>NC_056074.1:24952254-25553035 GCF_016772045.2 Ovis aries | reverse complement strand
CTTTGAAGGAGAGCATGGTAAACTGAGTGTTTATCCTAGAAAGGTCATGGAGTAAATACAGTGGGAAAAACCTGCCTCCATGAATAGCCTATAGAACTTTCTCCCTTTTAATAATGTCTAGACTTCTAGTTTCAGTGTTCTTCTTGTCATCATGTTATGCTCTAGACGTAATATATATATATTTCTTATTCTTCAGCTCCAACTTTCAGGTTTGTTTCCATGTGATGATTTTATCTTCTCATCTTTGGGATAACAATATAGGATGTTCGACTCAGCTAAATCCAAGCTTAGCAATCCTAACGTGGGTGTTTTTGTGTATTAGCGCGTGAGGCTTGTGAAAAAGGGGAGAGATTTTTACTTTCCATAGGACTTCTTGCTTCACAGTTTCTTAACTATGGATTTTCATCACACATCCCGTGGGTGAGATGTTTAGGTTTTGAGGGTTCTAAGCCAGCCAATAAAGTCATGAAATCAACCACGGTGTCAATGTTGTGCTTCTGGGTGGCTGTGTCCTTAAGCGCACAAAGGACACTCAACCAGCTAAAAGAGATGAGCTCAGAGATGTTGGCTCGGAGGAAAAGAAGGATCACATTGAGGTCATTGATGGGACAGCCCAGCATTTTTCTGCTGAGAAGATCAAAAGCTGGGAGCATCTCGTAGATAGAGAGGAGCCGTTTGTCCCACCGGCAGAGCCGTGTGAGGTTGTATAGTATCACTGGAACCAACAGAGTGTAGATGGCTACGCTGGCGAGACTGACAATCTGGAAGACAGACAAAGAGGTCAGCCTACATGTGATGAGGTCGGGGATGTGGGTCTCATCATGTAGCAGCCCTGTCTTGATGGAACAACTGAATTCCTCTTGGAAGAAGACGTCCAGGTGAAAGTGGCCCAGGTACAGGTAGGTGGCGGAGGTGAAGAGGAGCAAGAGGGCGTTCCTCAGGAGGTAGGTGGCCACTAGTGAGTGTGAGCGCTGCTTACAGGCCAGGTACCGCTCCAGCAAGGGGAATTCAAAGTACCGTTCTTTCCGAGCCCTGGGCAGGGGAAGAAAGTGGCCAAGTTTAGGAAGAAGCATTTAAAACTATATCCTGAGGGGGCTTCCCTGGTGGTTCAGTGGTGAAGAATCCACCTGCCAATGCGAGAGACGTGAGTTCAGTCCCTGGTTTAGGAAGCTCCCACATGCCGAGGAACAACTAAGCCCCTGGGCCGCAGCTACTGAGCCTGTGCTCTAGAGCCTGGGAGCTGCAACTACTGAACCCACGTGTTGCAGCTGCTGAAGCCCATGTTCCCTAGAGCCTGTGCTCCACAGCAACAGAACCCACCGCAGTGCAAAGCCTGTGCACCACAACTAGAGAGTTGTCACTGCTGTCACAACTAGAGAAAAGCCCATGCAGCAATGAAGACCTGGCACAGCCAAAAAAAAAAAAAAAAAAAATCAACTATATCCTGATGTACTTCCCTGGTTGCCCAGTGGTTAATACTCCATGCTTCTAATACAGGGGTCCTGGGTTCGATCCCTGGTCAGGGAACTGACCCACATGCCACAACCAAGACACGGCACAGTCAAATAAATAATTAAAATTTAAAACAAAATTAAAAACAAAGAAACTATATCCTGAGAGCTGCGTGGGGGAAGTAACAAAATCTGTGTATCCGGCATGGTATTCTTGGCTCACAGGAACGTCTGTCTTTTTTGAGCATAACCACTCCTCTCCCCCAAAGCAGGTATGTGAGTGTATCTTAATTCTCCAAGTTATGACTGCAATGCAGTAAACCCAGCGAATGATCAGTGAGTAATAAATGACCGATCACTCTGGATTTCTGCCTAGCAGGGCAGACTAAATCTCTAAGCTGAAGCAGGATTCTTAGGAAGCACTGATTTATTATATTAGCATGGGACTGGGATTCTAAATGACCATGTTCTGGTTTTCAGTCTGCTTTCTTTGTGTGTGATTTTTAGGCCAGTTCATTCATTTTATAAAAATAAGTGTGCTTACAAGTGTTTGTTGAGAGTTGTATTTAGTATTTATGTATTAATGGTATATGTAATCCAGTCTCTGCTCTGAAGAAGTTTACAGTCTGGCTTTCAGGGAAAGGGCAGAGGAGACATGCAAATATGAAATGAAAATAATGCTTGACTTGTTGCTAAAAGATGGATACAAACCACAGTAGTTGTAAAAGTTAGGAGACAGACCACAGTGTGAGCTGGAGTGTTCAGAAACATCTCTGGAGAATGTTGTTTTAGATTGGTCTTCCAAAGGTAGATAGGGTTCAGAAAGCTAGACAGGGGAGGAGCTTTTTTCAGAGGATAGAAATGTGCACAAACTAGGGTTTCAAATCTTAGCTCAACTGTGCTTAGAGGGGGCCTGCCCTGGCCACCCAAATTAAAACTGTGCCTCTCTCCACCTCCCAGCTTTCCTGAGTCCCTTACCCTGGCTCAGTTTTCTTTATCCACTTATCTTCTACCATATAATTTATTTGTGTGTTATGCTCATTCGTTGTCTGCTTACCCTCAATACGATATTACCCCTTCCTCCCTCAACACACATGTACACACACATCTCCATAGCACCCAGAGCTGTGTGTGGTGCTCCGTAAATGACAGATGAGTGCTTAAATGAATGAATGGCTTGTTCGGGAGAAAGGAAGGAGACTGCCCAGGGGGCATGGAAGGTTTCTGTTACTTGGAAGTTTGAGAGAAGATTGACAAAGTAGTTGATGACAGTGTGTGGAGGGCCTAGGAAAAATATTTGGGAGAACTTGGATCTTTTTGCCTGCAGGCCTGGGAGAAGCCATTCAAGTTTCTGTAAAAGCGATCTTTCAGGACTTCTCTAGTAGTCCAGTGGTTAAGAATCTATCTGCTAATGCGGGGTACATGGCTTTGATCCCTGGTCCAGGAAGATTCCACATGCCGTGGGACAAATAAGCCCTGGTGCCACAACTACTGAGCTCGTTTGCCCACCCTAGAGCCTGTGCTCCACGAGAACCACTTCAATGAGAAGCCTGCAGTCAAAAACTAAAATAAATTAATAATTTCAAAAACCTCAGTAGAGATTTTTTAAGAAGCGGTCTTTTAGAGGTTAACCCCTTTGTGACACTTTGGGTTCACCTGTAAACTGGAGGCACACTCCTTTTCCCTCTGCCTGTACAGAGATGATAGTATGTTAATAAGGTGATGTGTTAAGCACTTTGAATTCTAGAGAAGGATGGCACAGAGGAGAGTTTCAAGATTACCCTGCAAGGACCATTTTAGTGCTCAACGGAGTCTTTGGAAAGGAGTGGAGGAGACAACTCACTTTTCCAGCTCATCCCAGAACACATCAGGGTCCGAGCTCTCCTGTCGGATCTTCAGCATGTGCTGCACCAGGCGGATGGCGCGGTTGTAGGACTTGTCCAGCTCACTAATGATGAACAGCAGGTCCGAGGTGAGGGCCGGCACGGCTGCATACTGCCACAGCAGAACCGGCAGGTACATGGCCACGGCCAGGGCCAGCAGCGAGTAAGGGAGGGCCTGCAGGGGAAGAGAAAGCTGAGGAGGGCAGCCCAGGGTTGCCCAGACCTTGCAGCCTTGCAGAGAGAGTGCTGAGGGAGGGATCTCATTCGCTGATTCCTGCCTCGGAAGGGGAAGGTAGAGAGACACAGGGAGACAGACAGACAGAGACAGGAAGGAAGGGAGGAAGGGAAGAGAAAGAGCACTAGCTGCCTGTTCCCACCGCCCATGCATGTTATCCTGGGTAGCCACCTAGAGGTCATGGCCATGGTTGTCGTGGCAGTCTAGAGGAGAGCACCTCATTCTCAATCTTCCGCTTTTCTTGCTCTGACCACTCCAGATTCTTAACATTAGACATCCAGAGTTCACTGGCCTTCAAAATGCTGCCAAGGGCCCTGACATGGCTTTTATTTTGACTCTCCAGAGAGGAAGTCAGAGCCCCATTTCCTATATGTAGTCTGCCCACCACCCCTCCCCCTTCTCCTCCCCCCTCCGCTCCCTCTCCCTTGCTCCCCCAACCCCCATATGCAGTGGCTTTTTCTCATCTCTGGATTCTTGGTAAGACCAAACTACACATCAGGCACTGTCTTGGATTCCTTGCGTGCTGTGTCTAGTCTCTGTATGTGGAAGCTGGTGTCGAGGTGTGTATAAATTTGGTGTTCTTCATTATAATGTTTGCTCCCTGAGATGAAGGATTTTTCCTTATGGTTTCTTTTCACACTCACCACACCTAACAGGTTCAGTTCAGTTCAGTTCAGTTGCTCAGTCGTGTCTGACTCTTTGCGACCCCATGAATTGCAGCACGCCAGACCTCCCTGTCCATCACCAACTCCTGGAGTTCACTCAGACTCACATCCATCGAGTCGGTGATGCCATTCAGTCATCTCATCCTCTGTCGTCCCCTTCTCCTCCTGCCCCCAATCCCTCTCAGCATCAGAGTCTTTTCCAATGAGTCAACTCTTTGCATGAGGTGGCCAAAGTAGCAGAGTTTCAGCTTCAGCATCAGTCCTTCCAAAGAACACCCAGGACTGATCTCCTTTAGAATGGACTGGTTGGATCTCCTTGCAGTCCAAGTGACTCTCAAGAGTCTTCTCCAACACCACAGTTCAAAAGCATCAATTCTTCAGCACTCAGCTTTCTTCACAGTCCAACTCTCACATCCATACATGACCACTGGAAAAACCACAGCCTTGACTAGACGGACCTTTGTTGGCAAAGTAATGTCTCTGCTTTTTAATATGGTTGGTCATAACTTTCCTTCCAAGGAGTAAGCGTCTTTTAATTTCATGGCTGCAATCACCATCTGCAGTGATTTTGGAGCCCCCCAAAATAAAGTCTGCCACTGTTTCCCCATCGATTTCTCATATGGCCTACTGTTTTGCACATAGTAAAAACTCTTATAGAGACTTAGTTAAGGACATATGTGCTGGGTACTGAATATGCATTTTTCATTCACGGTCAGGTACTATCAGTATTTCTATTTTATAGACAAAGAAATTGAAGCATGAAAGTGTTGAGAAACCCCCTCAGGGTTATGTGTCTAGTAGGTGAGTGAGCAGGATTTAGATCCAGGCAATTTGATTTTGGAGTTTAATCCCTTAATAAATGGGCTTCCCAGGTGGCTCAGATGGTAAGGAATCTGCCTGCAGAGCAGGAGATGTGAGTTCAGTCGCTGGGTCGGGAAGATCCCTTGGAGAAGGGAACAGCTACCCACTCCAGTATTCTTGCCTGGGAAATCCCATGGATGGAGAAGCCTGGTGGGCTACAGTCCATGAGGTTATAAACAGTTGGACATGACTGAGCAAATAACACACACCTTTAATAAATACTTGACTATAGCTTCTCCAAACTATAGTTTGAAGAAGAAGAGGGAGGGTGCATATTTGGTTGTGTGTGTGTGTTTCTGAACTAAATGAGAGACAGGCTAGGAAAGTCATATTAGGTCACAAGAGAAAATGGGAACATTTTCACTCCTGTGTAAGAAATTATATTTCTTGAAAATGAACTCTTCACCCTAGAGCTTCTGTTTCAATAGGTTTAAAGTGGAGCCAGAGAATATGGGCTTAAAGAGCTCTCAGGATGTTTCATGATTGACAATTTGATTCTTTTCTGACATGTAAATCCCTGCTGCAGTACTTTGAACTTGTTACTGTCTAGATCCTGCTTGAACACTTCCAGAGACAGACACCTCATGAACTCTTTCTATGAAGTCTCTGTTTTTTTTTATTAAACTTTTTATTTTATATTGGAGTATAGCCAATTAACAGTGCCATGATAGTTTCAGGTGGACAGCAAAGGGACTCAGCCATACACATACATGTATCCATTCTCCCCTAAACTCCTCTTCTATCCAGGCTGCCATATAACATTGAGCAGAATTCCCTGTGCTATACAGTAGGTCCTAGTTGGTTATCCATTTTAAATATAGCTATGTGTACACGTCGCTCTTAAACTATCCCTTCCCCTCATCTTTCCCCCCTGGTAAAATCTCTGGTTTTGTCTGGGTCCTAGAACTGTGGCATTTTGAGTAAACGTGGCATTGTAAATTGTTATAGCTATCATAAGCTGTAAATTGTCATAACTAGAAAAAGCTATGAGTGACCTCCATTTAAAACTGTAAATTGTACATACATATTACTTCTGCTCCCTCATGAAACCTCACTAGGATGACAATAAAGGGATCCCCTCATAATCCTATAAGGACAAGGAAAATAGAGGCGACAAGAGTGACAGAGTGTTGAAACCTGGGAAGCAGTTATGTAATAGAGGGTACCAGCCTGCAGAGAGGATGCGGTGTTGAGGTAGGGGCCACAAGCTGCTTTTCACCACACACAGAAGCAGAAAGGCTTGGGAATGGGAGATACCAGGTATGTCTGAAACTGGGGATGCAAGTGGAGCTGGGAACAGGAATACTGAGAAAACAGATCCACAGGTCCTTTCTGAAACATGATGCCCTCAGCCAACCACCCCTATGGTTTATTCTTTGGAAATGTTAAATCAGGCAGATTCTGCACTTGGGTCCATTGAGGGCAGGGGGCCATACTGAGAATGGGGGCAGGGGGCAGTGAACCGTGCAAGTACTGGATGCTGACACCCACAATTGAGTTCCAAGAGGGTTGGCAGACAAGCTTGATGCCAACTGCCTGCTGCCCCCTCTGCACAAGTTAGGAACTGACTGATTCTTCTTGGGAAAACTGACCAGTCCAGAATATCAGATTGCAGCTGTCATCAGCTGATATTTGAGGTTTTCCTAATGAAATGGCCCAGAGGAATCCCTTTAAACTGATTGCTTCAACCCAAGGCAGTCAGATAGAAGCGTGTGAGCAAATATATGACCAGATATTTGAAGAATACCTGAAACATGAAGTCAATGACCAAAATTAAATGGCAGGGGCAGGCAAGGGGAGAACTTAATGACTCAGTTCCTCCCCTTCTACCCAGCTGGTAGAGCCCCAGCCACTTTACCTTGTGAGGCCAGAGGGATTTCGTCTTGTACTGGCCAGACTCATCCTGTTCGTGGTGAACCAGGGAGTCCCAACAAGAACTGTCCACGTAGGCAGCCTGCCGGATGCTGAAGTTACTGGGACAAAAGCAGCTGATGGGAGACCCTGAAACAGGAACAAAGCTTGAGGCAGCCCTGAGTAGGGGTGGAGGAACAGGGAGCTGGGGGACAATCAGTTAAGAGCTTTCCGGGGGTCACTTCCAGAACTCTGACCATCTCTGTATCTGTCAGGCACTGTCTTCTTCCCAGGCCCTAGCTTTCTGGGTGAATGAAGAAGTAGTGGTAGGCTGACAGATCTCCCTGGGAAAGGTAGGGAGCTCACTACACAACCAGAAAAGAGAGCCAGAAATCCCAAATCTGAGGGACTCCCCTGGTGGCCCCGTGGCTAAGACTGTATGCTCCCTAAACAGGGGGCCCGGGTTCAATCCCTGGTCAGGGAATTAGATCTCACATGCTGCAACTAAGACCTGGCACAGCCAAATAAATAAATAAATATTAAGAAAACAAATACCAATTCTGAGAAAGCTCATGCTGTCTTTAATGGAGGTGGCAGATTTGCTGAGTTAATCTAGCACCTGGACCACTAGGTATATGTATTTGTTAGTGTTCATGCACAGGGCGGGGGTTCTTGAAGATGAAAGAGTGGATTTATTGAGCACCTGTGATGCTGTCAGGCTCTGCCAGGCACTTAACATGTGTTCTCAAGTCAATAATCCAGGAGGTGTCGAGTAAGAAAAGGCCCCAAGAAGATAAGAAATTTATCTAAAGCTTGGCTAATTAAAACCTTTAGAGATCCTGGAAAGATGATACCACTCTAATGTCTTTTGTTCACATGAAAATCAAAATAAAACATTGTTGTGATGATTTCAAGCATACTGGAATTAAGGCTATTTTTTATTGCAAAATTTTGGAAATGACTTTCAAAGTTTTTCTGCATCTCAGCTTTGCTGGCGTCCTAAACAGATGTATAACCTGCCTTTTGGGTGATGCCCCGCCCGAGTCATGCGATCTGGACAGGGTGGGGGCTGTCTTGCTTCAAGGCCTACTGGGGCTTGGAAGCCACTTACCGGAGGAGAACTCCTGGGCAAAGGCCAGTGACACCAGCAGCAGGGGGAAGCCCACGGCTACGAACTTGACCATTCGGTCCAGGGGAAGCTCCAGGCGCAGTCCTTTGAGGCGGGGGCCCTTGCGGTCGGGCAGCAGGGCATCCGAGAGCATGTATTCTGCAGCTGTGTGTGCGAGTGACATGCTGCTGTCGAGCTTGGGCCCAAGGCCGGCAGAAGGGGGTCCCGGTAGGTGGCAGCTTCAGGGAGCCGGCTTTCAGCAGACGGTGCCTGCAGCCTGGGCCTCACGAGTATCTGTGTGAGGAGCGGGCACTGGTTCTCTAAATAACTGGCCAGGCCCTGAGCCAGGCACCTGGTAATTAGAGGGAGGCATCGCTCAGTGTGTCGTTACTGGAGGAGGGTCGGGTGTCGGCTGGGGCTGGTGCCAGGCTGCCCTCTGGACCGTCGAAGGCAGATGCAGTCCTGTGGCTTTAAGCTGCCCTCTCATTAATCAAGTATTTTTGGTGGGGTGGGGGAGAGGAGGAGGGCTGTCCGGCAGGCCCCCCGTGTAATTGGTGTGGAATCTGGGTGGAGATTGCTTAAATGTGTGGAAGGCCTTCATTTCGTGGTTTGGGGTGGGAATGGAGCCCCCAGGACTCTGCTAGGGTTGCGGCTCCTACATAGTGTTTGTCCCAGTGGTGATTTTTGCTTTGGGCCCAGGCTCTTTCCCAGAAACCGATCTGTTTTTGGCATTGCGTCCCCTGCCCTGCCTCCGGTCTGTTTCTAAAATGTTTCAACCACGTATTTACAATTTCCTTATGTTTACATTTTTTTTTTTTAAAGCTCCCATTAGTTCTCTAGAAAGCTGAGGGAAGAGTGGGAGTGTTGACGTGCAGAGAGAACATGACTTGTGAAATCTGGAGGGAAAGTCTTCACTGGACATGTAGCAGCACTGTTCTTTTTTTAAAAATTTTTATTGAGTGACTGCAGGAATCACTTTTGGCTCAGTATTCTCATCTATTGAAAGATACTATATTGGTTGCGAAAAATTGTAAAGATTGATGAAGAGTGTTGTATGGGAAGATGGATTGTAAACTGTAAAGCGTGGTGCAAATGTCAACGTTTTATTTATTTATTTAAAATTTATTTAGCTGTGCTGGGTCTTCGTTGTGCGTGGGGTTTCCTCTAGTTCTGGCAAGGAGGGGCAGCTCTAGTTGTGTTGGTTCGGCTTCTCCTTGCGGTAGCTTCTCTTGTTGCGGAGCACAGGGTCTAGGGGCATGGGCTTCAGTAGTTGCCCTGAGGCATGTGGGATCTTCCTGGACCAGGGATCGAACCCATGTACCCTGCATGGGCAGGCAGATTCTTAACTACTGGACCATCAGGGAAGTCCAACTCTTAATTTGGTGGGGTTGGATGGGTAATTGGAAAAGCGAACACTAGGGCCTATGGTAATTGTTGAGGCCGTCTGAGCGCGGGTTGGAAAAGAATTTCCAGACAGAGCATTTCAGAAGGGAGTGAGGTTATTAAGAACAAAGAGCAAAGATAAAGTGGGCACTGTGAGCACAGTGGGCAGACCTCCTGACAGACGGGAAAGCTGACAGTTTTTATGGGTTAATAGCCAATTTTTATAGCTTCAAGACAAAGAAAATTCCTGCTGGAAGGTAGGTGCTAGGTGATTGGTTGGGGCGCTATAGGGTGTTTACTGGAGTGGGCATCTTTGCCTAATTGGGAGTCAGGAAGCTTGTTAGTGATGATCAGGGGCTTTTGACAAGGTTACAAAGGGGCTCAGTCAGCTTCAGAGGTGACCTTCGTTCTGGGCTCTGCTTCCGTGGCCTTGATATAAAGCCTCACACCTGTGGCCTTTGGGGCAGGACTCAACAGTAATCTCTCTAGTACTTCCCTTAGACTTGGCAAGAGAGGCCTTGACCTTGGCTTTCAGGCTGGTCCCCTTTGGCTGTGGCCTTCCCACAAGGCAAGGAGTGCATGGGGCCACAGGGATGTGCCTGTTCAGAGCCCACGCTGCTCTAGACCATTCTTCTCACACTTGGGGTGCTGTCATTCCCTGCTCCGATGACCCCCGTCTGCCTCCTGGGCTCATGCAGGCCTTTTCCTCAGGTATACCATTATGCTGCTGGCGTGCACCACTTCACTGAGGGCATGTGGACGGAATTTAGAAGTCCTGGGTGTGTCCACACGTGCAACTGTGAGGCTTCTTGCAATGTAGGACTTAGTTAGGTGGGGGAGATGGGACCTGAGAGATTGCTTATGTAATTTTTTTTTTTTTTCCTTTGGCTGTGCTGTGAGGCTTGTGGGATTCTAGTTCCCTAAGCAGGGATCAAACCCAGGCCCCCTACAGTGGAAGCACTGGACCGCCAGGGGGACCTGGGCAGTTTGAGGATTCTCAGTTTGAATCTGACATTCCTGATCATTATGAGGGGCTGTGTGTGTGTGTGTGTGTGTGTGTGTGTGTGTGTGTGTCAAGGTAGGCAGATAGAAAATATTTTATTTCAGTTTGCTAACTTGATTAATAACTTCTGATTTTTTAGATACATGGCATGCAGGCTGGCATTACCTCTCTCCATCCCCAGGCTAGAGGCCAACTCTGATTCAGAGCTGCCCTGTGTGTACTAACTATGGATCCCGACCTAGGAGCTAGAGAAAGGGTCCTTTATGTTTGTTCCTCATAGCCACACTATGTGTTTTTGCCAAATGTATTTTTGCCAAGCCTTATTGATTTGTATGCATGTATTTTCTTTTGCCTTTTAAAAATACTTTACTTTTCAAAAATAGATAGCCAATGGGAATTTGCTGTATGACTCAGGAAACTCAAACCAGAGCTCGGTAACAATCTAGAGGGGTGATATGGGGAAGGATGTGGGAGGGGTGTTCAAGTGGGAGGGGACATGGGTAAACCTATGGCTGATTCATGTTGATGTTTGGTAGAAATCAATGCAATACTATAATGTAATTATCCTTCAATTAACAATAAATAAATTTAAAAATAGTTTACATTTCAATGGCATATAGAGTATATATTAATATATACATATCCCATATATTTTCATCTGATCAAGAAATAGAACCTCAGTTAACACCCCAAAAGCTACCTTTGTGCTCCTTTCCAATAACCATCATTTCCCAAGAGGTAACCATTATCCCCAGGGATTTTGTGACAGTCCTCACTTATTTGGACAAAGTTTGTCGTGAGATCTACAAAACTTTAATAGCTCTGAAGCAGTGGTGTTACAATATGTAGATGATATTTTGCTCTGTGCTGAGACAGAGAAAGCTTGTTCGCGAGCCTCAGAAGATTTCTTAAACTTTCTGGCAGGCTGTGGTTACAAGGCATCAAGAGAAAAGGCTTAGCTTTGTCAATAATCAGTTAGATATCTGGGCCTAATCATATCAGAAGGGACTAGGGCCATAGGCCCTGAGAAAATTAAGCCTATACTAAATCATCCCCTACCTATGACTTTAAGACAATTGAGAGGATTTTTGGGACTCACAGGTTACTGTTGCATTTGGATTCCGGGTTATGGGGAACTTGCCCGGCCTTTATATAAACTTCTAGCTGAAACTCCAGTACTCTTGCCTGGAAAATCCCATGGATGGAGAAGCCTGGTAGGCTGCAGTCCATGGTGTCGCTAAGAGTCGGACACGACATTAGCGACTTCACTTTGACTTTTTCACTTTCGTGCATTGGAGAAGGAAATGGCAACCCACTCCAGTGTTCTTGCCTGGAGAATCCCAGGGATCGGGGAGCCTGGTGGGCTGACGTCTATGGGGTCGCATAGAGTCGGACACAACTGAAGCGACTTAGCAGCAGTAAAAGCAACCATTATCCCAGTTTCTAATAACCTAGATTAATTTTACCTTCCTTATGCTTTATAGAAATGGAATCATGGGTGTATATGTTTCTGTGTTTTGCCTCTATTGCTTTACATGATATGTAGGAGAATCTAGTGTATTGCCTGATTTTATGCTCTGTGTAAGTGGAATCATATGTATTTTCTTGTGTGTCTGGATTCTCTACTCAACCTGTTTCTGAGATTCATCCACATTATTGTATGTGTCAGATTCCCATTCCTCTTTATTGCACAGAAGTACAACAACTTGTTTGTTCATTCACCAGTCAATGGACATTTGAGTTTCTCATTTCGGGTTCTTATAAAATAATGCTACTGTAAACATTCTAATTCTTGGTGTCTTGTGGGGAATATATGCATGCATTTCTGTTGGTTATATACCAATGAGAACTGGTATATTGGAATTTCTGGGTCACAATGCTTTGCATATATTTGTTTTCAAATGATTGCTTTTATTTACATTTTCATCAATAGTTTGATGAAAGTCCAGTCCTATTTGCTACATATCCTTATGTTTTTGCAATCAAAAATGTTTGGCCATTTTGGAAGGTGTGTAATAACACTGAATTGGGGTTTATCTTGTACCTCTCTGATGATGAATGAAGTTGGTCACTTGGACCATTTGGAAATATTCTTTTCTGAAGTGTATGCTTAAGCCTTTTTTTTTTTTTCTCTTGGGCTGTGTATATTTTTGAATATTTATTTGAGAATTTATTTTTACATTCCATATATGAGACCATCATCAGATGTTTGTTATATTTTTACCTTCTGGGAGTCTCAGTTCCTTGTCGGGTGTTGGCAGGAGGCCTTAGTTTCTCAACAGGTGGGCCTCTCCCTGCTTTCCAACCTCTCACAGAGAGAGAGCGAAGAGGGAGCCACCGTGCCTTTAATGACCTAACCTCTGAAGTTGGATTTATATTTCTATTTTTTTTCCTATTCAATAAAAGGAAGTCATGAAATTCAACATGTTAAAGGTGATGGGAATTGGGCTCCACATTTTGAAGGGAGTGTCAAAGGATTTGTGGAATATTTTAGGCCATGATTCCTGAGGAAATTTTTTTTTTGTCCAAATTGTCAAATTTTGTCATCCAAATTGTCAAATTTACTTGCATACCATTGTGTACAATATTCTTTTGTCATATTATATTACTATCTTATTTTGGAAAAAAGTCTTAAAAATACAGCAAAGTTGAAAGAATTTTCCCATGAACATTTGTAATAGTTAATTCTATCGATAACATTTTACTTGGCTTGCTTTGTTAGTTATCTGCTTAACTATCTACTCCTCTGAATTGTTAGTCACTCAGTCATGCCTGACTCTTTGTGACCCAATGAACTGTAGTCTGCCAGGCTCCTTTGTCCATGGGATTCTCTAAGCAAGAAAACTGGAGTGGGTTGCCGTTTCCTTCTCCAGGGGATCTTCCCGACCCAGGGATCAAACCTGGCTCTCCTACCTTGCAGGCAGATTCTGTATCATCTGAGCCACTAGGGAAGCCCTTCCACTCCTCTATCCATCCATAAACCATTTAACTTTTTTTGGATTCACTTCAAAGTAAATTGCAAATATTGATATACTTCTCCCTAAATGCTTCAACATGCACATGACTAACTGTACTTCAATATTTGCTTACAGTTTATTTCTGTTAAGGTAATAGTTAAATGTGCAATGAAATGCACAAAGCTGAAGTATGCATACATAGATTCTGACAGAGGCAAACACCTGTGTAATCCATACTACATCGGGACTAGGACATCATCACTCCAGAAAATTCCCTCTTTTTCTGTTTTAGAGGCCCTGGTTTTCTGATGAAAATCTCCACACTTTCATCTAACTCATTAATCTTCTGTTTTCTTTCAAATTAATTAATTAATTGCCACACCACATGGTTTATGGGACCATAGTTCCCCGACCAGGGATTGAACCTGGGCCCTCGGCAGTGAAGCACAGAGTCCTAACCACTGGACTGCCGGGGAATTTCCATCTTCTATTTTCTTATCATGTTAATTAGAGTTATTTTAAAATCCTTATTGCTAACTCCAGGATTGGAGTAACCCATAGATCTGCTCCTATTGTTACTACTTTTTGCAAAGATTACTGTTTGGAATTTGCACTGTGTGGTGAACACCAGGGCTAAAGGACTGTAAGAACCAGAGATGCTCTGGGTGATGCTGTCTTTCACCAAAGACGGTCCCCCTTTCTTCTATTACGCGTACAGGGAGAGGAGCTGACCCCTGAATCCTGTCAGGGTCTGAGTTGATTTAGGTCTGTGCTGGAGTTTAGTGAGAGTCAGCGTACATTTAGTTTTTCTTATTTCTAGAGTCTGATCGTTCTAGGATTTTGACTGAGCCTGTGGCTCAGATGGTAAAGAATTTGCCTGCAATGCAGGAGACCTGGGTTTGATTCCTGGGTTGGGAAGATCCCCTGGAGGAGGGCATGGCAACCCACTCCAGTATTCTTGCCTGGAGAATCCCATGGACAGCGGAGCCTGGTGGGCTACAGTCCAGGGGGTCACAAAGAGTCGGACACAACTCAGTGACTAAGCACAGAGCACACAGCACAGCTGAGTCTTTGTCTCCTTAAGTTCTGAAAGACTGAGAGGGCCTGTTTTTCTCTTCAGAGGATTTCAGTTTAGCTCCTTAGCCTCCTGCTGCATTTAGCCTCAGATCTGGCTAGTGCTTTGAACCGGAGACTGCCTTGGTGAGTCTGACCAGTGACTTTAATGTGGGACCCTTCTCTTTGCAGTGTATTTGTTTCCCAATTAGCATAGAGTAGAGGAGATTTCATTTTGCATTTTAGAGGCTTTTAGTCTAGGCCACACCTCCCCCGCACTCAGGAAATGTCCTGCAGGGAAGACTGGGCATGCATTTGAAGTCTCTCAAATTTCCAATTGTTCACTCCACCCTTGTAACAACCACTAAAAGCTTTGATGGTTCCTTTTTCCTTGACAGAGGGCCTCTGTTTGGAACAAGATCAATGGGTGAGTTGGCACCTAGAAGCAGAAAATTTTTCCAAGGGAAAACATGCTGGACATTGTTTTCTTACCCCAAATGGTTCCATCTCCTGTGGAATTTAACTTCATCCTGTCTTCATTCCTTCCACAGCTTCCCGATTTCCACAAAACATACTTTTTGTAATCAACACAGCCTTTTGTATTTGTTGCTGCAGAAGCATTTGCCTGCTATGACATACTGTACTTCAAAATCTATCCATGATAATTTTAATACACTAAAGTGATTTTATGTTTTATATTTTACTGTTTCTTACTTTTTAAAACTCAGCTCTGTACCTCTCAAGTCCATCCATGTTGCTACATACACAGATATAATGAATTGTTTCTAGTGCTGTAAAATATTTCATTTTATCTACTTAATTGCCTGTTGATGAGCATTTTTCTCACCTGTATTCCTTGTACCACACATCATGCACATTTTCCCTTATGGTTCCACAAAAGAATTCAATTGGGATATACAACAAGGATTAGAATTTCTAGCTTGTGGGGCAGCATATATTTAGCTCAATTTGCTCCTATTCTAGCAGAAAGTGAAAACTGCTCAGTCGTGTCCAACTCTTTGTCGTCCCATGGACTATATAGTCCATGGAATTCTCTAGGCCAGAATACTGGAGTGGGTAGCCTTTCCCTTCTCCAGGGGATCTTCCAAACCCAGGGATCAAACCCAGTCCCCTGCATTGCAGACAGATTCTTTACCAGCTGAGTTATCGGGGAAGCCCAAGAATACTGGAGTGGGTAGCCTATCCCTTCTCCAGGGGATCTTCCCAACCCAGGAATTGAACTGGGATCTCCTGCATTGCAGGCAGATTCTTTACCAACTGAGCTATCAGGGAAGCCCTAGCTCCATTTGGGTGGTATCATATTGCTCCTAGAATGGCTGTGGTGTGCAAAGTTTCTTATATTCCCACATTTTCACCAAGAGTTGTCATTGTTGTTCAGTCACTCTCATGTCTGACTCTTTGCGACCCCATGGACTGTAGCATGCCAGGCTTCCCTGTCCTTCACCATCTCCCAGGGCTTGCTCAAACTCACGTCCATCCAACCATCTGGTCCTCTGTCATCCCCATCTCCTCCTGCCTTCAATCTTTCCCAGCATCAGGGTCTTTTCCAATGAGTCAGTTCTTTATATCAGGTGGCCAAAGTATTGGAGTTTCAGCTTCAGCATCAGTCCTTCCAATGAATATTCAGGACTGATTTCCTTTAGGATTAACTGGTTTGATCTCCTCGCAGTCCAAGGGACTCTCAAGAGTCTTCTCCAACATCACAGTTCAAAAGCATCAATTCTTGGGTGCTCAGCCTTCTCACTTCCGTACATGACTACTGGGAAAACCATAGCTTTGTTAGCACCATCTAACTTGATATTTTTGTCAGTCTGTTGGATGTTCTCAAAGTGTGATCTAGGAACCCCTGAGAGTCCTTGAAGCCCTTTTAGGGAGTCTGCAAGGTCAAAACTCTTTTCATACCAATATTGGCTTTATCTGATCTTTAACTCTCATTCTTTCATGAATGTAAACTTTTCTGGAGGCTACAAGATACGTGATATTCAATGGGTTGAATGCAGAGGCAAATATGAGATTGCAACTATTTTTAAATTAACATTAAGCTAGATAGTAGAGAGACATGTAAAAGTACACAGTAGTATCACTCTTATTACTAAATTTCTGTTTTATTTTGGAATATATAGTTACTTTTCACAAAAATATTTATGTTAACTTGTAATAGATTTGTTATTCTTACTTTAAAATAAATAAAGATTTTCAGCTTTAATTTCTAATGTGGTAAATATAAGTTGATGTCTCTCTCATATATAAAAGCTCTTTGTTCCTTGATGTTGTTTAAGACTGCAGGGGGATCCTGAGATTAAATGTTTGAGAGCTGTTGGTATAAAGATGGTATAAAGCAGGACCTGATAAGAATATGATGATATACTGGTCATGGGTCAGCATCAGGTGGCCAAAGTATTGGGGCTATTTTAAGGGTAAGACCCTTAAAGTACTGATTAACTTTGTGTCAGAGAAGAAGATCCTCTCCTTTGAGGATGGCTTGTCATAGCTCTACTTCTTGCTTGTATTGTTCATGGCTAAGTGTTACATTTAAGGGTTACATTTCAAATCCTGAAAGATGATGCTGTGAAAGTGCTGCACTCAATATGCCAGCAAATTTGGAAAACTCAGCAGTGGCCACAGGACTGGAAAAGATCAGTTTTCATTCCAATCCCAAAGAAAGGCAATGTCAAAGAATGCTCAAACTACCGCACAATTGCACTCATTTCACATGCTAGTAAAGTAATGCTCAAAATTCTCCAAGCCAGGCTTCAGCAATACGTGAACCGTGAACTCCCTGATGTTCAAGCTGGTTTTAGAAAAGGCAGAGGAACCAGAGATCAAATTGCCAACATCTGCTGGATCATGGAAAAAGCAAGAGAGTTCCAGAAAAACATCTATTTCTGCTTTATTGACTATACCAAAGCCTTTGACTGTGTGGGTCACAATAAAATGTGGAAAGTTCTGAGAGAGATGGGAATACCAGACCACCTGACCTGCCTCTTGAGAAACCTATATACAGGTCAGGAAGCAACAGTTAGAACTGGACATGGAACAACAGACTGGTTCCAAATAGGAAAGGGAGTACATCAAGGCTATATATTGTCACCTTGCTTATTTAACTTATATGCAGAGTACATCATGAGAAACGCTAGGCTGGAGGAAGCACAAGCTGGAATCAAGATTGCCGGGAGAAATATCAATCACCTCAGATATGCAGATGACACCACCCTTATGGCAAAAAGTGAAGAGGAACTAAAGAGCCTCTTGATGAAGGAGAAAGAGGCAATGAAAAAGTTGGCTTAAAGCTCATTATTCAGAAAACTAAAATCATGGCATCTGGTCCCATCACTTCATGGCAAATATGTGGGAAAAAAGTGGAAACAGTGGCAGACTTTATTTTTGGGGGGCTCCAAAATCACTGCAGATGGTGACTGAAGCCATGAAATTAAAAGACGCTTACTACTTGGAAGGAAAGTTATGACCAATCTACATAGCATATGAAAAAGCAGAGACATTACTTTCCAACAAAGGTCCGTCTAGTCAGGGGTATGGTTTTTCCAGTGGTCATGTATGGATGTGAGAATTGGACTGTGAAGAAAGCTGAGCACCAAAGAATTGATGCTTTTGAAGTGTGGTGTTGGAGAAGACTCTTGAGAGTCCCTTGGACTGCAAGGAGATCCAACCAGTCCATTCTAAAGGAGATCAGTCCTGGGTGTTCATTGGAAGGTCTGATGCTAAAGCTGAAACTCCAATACTTTGGCCACCTCATGCAAAGAGTTGACTCATTGGAAAAGACCCTGATGCTGGGAGGGATTGGGGGCAGGAGGAGAAAGGGATGACAGAGGATGTGATGGCTGGATGGCACCACCGACTCAGTGGACATGAGTTTGAGTGAATTCCAGGAGTTGGTGATGGACAGGGAGGTCTGGCGTGCTGCGATTCATGGGGTCGCAAAGAGTCGGACATGACTGAACGACTAAACTGACTGAAAGGTTACATGCTGACCCATGACCAGTGTATCATCATATTCTTATCAGGTCCTGCTGGTAGTTGCAGTATTTGTAATGCGATTGGTTGGTTTCAACCATAGATATTGTGCCTTGTATTAACATTGTCCTTTGTGAGTTACTCATCAGTCTTTACTTCTGTCGTCCATTAGCACAAATGACACCACCCTTATGGCAGAAAGAGAAGAAGAACTGAAAGGCCTCTCGATGAAAGTGAAAGAGGACACTGAAAAACCGGCTTAAAACTCAGTATTCAAAACACTAAGATCATGGCATCCAGTCCCATCACTTCATGGCAAATATATGGGGAAACAATGGAAACAGTGACAGACTTAATTTTCTTGGGCCTCTAAATCACTGCAGTGGTGACTGCTGCCATGAAATTAAAAGATGCTTGCTCCTTGAAAGTAAAGCTTTGGCTAAACTAGACAGCATATTAAAAAGCAGAGACATTACTTTGCTGACAAGGTCCATCTAGTCAAAGCTATGGTTTTTCCAGTAGTCATGTATGGATGTGAGAGTTGGACTATAAAGAAAGTTGAGTGCTGAAGAATTGATGCTTTTGAACTGTGGTGTTGGAGAAGGCTCTTGAGAGTCCCTTGCACTGCAAGGAGATCAAACCAGTCAATCCTAAAGGAAATCAATCCTGAATATTCATTAGAAAGACTGATGCTGAAGCTAAAACTCCAATACTTTGCCCACCTGAGACAAAGAACTGACTCACTGGAAAAAACCCTGATGCTGGGAAAGATTGAAGGCAGGAGGAGAAGGGACAATAGAGTATGAGATGGTTGGATGGCATCACTGACTCAATGGACATGAGTTTGAGCAAGCTCTGGGAGATGGTGAAGGACAGGGAGGCCTGGCATACTGAAGTCCATGGGGTCGCAAAGAGTAGGACACGACTGAGCGCCTGAACTGAGCTGAATAACACAGTAGCTGCTGAGATCCACAGATGATGAATTTCAGAGGAGAGTAGTAAATGGGAGTGTGAAGCTGAGGATTAAGAAAAGCTGGAGCAGTCAAGACTGGGCACCCCACTGTGGTGCTCCCTGGAAGAGAGGAAGCTTGGCCCCTGGTTGCCTTGTTGATTTCCTGAGAATGAAATCTGTTTTTGTAGAGCCATTTTCCGCAGCCATTCCCTTCTAGGAGGCAGGCCTGTGCCAAGGCCAGGAATGAGCATCTTCCCCACAACTGTTTCACTGTGTTTTCTTCATCTCACTACTGCTAATGTTTGTTAGGAGTCAGACCCGGTGGGCAGTGTTTCAGAGGCCAGTATGGTTAGAGGAAATGGGCAAGGCCTGGAGTTTTTCCTGCTTACAACTTCCTCATATATTTAGAGATAAAAGTTTCTGTTTTATTTCTTGGACATGCATTTTGCTTCAGAAATGTAATCTCCCCTTTCCTATAGCCAATTCCAAAATATTCACCAGAACATGATAATGTAAAGCTGACATTATCCCAAATCCACAGAGTACAGTGTGGTGTTTTTATATTACTTACTGAATGACAAGTCATGTCCTTATCTATAAAATGAGAAATAAAAATATCAACTCCCATGGTGTGTTCTAAGTACAAAATGGGATAATGCATATGGAGATATTTTTTTCAAATGCTCAGTTGCTATAGAAGTGTGAATTGTCATTAGGCATCTGGAAATTGACCTTAGTTTTCCCCTGGACTTGAAGCTCTATGATTTAACTCAGCAGGTGTCTTCCTACTTTGGGGAGGGTGAAAGTGAAAGTGAAAATGTTAGCCCCTCAGTCATGTCCAGCTCTTTGCAACCCCACAGAATACAGCCTGTCAGCCTCCTCTGTCCATGGGATTTCCCAGGTGAGAATACTGGAGTGGGTGGCCATTCCCTTCTCCAGGGGATCTTTCCAAACCAGGGCTCAAACCTGGGTCTCCAGCATTACAGGCAGATTCTTTACCATCTGAGCAATCTGGGTTAGTTTCCAGCTAAGTTGGAGGGCAGCAGCTGGGGTGAGAACATCACATGGTGTTTCCTGAGAAACCATCCCCAAAAGGAGGACAGTCTGCACACCACCAGGCCATGTATTATCAGGGTTAATGAGCTTGACTAATCGAATTTTAATGTGCACAGATGTCAGAGAAGACCATGAAGAAAATGTGTTAGGTGCCTGCATGTGGCCTGATTATAGTGTGGCCTGAAGTAGCCAAAGAAGAAGGAAAAGGATAAAGAACAAGGGATTATAGACACCCACAAAAACATGCATGTTGTCACAGCTGAGCATTTGTGAAAATATTGTATATATGCCTGTGGGTATAAGTACTGAAAATAAAAGATGAAGTAGGCTATAGTACTTTGTGTATTTATGCCAATAACTGGGTTTACTTTGCATATGAAGTCGAATCCAACAAATTGGTGGTTGGGCTTAAGTCCTGATTGCTCAAAAGCCAGCATCTCCGACTCTAGACTGAAGGCACTGTTCTACTAAAGAAAGATTACATTATAGCAACTGAGTAGCTTGAAAAATCGGGGATTCAGAAAAGTTTTGTAGCTTAAAAAATTGAGCAAATTAGGCTTGGAATGTAGTTTATTCTGAATAAAATAAGGGAACTAAGAAAAAAAGATGTGCTCAGAGGAGCTCAGGAAAATTCAGGTTAGATGAGGTTAGAAGTAGGTGGAACCAGAAATGGAATATGACACTCACAGATCAAAAGAGAAATGATTTACGTGGGAACCAAAACCCTCTCTGCTCTGTGCCCTTGGTATTGGGGTCCCAAGAAGTCTGTCCTTGACTTCCTCTTCTCATGCCACATTCTCCCCCTGGAATTGGAGTATGTGGAAATATTAAGGAGAGGCACACATAGAAAACCATGGGGGTAATTATCTACTCTGGGAAAAAATAAAATGGAGCAAGTAGGGAAACATAGTACGTAGTTAAGTGCTGAGAAAGGAAAATTGTGATGTACCCATACTGAGAGGAGAGGAGAAGGGTACTGAGGGTGGGGAATATGAGAGAACTAAATCCCAGTCAAATTGAATTGGCAGTAATTGCCCAAGCAAATAATGATGGAAAAACTATAACTACTATTCTAGGCCCTGAATTATGTCTCAATTAGATGAATCAATAAATAGCATTGTAAGCATATTAGTTAGAAAATCCTGATTTTAATCTTTGCTGTGTGACCCTGGGAAAATTATTTGGCCATTTGAAGCCCAAACATTTTTAGTTACAAACTGGGAATTATTCAGGCTTCTCAAGTAGTGTTAAGTTCAGTTCAGTCGCTCAGTCGTGTCCGACTCTTTGCAACCCCATGAATCGCAGCATGCCAGGCCTCCCTGTCCATCACCAACTCCCGGAGTTCACTCAGACTCACGTCCATTGAGTCAGTGATGCCATCCAGCCATCTCATCCTCTGTCGTCCCCTTCTCCTCCTGCCCCCAATCCCTCCCAGCATCAGGGCCTTTTCCAGTGAGTCAACTCTTCGCATGAGGTGGCCAAAGTATTGGAGTTTCAGCTTCAGCATCAGTCCTTCCGATGAACACCCAGGGCTGATCTCCTTTAGAATGGACTGGTGGGATCTCCTTGCAGTCCAAGGGACTCTCAAGAGTCTTCACCAACACCACAGTTCAAAAGTATCAATTCTTTGGTGCTCAGCTTTCTTCACAGTTTAATTCTCACATCCATACATGACCGCTGGAAAAACCATAGCCTTGACTAGACGGACTTTGTTGGCAAAGTAACATCTCTGCTTTTTAATATGCTGTCTAGGTTGGTCATAATTTTCCTTCCAAGGAGTAAGCGTCTTTTAATTTCATGGCTTCAGTCACCATCTGCAGTGATTTTGGAGCCCCTCAAAATAAAGTCTGCCACTGTTTCCACTGTTTCCCCATCTATTTGCCATGAAGTGATGGGACCAGATGCCATGATTTAAGTTTTCTGAATGTTGAGCTTTAAGCCAACTTTTTCACTCTCTTCTTTCACTTTCATCAAGTAGTACTAGTGGTAAAGAATCTGCCCATCAATGCAGGAGAGGTAAGAGACGCCGGTTCAATGTCTCGGTCAGGAACATCCCCTGGAGTAGGGAATGACAACCCATTCCAATTTTCTTGCCTGGAGAATCCTATGGACTGGAGCCAGTCAGGTTCTTTTGTCCAAGCAACCGCAAAGAGCCAGACACGACTGAGCATGTGTGGACACACAGACACACACACACCCAGACACACTTGAAAAATAGTGTTTCAATACATTTAAACTCTTGTGTTATTATTATTTACATGTTTCTATCATGGCTCTTAAGCAAGGCACTCATCTCCATCAGCAGTGGCAAAGGACTCAGATTTTCACAGAAGCTTTCTAGAAGCATGGATCTTTACTGTTGGGAATCTAAACTGACAGACATCTCTGTGTCTGAGATGTATTTCCTAAAATAAAAATAATTTAAATTCTTGCTACTTTAGTTGCCTAACTTATATAATTAATGCTATTTGCATAATTCAGTAGAGTTTATGCATTCTTTTCACAAGTTTAAATTTTTAATCCTCATAAAAATCTTGGGGGCAGATGGTATTTATTAGCAGGAATTATAATATGCTTTTTTTTTTAATTGGTGAGGAAACTCATGTGCAGATAGATGAAGAGAGTTGTTCAAAGTCATAGAACTAAGAGAGATGGCTTGAACTTGACCTTGAAAATTCTGTCCTTTTCTTTTGCCTATAGTTCAGTGGTTCTCAACGGGTGGTCCTCAGACCAGCATCATCAGCATTGACTGGGAATTTATAAATCGTTGGGCCCCACTCCAGACCTATTGGAAACTCTGGAGAGGGAGCCTAGCAGTCCGAGTCTAAATAGTTTTTGTAGGTGATTCTGATATATGTTAATATTTGAGAACCACTGCTCTAGTTTGTGGGCTTCCCATGTGGAGCTAGTGGGAAAGAACCTGCCTGCCAACGCTGGAGGTGTAAGAGATGAGGGTTCTATTCCTGGGTCAGGAAGATTCCCTGGAGGAGGGCACGGCAACCCACTCCAGTATTCTTGCCTGGAGAATCCTATGAACAAAGGAGACTTGTGGGCTACAGTCCATAGGGTCATAAAGAGTCGGACATGACTGAAGCGGCTTAGCACGCAAGCACGCTCTAGTTTGTAGCCTTTTAAGTCTTCACACTTGTATCCCTCAGGCATTTGCTTTACTCTTGATGTCTTATTATCAGCATTGCATAGTGAAAAAGAGGAATGGTGTATTGTTGTTTTCATCTTCTAGGAAACAGAACCTCAAGAAGTTACTCAAGGACTTCCCTGGTAGTCCAGTGGTTAAGAATTCACCTGCCAATGCAGGGGACCCGGATTCGATCCCTGGTCTGGGAAGATCCTATATGCCCTGGGGTAACTAGCCCATGCTCCACAACTGCTGAGACTACACTCTGGAGCCTGCGCTCTGCAACAAGAGAAGCCCCTGCAATGAGAGGCCCATGCACTGCAACTGGAAAGTTTATCCCCCATTTGCTGCAACTAGCAAGAGCCTGTGAGCAGCAACAAAGACCCAGTGCAGCCAAAAACAAATAAATGCACAAATAAAATAAAAAAAAAGGTTATTACCCAAGTTACTCAAGGTCACACAGCTAGTAAAGGGCAGACCTAGGCATGATCTAGAACCCAGGACTTCTGACACCAGCCCATCCTGACCTCTCTGTAACATGCTGTTTTGCTATAACTTACTTTTATATAGGACTTTGTTTTTTCAAGTTAAATAGGTTCATTGAATTTCTGGGGACAAACGGGATATTATTGCTGTATATCATAAGCATTTTTTAAGGTTTCAAAAGCAAGATATGTGCATGAAGCAAATGAGAAAATATAAGTGGATGAGAAAAAATGAGAAATTAAAAACACCATATTTCCTCTGCATTCTTAATTACTTAATGTCTGTCCTTCCTGATATTTTTGTATGGATACATATGCCTTTCTTTTTTCTGAAATGAGATCATATTACATATACTGTTTACAGCTTGCTTTATTGGGTTGCCTTTTAAGATACGTGGTTTTATATGATTCCCTTCCCACTGAACACACACACACACACACAAAGACACACACACACACACTCCACTAATAATACCTGCCCCAACCATGCTCCTTCAGGCTTCAGATTACAGTGGTAAAGACAGGGAAATCCACATTGCATGGGAAAACTTTATACCTTCAATTGTAGTACCAGAATGGCTCTACTTATGCATAACTACAGTTCTGAGTTGTGTTTATTATCCATATTTCAAGATAGGGGATTTGAAGTTCAGTGAGAGGTTAAACAAATTTCCCGCTGTCATCCAGCTGGGAAGTGGCAGAGCCAGGGTATGTACTGAGATCAGACTAATTCCAAAGTTTATTTTCTGAATACTTAGCAGGGCCATATGATTTGTAATTCAAGTAGGATGCATCAGCTTTGAGAGGGGTTGAGTTTAGAGCACCGTAACAGCCAAAATGGCAGAATAGGGGACTTCCAAAGTCCTTTCATTGACAAAAAGCAACAAACAAAAGTGACAAAAATGTTCCAAATAGACCTTATTGGAACTCTGGGTACTAACCAAAAGCTTGTAGCAACCAGGGGAACACAGGCTCAAAAAAAAAAAAAAAAAAAAAAAAAAAGCTGACTCTCGGTAAGAGAGCTCTGTGACATTGTGACTTATCCTGACTGCATCTCCTGCTCTCAACCCAGTGTGGGCCTTGGAGACAGTAGGCTGTACTCTTGGAATGTAAGTACCAGTACTAGAAGGAGCATGACAGACCTTATTCTCCAGGAACTGAGGTTATTTGTTTTGACCTGCTTGGTGCCTCTCTGAAAGATAATAAAAGGGCTTGCCTATATTTTGCCTGACCTGGTCACCTCCTTCTCCCCACTGGCTGATGGGACTACAGGGAGAAGAGGCCCTGTGTGGAGAATGTTTAAAGGCAAATATATCCAGGTGGCAGAGTGGTAAAAGATCCATCTACCAATTTAGGAGACGCAAGAGACTTGTGTTCAATCCCTGGGTCAGGAAGATCTCCTGGAGGCGGAAATGGCAACCCACTCAGTACTCTTGCCTGAAAAATTCCGTGGACAGAGGAGCCTGGAGGCTACAGTCCACGGGGTCACAAAGAATCAGACACAACTGAGCGACTCAGCACACATGCACGTGTTAGTAACTGTCACCTGGGGCAAGGGATAACAGCAGGGGCGAACACAACATTAACCAAGAATATTGGGCAGAATGGCTAGAGAGTGATCTGTGTTTGAAAATAAGGGCTTTGAAAAGAGCCCACATGTTCCTGGGAATCTAGAAGACCACACGCATCACTAAGGCTGGGCACATGCTCAGAAATGACCTGAGAAGAACCGTAGCTCTCGCCTCTGGCTGACCTGCAGACAGCATTATTTACAATAACCCTCCAAATGGAAGCAACCCAAATGTTCACCAGCTGTTGTATGGATAAATAGTTAAAATGTGGTATATCTATGCAATGGAATATTATTCAGCCCCCCAAATGCTGTGGTTATATATGTTGCAACATGGACAGACCTTGACAACATTAAGCTGAGTGAAAGAAACCAACATGAAAGGCTGCATGTTGTATGATTCTGTGTATATGAAGTGACCGGAAGGGGTAAATCAGCAGAGATGGAAAGCAGGTTACTGGTTGCCAGGGACCAGGAGGCAGAGGGAATAGGAAGTGATGGGGTTTCTTTTTGAGGCAACAGGATATTCTGAAATTAGTGCTGATGGTTGCACATTAATGTGCATGTATCCCAAACCACCATATGCTGCTGCTAAGTCGTTTCAGTCGTGTCCGACTCTGTGTGACCCCAGAGATGGCATCCCACCAGGCTCCCCCGTCCCTAGGATTCTCCAGGCAAGAACACTGGAGTGGGTTGCCATTTCCTTCTCCAATGCGTGAAAGTGAAAAGTGAAACTGAAGTCACTCAGTCGTGTCAGACTCTTAGCGACCCCATGGATTACAGCCCACGAGGCTCCTCCGTCCATGGGATATTCCAGGCAAGAGTACTGGAGTGGGGTGCCATTGCCTTCTGCAAACCCACCATATATACAACTTAAAATGGTACATTTTATGTTTTGTGAATTTTACCTCAAAAACAATAAAAATAAGGGGCTTCCTTGGTGGTTCAGATGGTAAAGAATCCTCCCATATTTCAGGAGACACGGGTTCAATCCCTGGGTAGGGAAGAGCCCCTGGAGAAGAGAATGGCAACGGACTCCAGTATTCTTGCCTGGAGAATTCCATGGACAGTGGAGCCTGGCGGGCTACAATCCATGGGGTTGAAAAGAGCTGAGATTTTACCTCAAATTCTACCTCAAATAAAGTAAAAATAAAGCAGAAAAAGCAAAAGCACAAACACACAAAAAGGGGCTGCTCTAATAGCTTCGAAATGCATTTGAAATGATGCTTCCTTGGCAACAATTTCTGAAGTAACTTCAGCTCAGAGGAATTTTTCCTGATGTTGCATCATTCAGGCAAGAGCCCTCAGAGGATTTTAGAGAAAAGTCAACTTTAATGAACCCCTGAGGTCTTATTTGCTCTTGAGTCCCAGGGACAGTCTGCCTTCTGGGGCTTATTTGAAGTTTGTGATAATGAATTGTTTTTTCCTCTGTTTGAAGCATATGTGTTGCTGAAGCAAGCGCCACTTTTCTCTAACGTAAACTTTGTGCAGTGGGATTGAGGACAAGGATTGGGATTTATTAATAATCCTGAAGGATGCAGCAAAATTCTAAGTGAAAAATCTATAAAAAGTCATCATTACTTCTGAGTCTTGGTTGAATATTGGCCACAGAGAAATGTAAGCACTCATTGATAAGTGTGTTCATACCCTCATAAACATAAACAGGCCTTGAGGACGATGGGTTTTGGCCTCTGTGGTATGATTTAATAACTTCTCCAAGGGGAGTCTAGCACTTAACTCTTATATATCTAACCTACCTGCTCTCCGAGGTTTGAATTTTTCCCATATTGAGATTTATTGCTCTGGCTGAAAAGCCTGTCCTCATTCAGACAACAGTGACCTGAAATGAGGAATGTGGAGTACAGGTGATCACATACCAGCTTTATTAGTCCTTGAAGCAATGGCTTTATCGTATCCCTTCCTGACGTCAGTTGTAGAGTGTATGGAATTTAGAGGTGCCAGGGCTGGGTGTTTGGCATACAGAATTAGGTATACATAGGCTCCTTCATGGAACGACTTACGATTTCTTAAATCATACGAAATCTCTTCCTTTAAACTCTCAGTGTATCTACATTTTTCTTTGCTTTGGGTTTAGTTATGGTTACTGAAGTGCGTGGTAGAAATATATTGCCGAGGGGGGACGCTTTACGGAGGCACGTTTACCCGAATGGACATTTGAGTAGCAAGCATACCCGAGGACAACTTCGGCCATGTGCCTTCCAAGTCTTTGCACGAGTATTATCTCCACAGTGAGGCCTACCTCACCACTCTGCCTGCACTTGCAGCCCATGCTCCTCCTCTTCATCATCTTTCCTTCCTTCATTAACGATCATATTAAGAGCTGAGAAAAGTATCTTTCATATTTATCCACACAGTTTTACAGGTTTAGGTGCTCTCCAAGTTTATATTTACATTACATCTCCAAGGTTACTTTTTACAATGTTAGGGGCTCCCCTGTCTTCCATCTTTTTTCCTTTTGCCTGGAGAACTTCCCTTCATGTTTCTGTAGTACAATCAACTGGCAGCAGATTCTCCAAGCTTTTGTTTATAGAACTTATTTATTTCACCTTCAATTCTGGAAGAGGTTGCCATTGAATATAGAATTCAAGACTGACATTTCTCTCTGTACTTTAAAGATGCCCTTCCATTATTTCTCTTCCTTATGTCTTTTGCACTTCTGATGAGTAGTCTAGCCATTCTTATTTTGTTCCCCTGTATGTAACGTGCTGTTTTTCCTCTGGTTGCTTTTAAAATATTCTCTTTGTGTCTGATATTCATCAATTTGACTATGATGCAGCTTTGTGCAGTTTTATTTTTGTTTATTCTGCTTGTAGATTCATTGGGCTCCTTGGAAATGTGGGTATACAGTTTTCATCTAACTTGTAAAAATTCTGGCCATTTTATATATATATCTGCTTAAAATATTTTTAATTTAGTTTTTTTTTTTTGCTTTCCCTCTTTATTTTTATTGGCCGTTATATATTTAAATATTCTTCTTTCCCCCCTTTCTCTTGCTAGGACTCAACTTTCATGTATGTTAAACTGCTTGATATTGTTCCATAGGTTACTGAGGCTCTATTCATTTTCATATCAGTCTTTTCCCTGTGTTTCAGTTTAGATTCTATTGCCATGTCTTCAAGGGCATTGACATTTTCTTCTGCAGCGTTGAATCTGATGTTAATACAATGAAGTGATTTTTTTCTTTTCATATATTATCTATTTTTAAGTATTAGATGTTTCACTTAAAATATCTTTCATTTCTTTTAGTGTGCTTAAAAAAGCACACTAAAAAAGGTATATTTAAATTATTGAGCATATTGAGTATATTTATAATAGCCAATTTAAAGTTTCTATCTGCCGATTCCATCACCTCTGTTGTTTCTTGGCTGTTTCCTGCTGATCACAGGCCACATTTCTCTACTTCTTCCATATCAAGTACTTTTTGACTGGATGTGGTTATTATAGATTTTATGTTGTTGAATGTTGGATTTTACTCTTTTCCTTTAAAGTGTGCTGGGCTTTTTTCTGGCAGGTTTTACTTATCTTTAGAGTCAATTTGACCCTTTGAAATTTATTTTTGAGCTTTCCTAGGGTACATCTAGAACAGCCCAGGGTATGTCCCCTGGATTTATTGATCTCTCTTCTCTCTTGTTAGTAAGAATTTGGATGATGCCTGGCTGTGTGAGCTCTGGGAGTTCTGCTTATTGCTCTTTGGTAATTGGTTTTGTCCAAGATGCTTTTTTTGTTCTTTTTTTTTTTTTTTTTTTAAACCTGGCCTCATGGAATTTAACTGTACATTAAATCCCCTACTTATGAACCTTCAAGCTGTGAACTTTCGATGATGTGAACGTGTGCTCGCGTGTCCAATCACCTAAGTTAGTTCACGTGTCTGACTTACATTGTCACATGCTTGCATCCTCCACGAGTGGTTGTGCTTTTGTGGACTTACTCTGTACAGCGCTATGTAGAGTTAAATAGTGCAGTATCTTTATTTCAAGCCCAGGATTTCCAAAGCAAGCATAGCAGCAGGAGTGATGTAGCTGGTATATACTATTAAACTTGTCAAGGAATTGTACTGTAAGATTAAAAATGTTTTCTTTTTGTTTTTGATGTATTATTTGTGTGAAAAATATTGTAAACCTATTATAGTACAGTACTATGTGGCTGATTGTGTCAGTTGGGTATTTGGGCTAACTTTGGTGGATTTATGGATGAATTGGTCTTAGGAACATACTCTCATAATGGAACTCATTCGTATGTAGGGGACTTACTGTACTCAGATATGATATCAAGTCCAAGTCTCAATTAGACCGCTATGCAGGTTTGTGAAATCCTTGTTTGCACAGTTCCCTCTGCTCCCATATTCTGCTCCACAGATTCTAGCTGCTTTGGGCTCCCTGAACTCCAGCATCTCTCTCCTCAGTTAGAAAGACCATCAAGCTTGGTTTGCTTCTCTTTTCTGGCACCCTTGTTTTGAAATTGCCTCTAGGAAGAAAGTAAGAATGATCACATTTGGTTTTCTTTTTGCCAGAATTAGATTCTTCTGCTGCCTTTTGTCAATGTCTGAAAACAACTGTTTCATATATGCTATTTTTGTAGTTGTTTAAAGCATAAGGAAAATCTGAACCCTGTTGTTCCATCAAGGTTGGAAAATAAAGTCTCAATCCCAGTTTTTCTTGCAGTATCTGTTCTGTAATTTTAATCTGCAATTATTGCATGAGAAAAGCTGAGCATCTTTTCATATGTTTAAAAACCATTAATATTTCTATTTTCTTGGAAATCTCTTCATATCTTTTGCCCAGTTTCTTTTGGGTTGTAGGTCTCTGGATTCTCAATTTATAGAAGCTCTTTATTTTTAAGACATTAGCTTTTTATCTGTGATAGAAATATATATTTGGATACATCTGAAATTTATACTGCTTATGGTGTGAAAAAGGAATCTAATTTTATTACTTTTCATGTGGTTGTATCCAGTTGTAACATTACTATTTAAGAAAATGGGAATCCATTTTTTTCTCTGCTGATTTGAGATGCTACTTTCATCATATATTCCATTTCTATTGTTCTCCAGTCTATGTGTGAGTTTTGTATTCTATTTCAACATCCTACCATTCTATTCATGTGTTAACACCAACCTGTTTTAATTATAGAAACTTTGTAATGTTTCCATACCTGTTATGGTTAGCTTCCAAACAATGTGCGCGTTCAGTTTTCAGGCTATTCTGGCTTGTTTATTCTTTCACATAAACTTTATAATCAGTGTGGATTTCTCTTGAAAAAAGCCTGATGCTATTGTTATTGAAATCCTATTATAAACAAAGTTATAACTGATATATTTGGTTGAGTATTCCACTCCAAGGGCTTGAAATGTCTTTCTATATTTCTTTGTGTTTGTTAGGTGTGTTTATATCTTTAGTCATACAGGTTTTGTTAAAATTCTTGTTAGATTTTTGCTTAGGAATTTATTTTACTTTTCTATTGAAATGAGATTTATTATATATGTTCTAACAGGTTATTGTTTGTATATGAAGTATACTGATTTCTAATTTTATTCCTGCAGTTTTACTTGTATTATTTTTAGTATATTTTCAGTGATTCTTTTGATATTTCTGGATGTATAATAATATCATCTACACATAGCGGTAGTTTTACCACTTCCATTCTGATTCTTCTGCCTCTAAATCCTTTCTTTTCGTTACTGGCATTCTCTTGTCCCTTCTACACAATATTAAGTAATAGAAGAGGTGGTTGGAGAAGGCAATGGCACCCCACTCCAATACTCTTGTCCAGAAAATCCCAGGGATGGAAGAGCCTGGTAGGCTGCAGTCCATGAGGTCGCTAAGAGTTGGGCTGGACTGAACAACTTCACTTTCACTTTTCACTTTCATGCATTGGAGAAGGAAATGTCAACCCACTCCAGTGTTCTTGCCTGGAGAATCCCAGGGATGGGGTAGCCTGGTGGGCTGCCGTCCATGGGTTCACACAGAGTCAGACATGACTGAAGCGACTTAGCAGCAGCAGCAGCAGAAGAGGTGGTGGGCATCCTGTTCTTGGCTCAGGTTTTAACAGGAATGCATTAAGACTTCCCCAGTGGTCCAGTGGCCAAGACTGTGCTCCCAATACGGTGAGCCTGGGTTTGATCCCTGGTCAGGGAACTAGATCCCATATGCTGCAATTAAGGATGCTGTAGGCCAGAACTAAGACACCTAGCACACCCACATGATTTGGGAAAATGGCATTGTAACATGTATACTATCATGTAAGAATCGAATCGCCAGTCTATGTCCGACGCAGGATACAGCATGCTTGGGGCTGGTGCATGGTGATGACCCAGAGAGATGTTATGGGGAGGGAGGTGGGAGGGGGGTTCATGTTCGGGAACGCATGTACACCCTTGGTGGATTCATGTCAATATATGGCAAAACCAATACAGTATTGTAAAGTAAAATAAAGTAAAAATAAAAATTAAAAAAAAATAAAAAAACTCAGAATAGGAATGCATCTATATTACTTTGTTAGGGCTGCCATAACAAAATATTATAGAATGAGTGGCTTAAACAACAGAGATTTATTTTATCACAGTGTTGGAAGCCAAAGTTCAAGATCCAGGTACCAGTATGTTTGGTTTCTCCTGAGGACACACACCCTGCCTGGTTTGCAGACGGCCGCCTTTCCCCTGTGTCATCACACGGCTTTCTCTCCTTGTGCACACACCCCTGGTGTCTCTCATTGTGTCTGAATGCCTTCCTTTTCTAAGGACATAGTCTGGTTGGATTAGGGCCCACCCTAGTGGCCTCCCAGGTGGTTCAGACAGTAAAGAACCTGCCTGCAAAACAGGAGACACAGGTTCAATTCCTGGGTCTGGAAGATTCCCTGGCAACTCACTCCAGTACTCTTGCCTGGAAAATTTCATGGAGAGAGGAACCTAGCAGGCTACAGTCCATGGGTGACCAAGAGTCCCACACGACTGAGCTAACAGTTCACTTTCTTTCACTAGTGGCCTCATTGTAACTTAAATACCTTTTTAAGGGCCTTATTTCCAAACACTATCCCATTCTGAGATACTACTTAAAACCCTGGTGGCTCAGAGGTTAAAGTGTCTGCCTCAAATGCGGGAGACCTGGGTTCAATCCCTGGGTCGGGGAGATCCCCTGGAGAAGGAAATGGTAATCCACTCCAGTATTCTTGCCTGGAGAATCCCATGGACGGAGAAACCTGGTAGGCTACAGTCCACGGGGTCGTAAGAGTCGGACATGACTGAGCAACTACACCTTCCACCTTCCCTACCTCCTTAAGGATCTTATCTCCAAACACTCTCACATTCTGAGATACTGAGGGTTAGGGCTTCAACATATAAATTTTGAAGGGACACAATTCAGCTCATTACAACAATGGATATTTTAAAATTAAGAATGGCCCCAATTCATCTATAGAATTGCCTATCAATGTAGAGAACAAATATATGGATATCAAAGAGCGAAATGGGTGGGGTGGGATGAACTGGGAGTTGGGGATTGACATAGACACACTAGTGATACTATATAAAAGAGTTAGCTAATGAGAACCTCCTGTATAGCACAGGGAACTCTGCTCAGTGCTCCGTTCTGACCTAAATGAGAAGGAAGTCCAGAAAGCGGTGATATATGTTTACACATAACTGATTCACTTTGGCCTACAGTAGAAACTAACACAACACTGTAAAGCAACTATGCTCCAATAAAAATGAAAAATAAAAGAATTGTCTATCAATTCCTGCTTCATTTAGTATTTACAGTAATGCTGCTGCTGCTGCCAAGCTGCTTTAGTCATGTCCGACTTGCGTGACCCCATAGACGGCAGCCCACTAGACTCCCCCGTCCCTGGGATTCTCCAGGCAAGAACCCTGGAGTGGGTTGCCATTTCCTTCTCCAATGCATGAAAGTGAAAACTGAAAGTGAGGTCGCTCAGTCGTGTCCAACTCTTAGCGACCCCATGGACTGCAGACTACCAAGCTTCTCTGTCTATAGGATTTTCCAGGCAAGAGTACTGGACTGGGTTGCCATTGCCTTCTCTGTTACAATAATGAGTGATACTGAATATGGTCAAAAGCTCTTGATTCCAGTCCTTCTCATCCTTTCAGGTATTTCAAATCCAAGTTCCATGTTCTTCCTTGTACCTTCAATATAGTTTTCTCTACTAATTTTTTTCTTCAGTGTACAAACATAAGGGTTACCTTCATTACCCTAAAAATGTGCCCCTATGCCCTTTCTCCCTCTTTTCCTTTAATTGTAAAAAATGTAAGAATACTGAGGCATACTTAAGACTTCCTATGTACCTTTAAAGGCTGGTGTTCATTTCTAAATGTTATACCATCTCTCCTCATATCCACTGCAATTCCTGTACAGGTGTACTTGTAAATAAAAATCTGGGTTTTCTTTGTGTTTCGGAACTTGCTGCGTAAAGACCAGGTGTTTCCTGGGCTAGAAGATGAATCCTGAGGACCTTTGATTCCTGTCCTTGAATTTTAGGCATGTCGCCACTAGGTGGCAGTGGGAGTCACCTTCTGAACTGACACTGAAGATGTTTAGGCCTTTGCTGATTTAAAAAGCAAAAATTTTTTTTCTTTTTTTTTTCAAAATTGGTGGTAATTTTTTTTTTCTATGCTGAGCAGCATGTGGGACATTAGTTCCCTGAGCTAGGATCGAACCTGTGCCCCTGCAGTGGAAGCGTGGAGTCTTCATCACTGGATTGTCAGGAAAGTCCCCTTTGCTGATTTTTAGATGCTGCTTTCTACTTTTAAAAATGGAAATACATTATATATAATGTATATATGTAAGTATATATATATTATATGTACACATATGATTTATTTAATTGGGAGAGTATATAAAGATATACATTCAGGGCTTTCCTGGTGGCTCAGATGGTAAAGAATCTGCCTGTGATGCAGTTTCGATCCCCAGGTCAGGAAGATCCCCTGGGGAAGGGAGGTACCCATACCCATATTCTTGCCTTGAGAATCCCATGGGCAGAGGAGCCGGGCAGGCTGCAGTTCATGGCATTGCAGAGTGGGACACAAATGAATGACTAAATACATGTACATAGTATCAAATATGTAATATATATGTATATTTATTTTCAAAGGTAAAATAAAAGCAAGCACTAGAGTTTGTCACGTAGAGACTGTTAAAGCTCTGCCTGATTTTCAGGTTCACAAAATATGTGCATGAATTTTGGTCATCTCTGTAGGGATCTAATGCAGAGAGTCCCACCTGCATCAACCCTGGGCCCCATGGCCAAATCGGGGAGGGGGACAGAGTAGGCTCCTCCCTCCACTGTTCCGGGGTAAGCAGTGCCAGGGTGGAAGTGAAGCTGTGAGTGGTAGTGGCTGAAATATGAAAGTTCACGTGAGAATTTGAAGGACGTGATTTCAGGTTTTCTATAGTAATTCTGGGAGAGTGTTTGAGGGAACCACCTCTTGATTATTACTTAGACCTCTGATATAATTACATGTAAAGTAAAGCTCTTTGAAAAATAGCATCTTATGGTCACAATGACATGAGCACATGATGTTTCTCTCTGTCATTTGGTGAGGAGCCTCAGGCATAGCCTTAATCATGGTCTTTAGCTCAGAATTCCTGCCAGGATAATGTAAAAGCAAAGCGAAAGTGAAGTCGCTCAGTGGTGTCCGAGTCTTTGAGGTGCCCTGGACTGTAGCCTACCAGGTTCCTCCATCCATGGGGTTTTCCGGGCAACAGTACCGGAGTGGGTTGCCATTCCTTCTCCAGGGGATCCTCCCGACCCAGGAATTGAAGCCGGGTCTCCTGCATTGCAGGCAGATTCTTCACTGTCTGAGCCACAGGGAAGCCCGTAGAAAGAAAGGGACCAGGCTTTTCTTTTCCTATCGTAACAGAGAATGGAAGGATCTAGATTCGGGACTGTCCCTCTCTCCCTAATCTGAGTGTTTTCCCTTACAGGAGCAGGAGAGAAGGGACTATAGGACCCTCTCTGATGACACCAGCGGGGGAATGGCTGTATCTCATGTCTCTTCAAGTCCTTTCTAACCGAGAGCTGTGCACTGGGATGTTTTGGATTAGTATTTTGGTCTGGCTTTGTCCCCTCCCCTTGTTTGATCTGCATTAGAGGAGGAGAGACCAGAATATCTCTAGGTATCTTTCAGGGGCTCAGTCTTTGGACTTTCTCTGAGCTGCTGTGTGGATTGAATTCTGGTGCACAGCCTGGAGCAGCCCATCCTGGACTAACGATGAGCCTTGGGTAGGGGCGGGCGCAGGGGTGGGGGCTGGCGATTGAGGACCTATAGATGCTGCACACTTATGGCGGTGAATTTACAGGGGAAGGGTACACTTAAGTGGGGAAGGGTACACTTAAGTGTGGAAGGGGCAAGAAGAGATAGACACTTACTCCTCTTCCTCTGTGTGGAATGGAATATCTCCGGCCATATCAATGAACAAGGATGCCACAGTCATCAGTGATTTCAAGCTTCCAAATGTGAACGAGGGCTCCCCAAAGGGAACACAAGGCCTGCAATCCAGGAGATGCTGCCATGCCCCAGTGGTGATTGCTGAAGAGCTGGCGGGGGACGGGGAGGGGGGCAGTGGGATATGAGGAATCAATCAAAAAAACAGGATTTGGCCCCAGATAGCTGAAGTGCACATGAAAGGAATGAATTCAGTTAGCACAGAGGCTTGCATCTTCACTACAAAGAAGAGTGCTAGATTCCTTACTTTATATCTAGGTTTCCTTACATAACAATAATCTTTGATGTTCAGACTTACCTGTTCCCCTCCATTGCAAACTTGTATATAGCCTGACTCCCTGAAACAGTTTTCTCAGGGCTACTGAGATGCTGTCTGCTGCGCTTAGAGTCCCAAACATTCCCACCAAATAAAATAACTACTTTCAGGCTGTGACTAATTTTTTAGTTGACATCTGCATGAAGAATAGCCATTCTCTTGATACAGAGATAGAAATTCTCATCCTGGAGGTAAGGAACTGGTTCTACCTCTAATGTGTGAGTCGCTCAGTCTATCTGACTTTTTGCGTTCCCATGTCTCTAGCCTGCCAGACTCCTCTGTCCCTGGGGATTCTCCAGGGAAGAATACTGGAGTGGGTTGCCATTTCCTTCTCCAGGGGATTTTCCCGACCCAGGGATCAAACCTGGGTCTCCTGCATTGCAGGTGGATTCTTTACTGTCTAAGTCACCAGGGAAGCCTGTCTAACTCTAATGCAGTTCTTTTCTAAACCTAGAGCTCACTACTCATGAGACAAGGCTCCGCCGTGATTGCTAGTCCGGCCTGACTTCACACACAGAGCAGAACTGCAGCTGTTCGCTTCCTCCTGGTCTTAGGGAAGCCAGGGTTTCACCAGTCTGACTGCTGAGACTCTCAACTTCCCATGTTCTTCTTCTTTTCTCTTATTTTTACTTTCTCTTTCACAGCTCTCTTCATCTTTCACTTCACCGCAAATTATAACGGGGCTTAGGTCTTTTATTCATTTTGTGGTTGGTGATGATCCCTGGGTTTGGATCCCTGTGTTCACTATTGAAATTCTGTTCTCTAAGGATTCCTTCTGGCTCATGCTTGCTTCCTGGGTTGCTGTGTTTTCTAGAGCCATTACTTGACTGGGAGACACGGGCTGAGCAAGTTTTGTGATCACAAGAGCAACGGCCCTCACGAGTGTGCCGTGCAGCTCGCTTTCTCCAGCTCTCCTATATTAGCACCTGAACACAGCAGCGGGGTTTCATGTCACTGGTGTGAGCTGCACAGTTCCCAATCTTGGCACTGTTATCTCATGTTTTCACTCACTTTATCACCTTAGGCATCATCTTTTTTTCTTCTTGTTTATTAAGCATTACTTATTTTTTATTTATTTCCTAGGCCACACCGGGCTGCATGTGGGATCTTAGTTCCCTGACCAGGGATCGAACCTGAACCCCTTGTGTTGGAAGGACAGAGTCTTAACCACTGGACGGCCAGGGAAATCTCAAGGCATCATCTTTTTTTTTTGTTTGTTTTTATTTTTATTATTATTATTATTTTTTTAAATTTTAAAATCTTTAATTCTTACATGCATTCCCAAACATGACCCCCCCTCCCACCTCCCTCCCCATAACATCTCTCTGGGTCATCCCCATGCACCAGCCCCAAGCATGCTGTATCCTGCGTCAGACATAGACTGGCGATTCAATTCTTACATGATAGTATACATGTTAGAATGCCATTCTCCCACATCATCCCACCCTCTCCCTCTCCCTCTGAGTCCAAAAGTCCATTATACACATCTGTGTCTTTTTTCCTGTCTTGCATACAGGGTTGTCATTGCCATCTTCCTAAATTCCGTATATATGTGTTAGTATACTGTATTGGTGTTTTTCTTTCTGGCTTACTTCACTCTGTATAATCGGCTCCAGTTTCATCCATCTCATCAGAACTGATTCAAATGAATTCTTTTTAATGGCTGAGTAATACTCCCTTGTGTATATGTACCACAGCTTTCTTATCCATTCATCTGCTGATGGACATCTAGGTTGTTTCCATGTCCTGGCTATTATAAACAGTGCTGCGATGAACATTGGGGTACATGTGTCTCTTTCAATTCTGGTTTCCTCAGTGTGTATGCCCAGCGGTGGGATTGCTGGGTCATAAGGTAGTTCTATTTGCAATTTTTTAAGGAATCTCCACACTGTTCTCCATAGTGGCTGTACTAGTTTGCATTCCCACCAACGGTGTAGGAGGGTTCCCTTTTCTCCACACCCTCTCCAGCATTTATTGCTTGCAGATTTTTGGATCGCAGCCATTCTGACTGGTGTGAAGTGGTACCTCATTGTGGTTTTGATTTGCATTTCTCTAATAATGAGTGATGTTGAGCATCTTTTCATGTGTTTGTTAGCCATCCATATGTCTTCTTTGGAGAAATGTCTATTTAGCAGCCCACCAAAGAAGTCCCACCAAGGCATCATCTTTGATGAGGACTTGTCCAAAGTTCCAGTAACTGCAGACTCAACTCAGTCCTGATCACGGTCTCTTTCTCTTCTTCACTCTTTTCACCCTCCCCTTCCTCAGCATTCAGAGCTCTCTTGGAACTATAGGTTAAACCATGCAATTTGAGTGCTGCTGTTTTGATGGGACTTTGAAGGAGATTGTCTTAGTTTTCTGGGCAAGCCCTCCATTTCCTTGACCTGGACTCCAACCTTGCCTCTTACTAGCCTCCTCCCGGGGAACTAAATCTGACTGCGACCTTGTGTAGGGAAGGAGCCCCAGGAGGCAGGAGAACGTGTTCCCCCCTGCCTTTACTTTCCTAGTTCCTGTGCCTCATTCACCTATGACTCCTCACCCTCCCTGCCTCACCAAACACACAGGCTTGCTCTTCTCCACAGAGCCTGGGCAGTAAACCCTCATCTGTCCAGGTCAGGTGTACCTTCCAGTCCCAGCAGCACAGGGCAGGGAAGGACAGGACCCAGGAGAGCTAGGATTAAGACTGGCAGGGACACAGCTTCCCCCACCACCCCCATATATGTACCTGTAGAGAGATTTGTTTTAAGCAATTGGCTCACATAATTGTGGGGCCTGGCCAGTCCAAAATTTGTCAGGCATACTGGCACCTTGGAAATTTCAGGTAAGAGTTGATGTTTTAAAAAATTTTATTTTATTTATTTTTGTGCTGGGTCTTGTTTGCTGAGTGGGCTGTTCTCTAGTTGTGGAAAGTGGGGCCTGCTCTCTAGTTGCGGCGTGCAGGTTTCTCACTGCAGCGGCTTCTCTTGTGGAGCATGGACTCTAGGGTGTGCCGGCTTCAGTAGTTGTGGCACGTGGGCTAGGCAGTGGAGGTTCCCGGGCTCTAGAGCACAGGGCCAATAGTTGTGGCACGCGGGCTTAGCTGCTCCATGGCACGTGGGATCTTCCTGGATCAGGGATCGAACCCGTGTCTATTGCTTTGGCTGGCAGATTCTTTACCACTGAGCCTCCAGGGAAACCCTGACAGTTGATATTAGTTTTGAATTTCAATCCCATCAGGCAGGCAAGCTGAAAACTCAGACAGGATTCTATGTTACAGTCTTGGGGCAAAATTCTTTCCTCTCCAAGAAACTTCTTTTCCTTCAACTGTTTGAATGACACCTTCTAGCATTAGGGAGGATAATCGGCTTTACTTGAAGTCAACTGGTCATGATGTTAATCACACCTACAAAATATTTTCACAGCAGGATCTAAACTAGTGTTTGATCAAACAGCTGGACCCATAGCCTAACCAAGCTGACACATAAAACTAACCATCATGGTCTGCCCTTTGTCAACTAGGCACCCATACACATCTCCCTTAATCATACTGATGTCTGTATAAAGATAAAGATAATAGCAACTCCAGCTTCCATCTAACACGATACGACCAAGTTGACACATAAGATGAACAGTCACACCACTCTCCCCAAAGCTCCCCTATTGCACTCTTCAGGAGACTCAGTGATTTAGCCATAATCCCACCTGTTGGTTGTTTAGCCTCTCTCTCGTGTCTGACTCTGTGACTCCATGGACTGTAGCCCACCAGGCTCCTCTGTCCATGGGATTCTCCAGGCAAGAACACTGGAGTGGGTCGCCTTTCCTTCTTCAGGGGATCTTCCCAACCCAGGGATCGAACCCAGGTTTCCTGAATTGGCAGGTGGATTCTTTACTGCTGAGCCACCAGGAAGCCCTATAATCTCACCTTCCCTAAGTATACTTGGGTTTTTCTGCACCTCCATGTCTTTTTTCATGCTGTTTTCTCTGCTTGGGTCCCTCCCCCATCCCCTGTGATCCCCTACATATCATTCAGGACTCAGAGCAATGAGTTATCAGCACTTCATAAACCTGACTGGAGAAGGCAATGGCACCCTACTCTAGTACTCCTGCCTGGAAAGTCCCATGGATGGAGGAGCCTGGTGGGCTGCAGTCCATAGGGTCGGTATGAGTCGGACTTGACTGCACGACTTTACTTTCACGCATTGGAGGAGGAAATGGCAACCCATTCCAGTATTCTTGCCTGGAGAATCCCAGGGATGGGGGAGCCTGGTGGGCTGCTGTACTGTGGGGTCACACAGAGTCAGACCCGACTGAAGTGACTTAGCAGCAGCAGCAGCAGCATAAACCTGACAGGACATGTCTCAGTGAAGGCTGAGATTAAAGCAAAGGTATGGCCAATTATCTGTCATGAAAGTAAAGATACACCTTAAGCAGTTAATAATTTGAAAACAAAATCATAAATTTTATAAAATGGGTGTTGGGCTGCTCCTTGTGTTGATGACATAGGGCACCTTAACAGACAGCAAAGAGGGTGTGTGTGTGTGAGTGTCTGTGCCTGCCTCTGCTATAACAGTGAGTGTTTAAAAAATAAACGCTAACCATGTTGCATATTAAATATTTAAACAATAATGATGTCATTAGCTTCATGTAGCTTTGGAAATAATTTTGGGGATGTAAAATTATTGTAAGACATTTTCCACTAACACTGAGGCCCCCAGGGTGGGGGTTTCCAGTGCTAAAAGAGGTGAAGTGCCAGGCAAAGCTGGTGAGCTGGTCACTCTAGTGTCACCTTTCCTTAGTTATACTGAATAAGTTGCCTAAAAATGTGGAAATTAGGGCAGATAAGGAAAGGTGAGGATCTGAGGAATGGGTTTCAGGAGGCATTTGAAATTAGAAGAGCACAGTTAGGCCAGGATTAGTACACTGTTCAGAGGGAGCACCAGCCTAAAGCAAAGGGGATGACTCAGAGCCAGAAGTGTGGGCTCCAGGGTCACTTAGACTTGGACTTGAATCCTGGTGTCTTTGTTTACCAGCTGTGTGACCTTGGCCTAGTTACCACACTAAATTCCACAGTAAATGGGGAAACAATGGTACCGAACTGTTGGGAAGTGTAATTGAAATATGGCATATAAAGCATTTAGGAGAGTTGTGTGGCTAAGAATAAGAGTCCAAAAACATGTTAGTGGCCGGCATTATTATTCTTGCGACTAAGAAAGTCACATAAAAAGATGAGGTAGAAGTTCTTGGGGAGGAATAAGTAGGGAGGAGTCAAAGAGAGGAGAGGAGGAAGTCTGGATGAGAAAGCTCTGGGCATCACTTCTTGGGCACTCTCAGATCCACCTCTCCCTTCCTTGTGTACTCCCAAGTGCAAAAAAGTAGCAACTAAGTTGAGAAATGCCTTCTATATAGAAGAAAATTAAACAGTGAATGACTGTCAAACTCAACTGCTGAAAGTTTAATTTTTATTGATGTGTATTTTTTATTGATTTACAATATTATATTTTTTCCAGATGTATGGCATTTTTATAGGTGACTCCAATGGCAACCCACTTCAGTATTCTTGCCTGAGAAATCACATGGATAGAGGACTGGCAGGCTACAGTCCATGGGGTCACAAAGAGTCATACCTGACTTAGCAACTGAACCAGCATTTAAAGTTACTATAAACTGGTGTCTTTATTTCCCTGTGCTGTAAAATACATCCTTGCTGCTTATTTATCTTATACATAGTGCTGCTGCTGCTGCTGCTGCTGCTGCTGCTGCTGCTAAGTCGCTATAGTCATGTCCGACTCTGTGCGACCCCATAGATGGCAGCCTACCAGGCTCCACCGTCCCTGGAATTCTCCAGGCAAGAACACTGGAGTGGGTTGCCATTATACATAGTAGTGTTTCTTAATCCCATTCCCCTAGTGTCCCTCCCCCGGGTAGCCACTGTTTAGTCTCTTTATCTGTGAATCTGTGAAAGTTTAAAATTGATGTTAAATTATAATTAAGAGAGTAGAGTTCTACCACAGGACTCAGGACAGAGGAAAAGTTTCCTAAATGAGAGAAATGACATTAAAATCATCTGGTTTTAAATAGATCTGAGAGTAGAGAGAGGGAGGGAAGGAAGAGGGAAGGAGGCAGGAGAAGTCACCCAGACATTCAGAGAAGGGACTGTATCCCATCCCTAGTGGCGATCATTCAGAAGAGTTCCCTCTGGGATTTATAACAGCTTATTTTTTTTTCTTTTTTTAAATTTTAAATTAATTTATTTGTTTTAATTGGAGGCTAATTACTTTACAATATTGTAGTGGTTTTTGCCATACATTGACATGAATCAGCCATGGGTGTACATGTGTTTCCCATCCTGAAGCCCCATCCCACCTCCCTCCCCATCCCATCCCTCAGGGTCATCCCATTGCATCAGCCCTGAGCACCCTGTCTCATGCATTGAACCTGGACTGGCAATCTATTTCACATATGGTAAAATACATGTTTCAATGCTATTCTCTCAAATCATCCCACACTCGCCTTCTCCCACAGAGTCCAAAAGTCTATAACAACTTATTTTTAAATTTGAGCAAGAATGATGACATTTGCATCAAAGCAATTTTCCCTTCAGAGTTTTGTGCATGGCAGCCTTTACCTCCTTATTCCTCAAGCTGTAGATCAGGGGGTTCAGCATGGGGATCACTGTGGTGTAGAACATGGAGGCCACATTCTCCTGGGCCAGGGAGCTGGCCGTGGAGGGTTTCAAGTACATGAAGGCAGTTGTTCCATAGAAAATCCCCACGGCTGCAAAGTGCGAGCTGCAGGTGCTGAAGGCTTTGGACTGTCCCTCCGTGGTGCTGATGCGGAGGATACTGGATAGGATGAAGGCATAGGAAATTAGCACTGTTAAGCTAGTAACTACGATGTTGAATCCAGCCAAAAAGAAGACTGTCATCTCAATGTCATAGGTGCTGGAACAGGAAAGTTTCATCAGGGGGACGATATCGCAGAAGTAATGACTGATGAGGTGTCCACAATAGGGCAGTTTCAACATGAGGCCAGTCTCTATGGTTGAGCCAATGAGCCCCATGATATAGACCCCAGCCACCAGCAGGGAGCAGACTCGATGAGACATGATGATGTTGTAAAGCAAAGGTCTGCAGATGGCAACATAGCGGTCATAGGCCATCACTGTCAGCATGTAACACTCAGCAACAACAAACACAATGAAGAAGTAGAGCTGGGCCATGCACCCTGCATAGGAGATGGTGTTCTTCTCTGACACAAAGTTCACCAGCATCTTAGGGGTAGTGACAGAGGAGTAGCAGAGATCCACAAAGGACAGGTTGCTGAGGAAATAGTACATGGGGGTGTGAAGCTGAGCGTTCAGACAAATTAGGGTTATCATGCCCAGGTTCCCTATCATGGTGATTGTGTAGATCCCAAGGAAGAGGAAGAAGAGGGGGAGCTGGAGCTCTGGTTGACTTGTTAAACCTCCAAGAATGAACTCTGTCACTGTGGATTGATTTTCTGCAGCCATTCTCCTCTGGTTGAGGGACCTGTGTGATGTGAGAGAAGAATTGCATGAAAGGCTGCTTCTTGCACTGCTTGGTGAAGCTAGTTTTGAGAATCTAGGCCAGCGGAGCGATCCTGGTGTCTTTCCTGATGAATATTCCCTCATTCTGCAGTTTGTTTTGGGAGGAAGACAAGACCCTGAGTATTTCAAAGATGAACCAAGAAGGGGGCAAGATCTGGAGCTGCTGCCACTTTAACGATTCTCAAATAGCCTAAGTGGGTCTGGCAACCCACTCCGCTATTCTTGCCTGGAAAATCCTCATGGAGCTTAAAGAACTTTATGCAAAATAGAACCAGATATTAATATTCTGTATCAACAACATTTGATGTAATATGATCAAAAGATTAAAGTCCAACACTTAGCATAGCATCTGGTGTTTAACAGGTCCTGCTCGGTATTTGTTGAATGCTCTAGGACCAGATTTTTTTCTGCAACCCAAACTCTCAGATCCAGTATGAGATATTATTTGAAGGTCTGTGTTCTCACTTTCTTGCTGACTTTTAAAGTTTTTCCTTAGAGATGGAAAAAGATTCCTGAGGATGGAAAAATATTTTAAAGCATCGTATCCTGTGCCAATTCACTGGCCTGGTAAGGATTGTATCAATCTATTCTCATCAGCCCTGGTTGAAAATCTACGTGGATACATGTATGGGCCTGGGCTTGAGCACAATCCATCCACCCAAAGTATTTGTTGGTCCAGCAGGCAGATCTTACTTCCATTGGCCTCTTGAGTCCTAAAACGACAGTGTGAGGCTGCAGTCCCTGGTGGCCTGACTCCCTAGCTTTAACATAGCTCCTCCGACAGAGATGTCCAGGCCCTCCCTTGGAAGCTGGTTTCATTCACTGTCCATCTGCTCCTTCTGCCCTTTACCCTTCCTCTATCACTATTTTCACACTGAGTGAGTGAGTTAAGTCGCTCAGTCGTGTCAGACTCTTTGCGACCTCGTGGACTGTAGCCCACCAGTCTCCTCCGTCCATGGGCTTCTCCAGGCAAGAATACTGGAGTTGGCTGCCATTTCCTTCTCCAGGGGATCTTCCTGACCCAGGGATCAAACCCAGGTCTCCCGCATTGCAGGCAGACGCTTTAACCTCTGAGCCATAGTGTTATTTTCTACTTCTACTTTCCAGGCTTGGCTTCCTTAAGAGAAATCATCACTTAGATACTAAAACGTCATTTACAACCATGTACAGAGTTAAGGTAAAAGGCTAGTTCTCCAGGCTTTTTACTCCCAAGCTCTCTCTAAGAATTCTGGGTACACACATCTTACCAAAGAATTGCGTGTCATCTTCAAAACCCCCTACAAATTTCTAAATGCAAACTGAAATGCAACTAGGCCCCTAACTGCACTAACACCTGGACTGTTACAAGGTCTTCCAGACTCCTCAAGCTCCACTTCCTTCCTCAATTCCAATCTCTTCTCCATACCTACATACCTATATCACCTACCTTGGTGAGAAAAGACAGAACAAGACTTGAAGCATTTCGTATGCCTTCCTGTTGTTCTGCATTTAAAGTCTTCAAGATAATGTTCAAGATCCTCTAGGATCTGGTCTTCACCTTATTCAGCTCATATCTCCCATGGATCTCTCATACAAACCTGTTGATTCAATCAGGCCGAATTTCCATCCTAATTTCTATCCCACACATGCAAAAATCACTGTATAGAGGATAAAGAATTGACCTAACAATAAAAATATCTGAATTCCAGACATTTTTGGCATACACGAACTGTGTACCTTTGGACATGTCCTTTGCCTCTCTGGGCTCGGTTTCCCTATCTATAAACAGAATGATTGAACCAGATCATCTTAATAATCCTCCCAGTTTAAGAAAAATTACTCTATGACTCCTATAAGACCAACAAAATCCACTTCTTTTTCTTTTTTTTTTTTCTTTTTTTTTTTTAATTTTAGTTTTTTATTTTTTAAATTTTAAAATCTTTAATTCTTACATGCATTCCCAAACATGAACCCCCCTCCCACCTCCCTCCCCATAACAACTTTCTGGGTCACTTCTTTTTCAAAAGTCTGTAGGTCTTCCATGGATTCTTTCTAAGCACTCCAGACTACACTATTCTCTCTGTTCTCTGAACTCCATGTCTGGAATTCAAAACAAACCAAACAGTGCATTCCTGGACCAGCATCACTGGCATCACTTGAAGACATTAGAGATGCAGATTCTCAGGCCTTACACCAGGTCTACCAAATCAGGAACTCTGGGATGGGGCCCAGTGATCTGTGTATTGCGCTCTTTCCAGATGAGGCTGAAGAAGGTTCACGTTTGAGAATCTCAATCCTGTAGGTAATAAGCAGTAGAGTTAATATCAGAGATATATTTTCTTTCAGAAATGAAATTCTTCTATTATTTATGCAAGTCCTAAATATTGACTGAATGTGAACATCCAGTAACCTATCTCAGACTGATGAAGTGTCAGGGGGATATGGTAGTTACAACAGTATTATTGAGTTTCAAGTCAATTTCTGCGTCTGAAAGATGAAGAAACGAGTGATACCCGTTTCTAAGCTGGTTGTAAAAATAATACGGGATAATGCAGTTAGAATTTTTTTTTTCAAGATATCATTTCCTTTACAAATATGAGTTGTCAGTAGATGTCTGGAAAGTTTTCCTAGTTTCTCACTGGCCTCAGGCCCTAAGGCAATGGTTCTCAGCACTGGCTGTCCATTATAATCACCTGCAACATTTAAAAAGTGTTGATGTCTATGTTCCACCCAGAGAGATTCTAATTAATTCATCTCTGGTGAAGCCTGGACCCTGACATATAGGATATTCCAGAGTAAGTGCTCACCAGCTACTTTTTTTTTTTTAAATTTTAGTTTTTTATTTTTTAAATTTTAAAATCTTTAATTCTTACATGCATTCCCAAACATGAACCCCCCTCCCACCTCCCTCCCCATAACATCTTTCTGGGTCATCCCCATGCACCAGCCCCAAGCATGCTGCATCCTAAAGATCTAAATGTAAGATCAGAAACTATAAAACTCCTAGAGGAGAACATAGGCAAAACACTCTCAGACATAAATCACAGCAGGATCCTCTATGATCCACCTCCCAGAATTCTGGAAATAAAAGCAAAAATAAACAAATGGGATCTAATTAAAATTAAAAGCTTCTGCACAACAAAGGAAAATATAAGCAAGGTGAAAAGACAGCCTTCTGAATGGGAGAAAATAATAGCAAATGAAGCAACTGACAAACAACTAATCTCAAAAATATACAAGCAACTTATGCAGCTCAATTCCAGAAAAATAAACGACCCAATCAAAAAATGGGCCAAAGAACTAAATAGACATTTCTCCAAAGAAGACATACGGATGGCTAACAAACACATGAAAAGATGCTCAACATCACTCATTATTAGAGAAACGCAAATCAAAACCACAATGAGGTACCACTTCACACCAGTCAGAATGGCTGCGATCCAAAAATCTGCAAGCAATAAATGCTGGAGAGGGTGTGGAGAAAAGGGAACCCTCCTACACTGTTGGTGGGAATGCAAACTAGTACAGCCACTGTGGAGAACAGTGTGGAGATTCCTTAAAAAATTGCAAATAGAACTACCTTATGACCCAGCAATCCCACTTCTGGGCATACACACCGAGGAAACCAGAATTGAAAGAGACACATGTACCCCAATGTTCATCGCAGCACTGTTTATAATAGCCAGGACATGGAAACAACCTAGATGTCCATCAGCAGATGAATGGATAAGAAAGCTGTGGTACATATACACAATGGAGTATTACTCAGCAGTTAAAAAGAATTCATTTGAATCAGTTCTGATGAGATGGATGAAACTGGAGCCGATTATACAGAGTGAAGTAAGCCAGAAAGAAAAACACCAATACAGTATACTAACACATATATATGGAATTTAGGAAGATGGCAATGACGACCCTGTATGCAAGACAGGGAAAGAGACACAGATGTGTATAATGGACTTTTGGACTCAGAGGGAGAGGGAGAGGGTGGGATGATTTGGGAGAATGACATTCTAACATGTATACTATCATGTTATTATTGTTCTTATTTTCATTTTGATCATGATATCAAACCATCATCTCCCTAATGCTGAAGTACTTAAGTTACAGACATGTCCTAAGAAGCATGGATCACTATTGCTGGATATGATACCTATAGATACCCCTTCTCTGAAGGGTATTCTTTAAGTTAAAGTCTTAAATTTGCACTATTTTAATTGGTTACTTACAGAGTTACTAACTTTTGTATATTGCTCTTCAAAAGTCATTCTCATTAACCCCTCTGAAGAATACTGCATATGAGGAGAAATGTGTTTAGAGTAGAATTTTCATTCGCATGTTTATGTGGAGAAAACTGAAGTGCCAGACACTAAGTGACTTTCCAGAGACTTTCTAATTATGAAGAACTTGAAACTGAAACTGCTTTCTTCTGATCATGAACTCTTCCCTTTGCCCAAGTGTGTAGCCTTACAAATTGAGGCACCTAGAGGTTTAAGCAATGTTGCGATTGAATGTGTTTTATCCTTGATGTCTTACATTGTGCATACATATACAAAGGGGAATGCTGTATTATTTTCCTCTTCTCTAGGAAACGGAAGCTCTAAAATTTAAATAAGTTACCAAAAGATGTAAAACTAGGAAGACAGGGAACTTGGTCTAATTAAACCTTAGGACTTCTGTCTACCAGTTTGTTATTTTTCCACTAAACTATGTTACCTTATTCTAGGTTATCTTTTTTGTAGCAGTTTATTATTATTTAGTGAAGTTAACTTATTGAATTTTTGGACAAAGATGATAGATTTCATGGGCAATTTCAGATGCATTAAAGAAAAATTATCAGGACTTCCCTGGTGGTCCAGTGGTTCAGAATCTGTCTGTCAGTACAGGAGACATGAGTTTGATCCCTGATCTGGGAAGATCCCACATGCCACAGAGCAACCAAGCCTGTGCGTCACAACTACTTAAGCATGAGTTCTGCAACTACTGAAGCTTGTGCCCTAGATCCCATGCTTTGCAACAAGTTAAGCCACTGTCAAGAGAAGCCCGTGCACAGCAACTAGAGAGTAGCCCTCACTTGCTGCAACTAGAGGAAGCCTTTGTGCAACTCCAAAGACCCTGTGCAGAAAAAAACCCTAATTAATTAATTTACGAAATAAAAAAGAAAAATTACCAAGCCAATATGTGCACTGCAGAAAATCAGGAATACAAATAAGCAAAAATAAAATAACCTTCCAGCTCCTTGGAACCAAGAAATAGTCATCATGATTTTTTAGTTTTTTTCCAATGCTTCAGTGCATGTATACATCACTGATTCAATGGACATGAATTTGAGCAAACTCTGGGAGATGATGAGGGACAGGGAGGCTTGGCACGCTGAAGTCCATGGGATCACAAAGAGTCAGACACAACTTGGACACTGAACATCAAAAAAATATGTGTCTAGGCTTCCCTAGTGGCTCAGATGTGAAAGTATCTGCTTGCAATGCAGGAGACCCAGGGTTTCATCCCTGGGTTGGGAAGATCCCCTGGAGATGGGCATGGCAACTGACTCCAACATTCTCGCCTGGAGAATCCCATGGACAGAGGAGCCTGGTGGGCTACAGTCCACAGGGTCCCAAAGAGTCCAACATGACTGAGCATGTCATTTCACTTTCATGTACATATCTATATGTGTATAAGCATAAAAGTATTTTAAATAATTTTTGTAACCTTTTTTAATGTATCACTTTATAATTTTATAATGCATTGTCTTGTTCCTATAATAATAGTAACTTTAGCACTAACTATATTTTTTTCTAGGTGTAAAAATCCTTGATTATATTAATAGTATGAAGACAAGAAAATCTGAATTATACTATAAACTCTACATGTTAAATTACTGATGGTTAAATTGCTAACTTTATAATAATTGCTATCAGAGTTAACTAAAATTTTTTGAGTATTATTTCTGTTAATTGTAAAAAAAAAAAAAAATTCTTGCAGGGAGCAACAATAGATTAAAAATATCTTACAAATTCCCTTCTACTCAAATTCTACCTCTTAAAACTTAAGAAACATAGAAAATCCACATAGAATACATCATTGCCAGAAATCACAGGGCTGTATAGACTGAACAGTATTTACTTAGTGAGGTGCAGAAGGGAAAATCCTAGACAGCATTGACTTATTTATTGATTCCCACAATCATCTAATAATATAAAATAGAAGAACATGACCCCATATTTGATATCAGTCACTACAATTCCTACCTCCAGTTCTACCAGACAATCAGAGGCTCAGGATTGCTGCCCACGAGAACACAGCACACAAAGAAAAACCACCCGGAGATGAAGGTAAACACAGGGTTGGAAATAGACACAGACTGTGCATCCGACACAAGAGGTGATGATAGAAATATTTTTCTCATAGAATTGTTTAAATTGTGATTAAATACCTCTACCAATGTACAGCTGTACACAGTCTCCTGGAAGCATTTGGAAATGCCTCGATTTTGACAGTTAGGAAATCAATATTAGGAGATGAGAGGACCAAATAGATTTACATCTAGCCCTAAATTTATTCAAAGGGGCCAGTGCCACCATGAAAAAGGGTGCATGAGGTAGGGAGATGTGTGGGTGTATTTATATATATATGAGCAGAACTTCTGGGAGACAATTACTTCAGAGACTGGGGCCCTTAGCAAAGGACAATTAGAATTTTGATTTACACTTGGGCTGTGAATTATGTTCTTGGGTCCCAAGTGTGTTAATTTTCCTTTTATTGGGGAAGTCAACTTGCTGTTGGAGAAACTACAGTCTAATGCCTCCTTTCAAGTAATTTACCATCACTGACCATCCACATTATCCTCATTACAAGCAACACCACCAGCCCCACAACCCCCGCGGTTATTATTATCAACACCATCGTCAGTCACTGTCATTATGATTGTTACTCATCATTAGTTATTCAAGCATAATCAACTATGATTAAAAGGCTTATTTGAAAGCATTAAAGAAATAGAGTTGACTATTTTAATAAAAGTAAGTGTGTAATTTCACTAAAGGAACATTAATTCATAAGGAGTGCTGAATTTGTCATCTTGATGTTGGACTTCTAGATTGACTATGTAGAATGGCAGGAGGTTGAGGGCATAAGAAGGTAGATTTATAAGAATTCTTCACTTGTATATTCTCATTCATAAGGAAAATATGCTGAGAAGAATGTGTCCTTTTCAAGACTATATTCAGTAATATATTATCTGTAAAAATGCTGCTAGTGAAGATTTTTAAATTAAACTTTTTCTTTTGAGTTAATTGTAGATTCACATAGGGGTGCAAGAAATAATAGAGAGAGGTCCTGTGTACCCTTGAGCAGTTTCCCCAATGGGAACAATTTGCAAAATTATAATACAATATCACACCTGGGATGTCCTTGGAATTTGCCAAGCAAGAATACTGATGTGGGTAGCCATTCCCTTCTCCAGGGGATCTTCCACACCCAGGGATTGAGCCCTCATCTTCCACATTGCAGGAAGATTCTTTTCCCTCGGAGCCACTGGGGAAGCCCCACATATCGATTAGTCTTCTTCAGATTTCCCCATTTTTATTTACACTCATTTGTGTGTATGTAAATTAACCTCAAAGCAGTTTTATCACATGCACAGATTGTGCATCCATCACCACAGTTCATATAGAAACATCTACCTCACCTTCATTTTCTAATTTTCAAAATAACAGTTTAGTTTCTTATTATCTAACAAAGAAAGCTAGTTTTTTTCTTTAGTATCTTTTTATTCTTCCTAATCTAACCGTATTTTATGTGTGTTTCAGTCCATTGCAATCATTTTCCTTATATAGCTTAACATTTTCTTGCCTGGAGAATCCCATGGGTAGAGAAGCCTGGCTATACTACATGGGTTGCAAAGAGCCAGACCCGACTGGGGGACTAACACTTTCACTAGGTACCCACTGGAGATGTTAACACTTGAAAATGTGACAACATCATTTTGTTGAGAATGGAGAGCAAGTGAACTTCTTACACAGTGCTAATGGAAAGTAAAATTAAACAACCTCTTTGTAGGACTGTTTGGTAGTTTCTTTTAAACTTACCTATGGCCAAAGAATTCTTAGATATTTATCTAAGGTAAATGAAAACATAGGTTCACAAAGAGTTCTGTCCATGAATGTTTATATATCCTTTATTCACAGTAACTCAAACTGGAAACAACCAAGTGTCCTTCAACAGGCGGGAAACAATTTGTGCATCTATACAAGCAATGGATTGCTACTAATAAACAAGAAATATATGATTGATACACACAACAATATGAAAGACCTCGAAAGCACTGTGCTGGGCAAAACATATCAGACACTGTTGTGTACTGTGATCAGGGAAAACTAATCAATTGCTATAGAAAGTGAGTCAGTGTTTGCATGAGTTTAGGGATAAAGCAGAGATTGCACACTTTGGACTTGTGACTTAGCCACATTTCTTTTATTTGCAAAAGCATATATATGATCTCACATTTTGCGATTATTGATTGATTTTGAGTGTTAAGATGCAGCCTTTTTTTTTTTTTAAGAGACCCATTTTATTGCAGTATAATCAACATAGAAATGATGTAGATAATGTGTACAATATTATTAGTCTGAAGATAAGTATACACCAGTGAGGCCTTCCCAGGTGGCACTCGTGGTAAAGGACCTGCCTGCCAGTGAAGGAGGCACAAGACATGGTACCTAACTGTTGCGAATAGTAATTAAAAGAAGGCATATATAGAATTTATGTGTTGTGTGGCTCAGAGTGAGTGCCCCAAAACATGGTACTGGCTGGCATTATTATTACTGTGACTAAGAAATTTACATAAAAGGATCAGGTAGAAGTCCTTGGGTAGGAATAAGTAGGGAGGAGTGGAAAAGAGGAGAGGAGGAAGTCGAGATGACAAAGACTCTGAGAATCACTTCTTGATGACTGTCAGATCCACCTCTCTCTGTCTTGTGTACTCTCAAGTGCAAAAAACTAGGAAGTGGGTTGAGAAATATTTTCTGCATAGAAGAAAATTAGACATTGAATGACTCTCAAATTCACTGATAAGGTTTAATTTATTTATTGAAGTTTAGTTGATTTACAAAATTATATTTGTTTCACAATGGACAGCATTTTTATAGATGACTCCATTTAAAGTAACTATATAATAATTGTCATGATTATTTATTTTATGCATAGTAGTTGTGTGCTTAATCCCCTGGCCCTCTTCTCCCCCACCACCCCAAGTAATCACTCTTTTTTCTCTGTGAGTCTGTGAAACTTAAAAAAAAAGTATATTAAATTACAGTTTAGTTAGTAGAGTTTACTAAAGAACTCAGGATAGAGAAAAGGCTTCTGAAACAAGGAAAAGGAAGATAAAATCAGCTGGTTTTAAATAGAAATGAGAGGAGAGAGAGGGCAGGAGGGAGGAAGGAAGGAGGCAGGAGAAGTCACCGAGCCATGCAGAGAAGGGACTGTATCCCATTCCAGGTGGCAAGAATTCTGAGGGCTTCCCTCTGGGATTGATAACCAGTTATTTTTTAAATTTATTTATGTTTTATTGAAGGATGATTGCTTTATGAAGTTTTGTTGTTTTCTGTGAAACCTCAACATGAATCAGCCATAGGTATACATATATCCCCTCCCTTTTGAACTGCCCTCCCATCTCCCTCCCATCCCACCCTTCTAGATTTTCACAGAGCCCCTGCTTGAGTATCCTGAGACATACAGCAAATTCCCGTTGGCTATCTATTTCATGTATGGTAATGTAAGTTTCCATGTTACTCTTTCCATACATCTCACCTCTCCTCCCCTCTCCCCATATCCATAAGTCTGTTCTCTATGTCTGTTTCTACATTGCTGCCCTTTAAATGAATTTTTCAGTACCATTTTTGTAGATTCCATATATATGCTTTAGAATAAGATATTTATCTTTCTCTTTCTGACTTACTTCACTCTGTATAATAGGTTTTAGGTTCATCCATCTCATCAAAATGGACTCAAATGCATTCCTTTTTATGGTTGAGTAATATTCCATTGTGTACATGTACAACAACTTCTTTATCCATTCATCTGTTGATGGACATCTAGATTGCTTCTATATTCTAGCTATTGTAAACAGTCCTGCAATGAACAAGGGGATTTATATGTATTTTTCAATTTTGGTTTTCTCAGGGTATATGCCTAAGAGTGGGATTGTTGGGTCATATAATGATATTATTCCTAGTTTTTAAAGGAATCTCCATACTGTCTTCCATAAGCTTATCAATTTACATTCCCACCAACAATGCAAGAGCATTCCCTTTTCTCCACACCCTCTCCAGCATTGATTGTAGACTTTTTGATGATGGCCATTCTGACTGGTGTGAGGTGATATCTCATTGTAGTTTTCATTTGCACTTCTCTAATAATGGGCAGTGTTGAGCATCCTTTCACGTGTTTGTTAGCTATCTGTATGTCTTCTTTGGAGAAATGTCTGTTTAGGTTTTCCTCCCACATTTTGATTAGGTTATTTGTTTTTCTGTTATTGAGTTGTATGAACCGCTTGTACATTTTGGAAATTAATCCTTTGTCAGTTGTTTCATTTGCTATTATTTTCCCCCATTCTGAGGGTTGTATTTTCAGCTTGCTTATAGTTTCCTTTGCTGTGCAAAAGCTTTTAAGTTTAATCAGGCCCCACTTTTGTTCTTATTTGCATTAAAATGAAAGAGGAGAGTGAAAAAGTTGGCTTAAAGCTCAACATTCAGAAAACTAAGATCATGGCATCTGGTCCCATCACTTCATGGCAAATAGATGGGGAAACAGTGTCAGACTTTATTTTTTTTGGGCTCCAAAATCACTGCAGATGGTGATTGCAGCCATGAAATTAAAAGATGCTTACTCCTTGGAAGGAAAGTTATGACCAACTTAGATAGCATATTCAAAAGCAGAGACATTATTTGCCAACAAAGGTCCATCTAGTTAAGGCTATGGTTTTTCCAGTGGTCATGTATGGATGTGAGAGTCGGACTGTGAAGAAAGCTGAGCACTGAAGAATTGATGCTTTTGAAGTGTGGTGTTGGAGAAGACTCTTGAGAGTCCCTTGGACTGCAAGGAGATCCAACCAGTTCATCCTAAAGGAGATCAGTCCTGGGTGTTCATTGGAAGGACTGATGCTGAAACTGAAACTCCAATACTTTGGCCACCTCACGCAAAGAGTTGACTCACTGGAAAATATCCTAATGCTGGGAGGGATTGGGGGCAGGAGGAGAAGGGGATGACAGAGGATGAGATGGCTGGATGACATCACCAACTCAATGGATATGCTGCTGCTACTGCTGCTGCTGCTAAGTCACTTCAGTCATATCCGACTCTGTGTGACCCCATAGATGGCAGCCCACCAGGTTCCCCCATCCCTGGGATTCTCGAGGCAAGAACACTGGAGTGGGTTGCCATTTCCTTCTCCAATGCAGGAAAGTGAAAAGTCAAAGTGAAGTCACTCAGTCGTGTCTGACTCTTAGCGACCCCATGGACTGCAGCTTCCCAGGCTCCTCTGTCCATGGGATTTTCCAGGCAAGAGTACTGGAGTGGGGTGCCATTGCCTTCTCCCAATGGACATGAGTTTGGGTAAACTCCGGGAGTTGGTGATGGACAGGGTGGCCTGGCATGCTGCGATTCATGGGGTTGCAAAGAGCAACTGAAATTAACTGAACTGAACTGAACTGAGGAGGTGGGTTCTAGAGGATCTTGCTTTGATTTATGTCATAGAGCATTCTGATATGTTTTCCTCTAAGAGTTTTATACTTTCTGGTCTTACATTTTAGGTCTTTAATCCATTTTGAGTTTATCTTTGTGTATGGTATTAGGAAGTGTTCTAATTTCATACTTTTACATGTAGCTGTCCAGTTTTCCCAGCACCACTTATTGAAGAGGCTGTCTCTGCCCCATTGTATATTCTTGCCTCCTTTGTCAAAAATAAGGTACCCATAGGTGCGTGCATGGCCTTTATTTCTGGGTTTTTTGTCTTGTTCTATTGATCTACAATTCTGTTTTTGTGCCAGTATCATACTGTCTTGATGACTGTAGCTTTGTAGTATAATCTGAAGTCAGGAAGATTGATTCCTCTAGCTCTATTCCTCTTTCTCATGACTGATTTGCCTATTCAGGGCTGTTTGCGTTTCCATATGAATTGTGAATTTTTTTGTTCTAGTTCTGTGGAAAATGCCAGTGGTAATTTGCTAAGGATCACATTGAGTCTGTAGATTGCATGACACACAGGAACCTAGGAAACAGAGACAGACTCATGGACCGAGTACAGACTTGTCGTTGCCCAGGTAGAGGATTCAGGGGGAGGGATGGAGTGGGAGGTTAGACTTAACAGATGTAAGCTTTTATATAGAGAGCGAATAAACAACAAGGTCCTATCATATAGCACAGAGACGTATATGCAATATCCTATGATAAACCATAATGGAAAAGGATATTTAAAAAGGATGTACATATATGTATAACTGAATCACTGCCATACAGCAGAAATTAACACAACATTGAAAATCAACTATACTTCAATTCAAAAATAAAAACAACAACAAAAGTGAAGTGCTGTGTCTACAACTTACTTTTTTTTAGACAATGAGTTAATTTTAAGTAGTTCAAGAAAAGAAGAACACAAATGAGACACATTATCGAGGGAGATGGCTTTCGATGCACTTTCAACTTTTCTGAAGGCTTGAAATTATTCAAAATAAGATTGGGAGGAAAAGTTAAGCCTCCTAGGCTCCTCTGATATGAGCCAAACACAAGGCACGCTGGACAAGAGGACCCCTCCTGTCCCATCCAGCCTGCTGACTGAGGCTCCTGTTTGGGCAGGGTCCCAGCAGTGTGGCATTATTTCACAGTGACCTCTAGAGGTGCTGTGCACTCAGGGTAGACTGAGTTTGGCCCTTGGCCAAACTGTCAAGTTCATGAACAAAGAAGAGCAGCCCATCCAATTATCCCATCTCTCCTGCTCCAAATTATACAGAATGCAGTGCATCCAGTCAGCCCTCTGACCTAAGCGTCAGTCCCTGGAGGTGGGGCTCCTATGCTATCCCATGATAGGTCACCTCCATGATGACAACCAGCACAGCAGGCCAGATGGACAGGCTGGGCATGGAGACAAGCAAGAGCAGGGGTCCCAAGGCTGACATGAGGCCACCCCTCACCAGCTCCACCAGAACGACTTAGAGGACCAATCAAGGAGGAAATTGAGGGTCCATAGAAAGGAAGGGCAGACAAGGTGGATGTGGGAGGGGGCAGGGACCAGAAGAGCAGACCCTGGGGTTGGGACAGGCTGCTGATGGGAAACTTGAGATTCGTCATTGTGACACCAGTGACATGCATGGTGGGCTCACAAGGATGAGGACAGGGAACATGAGGAAATGCTCACGGTCACTCCTAGAGCAGGGCTGCAGGCTGAGCCCAGCTCCACAGGAAGCCATTTCCTCAAGATCAGACTCTGCCTCTCCTGTTGGGCTCTACTCTAAGCCCTTGGCCGCCTGTGTAAGGTCCTCCTTGTCACACATGATACTGGTCAACCAGTCTCAATCCACAGACCAAAGAGCTTGAAGTTTCGAAATAAAGATGTGACTGGCAGTCCAGTGGTTAAGAAGTCACCTTCCAAGGCAGCAGGTGTGCATTCAGCCTCTGGTTGGGAGCTAAGATTTCACATACCCCGTGGCCAAAACACCCTCTGCCCTCTGGGACATGCGCCAGATAAGTCAAGCTATTTTTAAAATTGAGAAAGAATTATAACATTTGTATCAAAACAATTTTTCCTTCAGAGTTTTCTGCATGGCAGCCTTTACCTCCTTATTCCTCAAGCTGTAGATCAGGGGGTTCAGCATGGGGATCACTGTGGTGTAGAACACGGAGGCCACATTCTCCTGGGCCAGGGAGCTGGCTGTGGAGGGTTTCAAGTACATGAAGGTGGTTGTTCCATAGAAAATCCCTACAGCTGCAAAGTGCGAGCTGCAGGTGCTGAAGGCTTTGGCCCTTCCCCCTGTGGTGCTGATGTGGAGGATACTGGATAGGATGAAGGCATAGGAGATTAGGACTGTTAAGCTGGTGACTATGATGTTGAATCCAGCCAAAAAGAAGACTGTCATCTCAATGTCATAGGTGCTGGAACAGGAAAGTTTCATCAGGGGGAGGATGTCACAGAAGTAATGACTGATGAGGTGTCCACAATAGGGCAGTTTCAACATGAGGCCAGTCTCTATGGTTGAGCCAATGAGTCCCATGATATAGACCCCAGCCACTAGCAGGGAGCAGACTCGATGAGACATGATGATGTTGTAAAGCAAAGGTCTGCAGATGGCAACATAGCGGTCATAGGCCATCACTGTCAGCATGTAACACTCAGCAATGACAAACACCAGGAAGAAGTAGAGCTGCGACATGCACCCTGCATAGGAGATGATGTTCTTCTCTGACACAAAGTTCACCAGCATCTTAGGGGTAGTGACAGAGGAGTAGCAGAGATCCACAAAGGACAGGTTGCTGAGGAAATAGTACATGGGGGTGTGAAGCTGAGCGTTCAGACAAATCAGTGTTATCATGCCCAGGTTCCCTATCATGGTGATTGTGTAGATCCCAAGGAAGAGGAAGAAGAGGGGGAGCTGGAGCTCTGGTTGACTTGTTAAACCTCCAAGAATGAACTCAGTCACTGTAGAGTGATTTTCTGCAGCCATTCTCCTTGGGGGACCTGTGTGATGTGAGAGAAGAATTGCATGAATGGCTGCTTCTTGCACTGCTTGGTGAAGCTAGTTTTGAGAATCTGGGCCAGCTGTGAGATCCTGATGTCTTTCCTAATGAATATTCCCTCATCTTGATGTTTGTTTTGCGAGGAAGACAAGACCCTGAGTATTTCAAAGATGAGCCAAAAAGGGGGCGAGATTTGGAGCTGCTGCCACTTTCATGGTCTGAAGTAGCCTAAGTGGGTCTTAAAGTGCAGTTCCTGGACCAGCATCATTGGCATTACATGAAGATATTAGAGATGCAGATTCTCAGGCCTCATCCCAGACCTACCAAGTCAGGAACTCTAGGATGGGGCCCAGTGATCTGCGTATAACACTGTCTCCAGATGAGGCTGAAGAAGGTTCACGTTTGAGAATCTCAATCCTGTAGGTAATAAGCAGTAGAGTTAATATCAGAGATATATTTTGTTTCAGAAATGAAATTCTTCTATCATTTATGCAAGTCCTAAATATTGGCTGAATGTGAACATCCAGTAACCTATCTCAGATTGATGAAGTGTCAGGGGGATATGGTAGTTACAATATGGTAGCGTTATTGAGTTTCAAGTCAATTTCTGTGTCTGAAAGATGAAGAGTGATAATAATTTCTAAGGTAGTTGTAGAAACAATATGGGATAATGCAGCTAGAATCTTTTTTCCAAGATGTCATATCTTATACAAATGTGAGTTGTCAGTAGATGTCAGGAATGTTTTCCTTGTGTTTCACTTGGATCAGCCCCTAAGGCAATGGTACTCAACATCGGCTGTATATTATAATCACTTGCAACACGTAAAAAGTGTTGATATCTATGTTCCACTGAGAGAGATTCTAGAAGGACATGACCCCACATTTGATATCAGTCACTCCAATTCCTACCTCCTGTTTTACCAGACCATTAGAGGCTCAGGATTGCTGCCCACGAGAACACAGCACACAAAGAAAAACCACCCGGAGATGAAGGTAAACACAGGGTTGGAAACAGACACAGACTGCGCATCCGACACAAGAGGTGATGAAAGAAATATTTTTCTCATAGAATTGTTTAAATTGTGATTAAATACCTCTACCAATGTACAGCTGTACACAGTCTCCTGGAAGCATTTGGAAATGCCTCGATGTTGACAGTTAGGAAATCAATATCAGTAGATGAGAGGACCATATAGACTTACATCTAATCCTAAATTTACTCAAAGGGGCCCACACCATCATGAAAACAAGGGCCATGAGGTAGGGAGATGTGTGGGTGTATTTATATGTATATGAGCAGAACTCCTCCTGGGAGGCAGTCACTTCAGAGACCGGGGCCCTCCGCAAAGGACAATTAGAGTTTTGATTTACATTTGGTCTGTGAATTATGTTCTTGGGTCCCAAGTGTGTTAATTTTCCTTTTATTGGGGAAGTCAACTTGCTGTTGGAGAAACTACAGTCTAATGCCTCCTTTCAAGTAATTTACCATCAATGAGTCCATCACCATCCACATTATCCTCATTACAAGCAGCACCACCAGCCCCACAACCCCCGCGGTTATTGTTATCAACACCATAGTCAGTCACTGTCATTATTGTTGTTACTCATCATTAGTTATTCGCGATCAAGCATAATCAACTATTATTAAAAGGCTTATTTGAAAGCATTAAAAAAGAGTTGATTATTTTAATAAAAGTGTGTAATTTCACTAAAGGAACGTTAATTCATAAGGAGTGCTATATGTCACCTTGATGTTGGACGTCTAGATTGACTGTGTAGAATGGCAGGAGGTTGAGGGCATAAGAAGGTAGATTTATAAGAATTCTTCACTTGTATATTCTCATTTGTAAGGAAAATATGCTGAGAAGAATGTGCCCTTTTCAAGACTACATTCAGTAATATATTATCTGTGAAAATGCTGCTAGTGAAGATTTTTAAATTAAACTTTTTCTTTCGAGTTAATTGTAGATTCACATAGGGATGCAAGAAATAATAGAGAGAGGTCCTGTGTACCGTTGAGCAGTTTTCCCCAACGGGAACAATTTGAAAAGCTATAATACAATATCACACCCAGGATGTCATTGGAATATGCCAAGCATGAATATTGATGTGGGTAGCCATTCCCTTCTTCAGGGGATCTTCCAAACCCAGGGATCGAGCCCTCATCTTCCCCATTGCAGGAAGATTCTTTTCCCTCTGAGCCACTGGGGAAGCCCCACATATCGATTGATCTTCTTCAGATTTCCCCATTTTTATTTATACTCATTTGTCTGTATGTAAATTAACCTCAAAGCAATTTTATCACATGCACAGATTGTGTATCCATCACCACAGTTCATATAGAAACATCTACCTCACCTTCATTTTCTAATTTTCAAAATAATAATTTAGTTTCTGTCTTTTTTTTAAAGCAAGTCCCTGATAGGTTTATTTATTTATTTAAATATAAATTTATGTATTTTAATTGGAGGATAATTACTTTACAATATTGTATTGGTTTTGCCATACATCAACATGAGTCTGCCACAGGTATACATGTGTTTCCCATCCTGAACTCCCTCCCTCCTCCCTCCCTGTACCATCATTTCTACCAAAGAAAGCTAGTTATTTTTCTTTAGTATCTTTAACCATGTTTCATATGTGTTTCAGTCCATTGCAATAACATTTTCTTGCCTGGAGAATTTCATGGGTAGAGAAGCCTGTCTACACTACATGGGTTGCAAAGAGCCAGACCCCACTGGGTGACAAACACTTTCTCTAGGTACCCACTAGAGATGTTAACACTTGAAAATGTGACAATATCATTTTGTTGAGAATGGAGAGCAAGCAAACTTCTTATACAGTGCTAATGGAAAGTAAAATTAAACAACCTCTTTGTAGGATTGTTTGGTAGTTTCTTTTAAACTTGCCTATGGCCAAAGAATTCTTAGATATTTATCTAAGGTAAATGAAAACATAGGTTCACGAAGAGTTCTGTACATGAATGCTTATATATCCTTTATACACAGTTATTCAAACTGGAAACAACCAAGTGTCCTTCAACAGGCGGGAAACAATTTGTGGATCTATACAAGCAATGGATTGTTACTAATGAACAAGAAATATATGACTGATACACACAATAATATGAAAGACCTAGAAAGTGTTGTGCTGGGCAAAATGTATCAGACACCATAGGGTCTATATTATGTACACTGATCAGGGAAAACTATAGAAAATAAGACAGTGGCTGCTTGAATTTAGGGATAGAGGGGAGATTCCACACTTTGGACTTGTGACTTAGCGCCATTTCTTTTATTTGTAAAAGGCATTTATATATGATCTCACTTTCTGTGATTATTGATTGATTTTGAGTGTTAAGATGCACTCCTTTCTTTTTTTTTTTTAAAGAGACCCATTTTATTGTAGTATAATTGAAATAATGTGTACAATATTATTAGTCTGAGACAAGCATACACCAGTGAGGGCTTCCCGGGTGAAGGACCTGCCTGCCAATGCAGGAGATGTAAGACATGGTGTCTAACTGTTGCAAATTGTAATTGCAAGAAGGCATTTAGAAGAGTTGTGTGGCTCAGAGTAGGTGCCCCAAACATGTTAGTGGCTAGCATTATCATTACTGTGACTAAGAAATTCATATAAAGGGATCAGGTAGAAGTTCTTGGGCAGGAATAAGTAGGGAGGAGTGGAAAAGAGGAGAGGAGGAAGTCTAGGTGAGAAAGACTCTGGACATCACTTCTTGGTCACTCTCAGATCTACCTGTCTCTGCCTTGTGTACTTCCAAGTGGAAAAAACTAGGAAGTGGGTTGAGAAATATTTTCTACGTAGAAGAAGATTAAACAGTGAATGACTCTCAAACTCAGCTAAAGTTTAATTTATTGAAAGGTAGTTGATTTACAATATTATATTTGTTTCAGATGGACAACATTTTTATAGGTGACTCCATTTAAAGTAACTATATAATACTGGCCATGCTTATTTATTTTATGTATAGTAGCTGTATGCTTAATCCCCTAACTCTCTTCTCCCCCACCACCCCAGGTAATCACTCTTTTTTCTCTATCCGTGAGTCTGTGAAACTTGAAAAAAAGTTATATTAAATTACAATTTAGCTAGTAGAGTTTACCAAAGGACTCAGGATAGAGAAAAGGCTTCTGAAATAAGGATAATAAACATAATATCAGCTGGTTTTAAATAGAGGTGAGAGAAGAGAGAGGGCAAGAAGGAGGAGGGAAGGAGGCAGGAGAAGTCACCCAGCTGTGCAGAGAAGGGACTGTTTCCTTTCCCCAGTGGGCAAGGATTCAGAGGGCTTCCCTCTGGGATTCATAACAACTTATTCTTAAATTTGAGCAAGAACAATGACATGTGCCTGAAAATAATTTTCCCCTCAGAGTTTTCTGGATGGCCACATTTACCTCCTTATTGCTCAAGCTGTAGATCAGGGGGTTCAGTATGGGGAACACTGTGGTGTAAAACATGGAGGCCATGTTCTCCTGGCCCAGGGAACTGGCTGTGGAGGGTTTTAAGTACATGAAGGCAATAATACCATGGAAAATCCCCGTGGCTGCAAAGTGGGAGCTGCAGGTGCTGAAGGCTTTGGACCTTCCCTCTGTGGTGCTGATGTGGAGGATACTGGACAGGATGAAGGCATAGAAAACTAGGACTGTTAGGTTTAGGATTTTATTTTATCACGATTGTGCCCCTCCTACCATTTCTTTGCAGCTTCTCCTTTGTCTCTGGATGAGGGGTATCTGTTTTTGGAGAGTTCCAGCGTCTTCCTGCCGATGGTTGTTGAATGACTTATTTTATCCCATCAGTTCAATTCAGTTCAGTTCAGTCGCTCAGTCGTGTCTGACTCTTTGAGACCCCATGAATTGCAGCCAAAGGTGGAGAAGCTCTATACTGTCAGCAAAAACAAGACCAGGAGCTGACTGTGGCTCAGATCATGAACTCCTTATTGCCAAATTCAGACTTAAATTGCAGAACATAAGGAAAACCACTAGACCATTCTGGTATGACCTAAATCAAATCCCTTATGATTTTATCCCATTGTTTATCTAATATCATAAAATAGAAAACATGAGCCTATACTTTATATTAGTCACTGCAATTATTACTCCAGTTCTAGCAGACCAACAGAGGCTTTGGATTGCTGCCCATAAGAACATAGGACACAAGAAAAAACCCTTAGAGATGAAAGTAAACATGATTGCAAATAGCTTGTATTAGAAACAAGAGTTTATGAAAGAGATGTTTTTCTCACACAGTTGCTTTAAATTGTAATCAAATACCTGTGCTGATGAAAAATGGAACACACTCTACTGGAAATTTTAGGATATGCTTCGGTTTCAACAGTCCCAAAATAAATCATAGGAAATGAGAAGCTCACACAGGCTTATGTAATGAAATATGGTCACTGAGATGGGGAGACTTGGAGACCTGTTGAAATATGTGGGTATGTGGATAAAGTTTCTCCTGGGATAGAGTCATTTCAGAGGCTGGAGACTTTAGAAAAGGAGCAATTAGGACCCTGGATTTTGTGTTTTTGTGTCCCAAGTGTGTTAGTTTTCCTTTTAGTGGGGAAGTCAACTTGCTGCTTGAAAAACTATAATCTAATGCATCCTTTCAAATATTTTACACCCAACAAATCCATCATCATCATCATTAACATAATTAACATCATCATCATTAACATCAACATCACCACTTCCACCAGCATCGCCACAAACACCCACAACCAATCTGGTCATTACCATCGACATCATCACCAGTCACTACCATTATTACAGTTTTTACTCATCATTAGTTATTCACTATTAGGCACATACGCTAGACTTAAGTGTTTAAAGTGTCTTTAAAACAAATGCAAATATTGTAATAAAAAACTGTATAATTTCAGTAAAGAAATGCCAGTTTATAAGGAATGCTAAAATTTTCACTTTGCTCCTGCACCTTTAGATGAGTAATGTTAGAACTGCAGGAGGTTGAGGGGCATAAGAAGGTAGGCTTTTAAGAACTCTGCATGAGTGTTTTGTCATTCATAAGGGAAATATGTTTAAAAGAAAATGTACTTTTCAAGAATACATTAATCTATCATCTATGAAAGTGTTGCTAATTCAGATTATAAATTAAGCTTTTGAGATAACTGTACAATATACTCACATGGAGGTACAAGAAATAATATATAGACAGATGCTATGTATCCTTTAAATAGCTAGCCCAGTGTTAACATTTTGAACAATTATAGTACAATATTGTACAATATTACATGTGGAATATTGCATGTTGCAATAGATAGTCCACTGAACTCTGATTTCCCCCGGTTCATTTGTAAATGTACTTCAAAGTAATTTTATCACATGCACGGATTGAGTATCAACCACCACAGTTCATATAAGAACACTTGAATCACCTTCATTCTCATTTTCTAAATAATTGTTTGCTGTCTTACACTCCAAGGATGATCAGTTCTTTTTTTTTATATTTGTGTTTATATATATGGAGATTATATCTTTATAATCTCATTAATTTGGTCATATTTTATGCATTTCAGTCCATTGCATTTATTCTCATTTTATTGCTCACAATTTTCTCTCTTTGTCCTGAGGAATTCTCTTCAGCTAGCTTCTTGAGTCTTTTTGGACACAGGACTATTAGTCTCTAGTCTCTTATTATATTAACTTTTATCTGATATGACAAGATGTTCTGAGCTCCTCTTGTCAATTCCGTTCTTCAGACCAGAAATCAACCATGTCTTTAAGAGAGTCGTTTTCTTTTAGTGATGAAATGGTGTTTCAAGGTCAAAGTGGATTCCTACAGGGGCTCGTTTCTTCTGGGCTAGTCACTTTTTCTAGTTCTTTAAGAAAGAACTGGATGTTTGGGGCTGGTGCACTGGGACGACCCAGAGGGATGGTACAGGGAGGGAGAAGGGAGGGGGGGTCAGGATGGGGAACATCTGTATACCTGTGGTGAATTCATGTTGATGTATGGCAAAACCAATACAATATTGTAAAGTAATTAACCTCCAATTAAAATAAATATATTTATATTAAAAAAGAAAGAACTAAAAAACATCTATACTCCATGGTTCTCAACTTTATGAGGATATGTCTTGATATTCATTCTTCAATTTTTTTTAGGTAGGTACGATTTTTTTCAGTATGTCTTTTTCAAATATCTGATTCACAATAAGCAAATTTCCTTGCATTATTGTTTTCATTGTTTTCTCCTGTGCTTTGGTTTTCTCCTTTGTGGCTCCTACTCACAATAGATTAGATGTTCACTGCTGTTGGAAAATTACTAAACCATCTCTTAGTAAAGTCTTTTGGCAGTTTCTTACGAACTTGTGTATGGTCAAACAATTCCACTGCTAGATATGCATCCAAGCTAAATGAAAATATATGATCATAAAGAGTGGAAATAACCAACTTTCCAGCAAGAGGTGAGGAAACAAATTTGTGGATATATTCAGGCAATGGATGACTAGTAACCAACAAAAGTGTAGCTTTGACTCACACAAAACTATGGATATGAAAAATGGCTCTTCTCCAGAGATCCTGTGCACTAAACCCTCATCAGCCCAGGTCAGGTGTACCTGCCTGTCCCAGGGGCACAGGACAGGGAAGGTCAGGACACAGTGGAGCTCGGGTTAATATTGGCAGGAACATGTCTCTCTGCTCCTCTTCCCCACAAAGAGTGGTAGAGCAATGAGTCTCATCCTTGCTCTGAACTTTAGGATCTCATAGAAGTAGGACATGCTGGTGGACACTTCCAGGTCACGTCCACTCTTCATCTTCTAGAAGGTACTCAGCCTGTGGGAGAGCAGGCTCTTCAAAGAGCTCCCAAACTGGGTTGCTCTGGACTAAAGACATGCTTTGTAATTGTGTCTGTTTCCTTGTGACCCCACAGACTGTTGTCTGCCAGGCTCCCCCATCCCTGGGATTCTTCAGACAGGAATACTGGAGTCAGTGGCCATTTCCTTATCCAGGGGATCTTCCCAACCCAGGGATCAAACCCAAGTCTCCTGTATTGGCAGATGGATTCTTTACCACTGAGCTGTCTGGGAATCCATTTCCCCTTAATACACCAACCAAAAGAGACTGGAAGGAAAAAAAAAAGTTTAAATACATAAGTATTTTGTAGAGGAAAGAGGGAAGAGCCATTTCCACTTCACCAGGAAGATGATTCGGGGGCCTGTGACTCCTCACAGGGAGTGAGAACGGTGCTCCCCAGTGTGGAGTGTCCTTCTCTGCAGGAAAATTAGGTAGAGTGGGTAGTTGGGAATGGCTCTTTCCATATGTATTCTACCGGTGGTTCTACTCAGGTAAAAAGCTGAAAATTACATATCCCAGTGTTCCCTCTAGCTAGAGCCATGGGTATGAATTAGTTCCCACTAATTTTTAAATGTATTTTTTGATGAGATTTGAAAGGTGGGAATGAGGTGGTTCTCACTTTTTAGTGTACATTGGAATCACCAGGATATCTATTACAACAGATTACTGGGCTCCACTCATTAACTTTGTAGATGTGAAGTAGGGATCCCAAATTTGCATCTCTAACAATGTTCCAGGTGATGTTTGATCCCAAGGTTCAGCTGTTTACTGATTTTTGAGTGGCTTTTATGAGAGGCTTTATTTGTGGTGGCACTGGTCACAGTAGCAGCTGGGAGTCACATCAATTCTGAAGTCACTTTCCTGGCATCCTCACACTTTCTTTAGTCATTAAATCAACTCTAACAAAATCATTCACTGTATTTATTCCCTTTTGCTGCAGAAAAGTAGAGTTTTATGTGTTTCTCATTATAAATCACTGATTGATAAAACAGAATACCAAAAAATAGGTATACATGAGAAGATGTTATACATCCATTGCTCTGTGTCAGGCTGCTGAGTCTGAAACACGTATCCTTGATACTGTGACAAAGAAAGGGGCGTAGGGAAAATTTTGTCTTATTGCCACTGGATTTACTGAGCAACGTTGGCAGTAGGTCTCTGTGTCAATTAAGCAGAAAGCGATTTGGCAACAATTTATGATCTGGATGAGCAATCATCCTGGTTTTTCTAGGTCTGAGTGATCTCCCCAGGTGGGGCTTCCAGTGTGAAGCATGGTGAAGCGCCAGGAAACCTGGTGAGCTGGCCACTCTGTTTCCTTATTTGTTCTGAAGAAGTTGCCTATCAACGTGGGGAGACTAGGGCAGATGATAAATGGTGGGGATCTGAGGAACTGATTTTAGGAGGCATTTGAAATTGGAAGAGCACAATTCAGGCAGGTGTGATTGACTGTTCAAAGGAGGTGCCAGGTTAAAACAAAGGGGACATTTGAGAGACAAGAGAGTGGGCTCCAAAGTCACTGAGACTTGGGCTTGATTCCCAGTGTCTTTGTTCACCAGATGTGTGACCTTCAGCAAGTTACTAAACTACGTTTCCATAGTGAAATGGGGAGAACAGTAGTACCTAACTGTTGTGAGGTGTAACTGAAATAATGCATATAAAGTGTTAGAAGAGTTTCAGGGCTCAGGTAAAGGTTGAAAAAGATGTTAGTGGCTGACATCATTATTATTGTTACTCAGTTACATGAAGGGATCAAGTAGGAGTCCTTATATAGAGATTAGAGAGGAGTGGAGGACAGAAGAGGAAGATGTCTAGATGAGGAAGGTTCTGGACATCACTTGCCGGAGACTTTCATTCCACCTGTCTCTGCCTTGTGTTCCCCCAAGTGCAGAAAGTAGATTGTAAATTAAGTAATATTTTCTACATAGAAATTAATAAAAAGGTGAATTTCAAACTCACTGTTGAAAGTTTAATGTTTTATTGAGGTGTAATTGATATACAATATTATATTAGTTTTGGATATACATACTTATTCGATATTTTTTGTAGTATACTCCACTTACAGTAAAAGAAGTAACTCATTGGAAAAGACCCTGATGCTGGGAAAGATTGAAGACAGGAGGTGAAGGGGATGACAGAGGATAAGATGGTTGGATGGCCTCACCAAGTCAACAGACTTGAGTTTGACCAAGCTCCAGGAGTTGGTGATAGACAAGGAAGCCTGGCATGCTGCAGTCCTTGGGGTTGCAGAGAGTTGGACGTGACTGAGCAACTGAACTAAACTTACAGTTATGGATACATAAGAGTTGTCTATTTGATCCCTGCATCAGGAAGATCCTCTGGAGGAGGAAATCGCAACCACTCTAGTATTCTTATTTATTTATTTAATTGATGGATAATTGCTTTAAACAATTTTGTTGTTTTCTGTCAAACCTCAACATGAATCATCCATAGTTATACATATAACCCCTCCGTTTTGAACCTTCTTCCCATCTCCCTCCCCATCCCACCTCTTTAGGTTTCTACAGAGCCCCTGTTTGAGTATCCTGAGACATACAGCAAATTCCCATTGGCCATCTATTTACATATGGTAATGTAACTTTCCATGTTACTCTTTCCATGCATCTCACCCTCTCCTCCCCTCTCCACATGTCCATGAGTCTATTCTCCATGTCTTTTTCTCCCTGCTGCCCTAGTTCTTCAGTACCATTCTTCTAGATTCCATATATATGTGTTAGAATACAATATTTATCTTTCTCTTCCTGACTCACTTCACTCTGTATAATAGGTTCTAGGTTCATCCATCTCATCAAATGCATTCCTTTTTATGGCTGAGTATTATTCCACTGTGTGTATGTACAACAACTTCTTTATCCTTTCATCTGTCAATGGACATCTAGGTTGCTTCCATGTTCTAGCTATTATAAATTGTGCTGCAATGAACAATGGAATACATGTATCTGCTTCAAGTTTGGTTTCCTCAGAGTAGCTGCTTAGGAGTGGGATTGTTGGGTCATGTAGTGGTTTTATTCATAGTTTTTAAAGGAATCGCATTACCATCTTCCATAGTGGCTGTATCAATTTACATTCCCTCCAACAGTTCAAGAGAATTGCTTTTTCTCCCCACCCTCTCTGGCATTTATTGTTCATGGACTTTTTGATGATGGCCATTCTGACTGGTGTGAGGTGATATCTCATTCAGTTTTAAATTGCATTTCTCTAAATTGCCAACATCTGCTGGATCATTAAAAAAGCAAGGGAGTTCCAGAAAAGACATCTATTTCTGCTTTATTGACTATGCCAAAGCCTTTGACTGTGTGGATCACAATAAACTGTGGAAAATTCTGAAAGAGGTGGGCATACCAGACCACCTGACCTGCCTTTTGAGAAATCTGTATGCAGGTCAGGAAGGAACAGTTAGAACTGGACATGGAACAACAGACTGGTTCCAAATATGAAGAGAGTATGTCAAGGCTGTATATTGTCATCCTGCTTATTTAACTTATATGCAGAGTACATCATGAGAAATGCTGGGCTGGAAGAAGCACAAGCTGGAATCAAGATTCCAAGGAGAAATATAAATCACCCCAGATATGCAGATGATACCATCCTTGAGGCAGAAAGTGAAGAAGAACTAAAGAGCCTCTTGATGAAAGTGAAAGAGGAGAGTGAAAAAGTTGGCTTAAAGCTCAACATTCAGAAAACTAAGATTATGGCATCTGGTCCCATCACTTCATGGGAAATAGATGGGGAAACAGTGGAAACAGTGTCAGACTTTATTTTTCTGGGCTCCAAAATCACTGCAGATGGTGACTGCAATCATGAAATTAAAAGATGCTTACTCCATGAAACTAAAAGAAGGAAACTTATGACCAACTTGGACAGCATATTAAAAAGCAGAGACATTACTTTGTCAACAAAGGTCCATCTAGTTAGGGCTATGATTTTTCCAGTAGTCATGTATGGATGTGAGAGTTGGACTATAAAGAAATCTGAGTGCAGAAGAATTGATGCTTTTGAACTGTGGTGTTGGTGAAGACTTTTGAGAGTCCCTTGGACTGCAAGGAGATCCAACCAATCCATCCTAAAGGAGATCAGTCCTGGGTGTTCATTGGAAGGACTGATGCTGAAGCTGAAATTCCAATACTTTGACCACCTGATGCAAAGAGCTGACTCACTGGAAAAGACCCAGATGCTGGGAAAGATTGAGGGCAGGAAGAGAAGGGGGTGACAGAGGATGAGATGGTTGGATGGCATAACTGACTCAATGGGCATGGGTTTGTGTGGACTCCGGGAGTTGGTGATGGATAGGGAGGCCTGGCTGCAGTTCATGGGGTCACAAAGAGTCAGACACGACTGAGCGACTGAACTGAACTGAATAATGAGTGATGTTGAGCATCTTTTCATGTGTTTGGTAGCCATCTGTATGTCTTCTTTGGAGAAATGTCTGTTTAGGTCTTTTCCCCACATTTTGATTGGGTTTTTTTGTCTTTCTGTTATTGAGCTGTATGAGCTGCTTGCATATTTTGGAAATTAATCCTTTGTCAGTTGTTTCACTTGCTATTATTTTCTCCCATTCTGAGGACTGTTGCCAGGGTCCAGCCACCACAGGATCCAGGGGAACCTGAAGGAGAAACTGTGTTGGCAAATGATTTAGAGAGAGATAAGGAAAGAATGTTGTAGATAAGAAAATAGAAGAGAGAAAGAGGCTGATATTAACGCAGAGAGCCTTTATGCTCCAAGGGATCAGCCTGAAAGAGTAAGAGAGAAAGAAAGAAAGAGAGAAAGGAAGAACAACACGGGGAGACCAAGCTTCTTCAGTGAGCGAGGCCCTTCACTTTATTTTCAGAGAGGGCTTTTATACCCTGAGTTGTACATACAGCAAGGTGAAAAATGCAGAGTCAACTCAACATTCCATCAGTATTAACTTTTATCGATATCAGGTTCCTTCCTGTGAGAGTCTTATTTTTTGTACATTATCTTCTGACCTGGAGGCCTGTTGATAATTTTATGACCTCTTTTTGATAAAGGTTGGTCAGACAGAACAATAATTTTCCCTTAAAGTGTTTTTTCTTAAATTCTTAGCCTGCATCACACTTAAAGTACAGAGTACTTTTTTTTTTTACATTTTTATGGAGCAAAGATTCAGTGGGTTACAGCAAAGAAAGAACTTATTAACTCAAAATCTAATGTTGTTAATGCTAAAGCTGCTGCTGTACATCCTGACTATATGCACTCCCAGGAACACAATGGATAAAGGATGTGAGAACTTGGTAGCAAGCATTGGCTCAAAAATGTTGCAAGAGTCTGGATAAACCTGCCAAGTAAGCTAGAATGCTAACAGGGGGTTTGAAACACTCCTTTCATGCCCAGGAGATTTATCAACTAGAGCCCTAAGTTGATTTTTTTCCAGAGAAAGGTGGTTGGGGATAGCCCCCTGTTAATGCCAGAAGAGTTGGTGAAAGGCATGAAATAGTAAGACAGACAGATTCTGGTTTCGGGGTAGATGCTCGAGCAGGTCCAGAGGGTCCGTCGAGTCCTGAGGCCTTGCTTATCCGGACTCTTCTGCATGACCTTGTCATGGGTGGGATGGCCCAGGGAGTCCCTCCAGTCCTGCATGACCTTGTCATGGGTGGGATCTCCCATGCTGGCTCCTGGGAGACTGTCTTTTCAGCTTTCTTAGTTTCCTTTGCTGTGTAAAAGCTTTTAAGTTTAAAAGGTTCCACTTGTTTACTTTTGTTTTCAATTTTGTTACTCTGGGAGATGGATCATAGAGGATCTTGCTTTGATTTATGTCATCAAGTTTCTGCCCATTTTCCTCCAAGAGTTTTATACCTTCTGGTCTTACAGTTAGGTCTTTAATCCATTTTGAGTTTATTTTGTGTATGATGTTAGGAAGGGTTCTAATTTCATTCTTTTACACGTAGCTCTCCAGTTTTCCCAGCACCACTTATTAAAGAGGCTGTATCTGCCCCATGGTATATTCTTGCCTCCTTTGTCAAAAATAAGGTACCATAGGTGTGTGCATGGGTTTATTTCTGGGCTTTCTATCTTGTTCCATTGATCTATATTTCTGTTTTTGTGCCAGTACCATACTGGCACAAAAATGGCTACTGATGACTGTAGCTTCGTAGTATAATCTGAAGTCAGGAAGGCTGATTCCTCTAGCTCCATTCTTCTTTCTCAAGACTGGTTTGGCTATTTGGGGCCTTTTGTGTTTCCATATGGATTGTGAAATTTTTTGTTCTAGTTCTGTGAAAAATGCCATTTGTAATTTGATAGGGATCACATTGAATCTCTAGATTGTGTTTGGTCATATAGTCATTTTCACAATATTGATTCTTCCTACCCAGGAACATGGAATAGCTCTCCATCTGTTTATATCATCTTTGATTTCTTTCATTAGTGTCTTATAATTTTCTCTGTACAGTTCTTCTGTCTTCTTGGGTAAGTATATTCCTAGATACTTAATTATTTTTGTTGCAATGATGAATGGGATTGATTCCTTAATTTCTTTTTCTGATTTTTCATTGTTAGTATATAGAAATGCAAGTGATTTCTGTGCATTGATTTTGTATCCTGCAGCTTTGCTAAATTCACTGGTTAGCTCTAGTAATTTTCTGATACTATCTTTAGGGTTTTCTATGTGCATTATCATGTCATCTGCAAACAGTGAGAGTTTTACTTTTTCTTTTCTGATCTGGATTCCTTTCTTTTTCTTCTCTGATTTCTGTAGCTAAAACTTCCAGAACTATGTTGAATAATAGTGGCAGAAATGGACATCTTTGTCTTGTTCCTGATCTTACAGGGAATGCTTTAAGTTTTTCACCATTGAGACTAATGTTTTCTGTAGGCTTATCATATATGGCCTATCCTATGTTGAGGTAGGTTCCTTCTATGCCCATTTTTGAAGAGTTTTAATCATAAATGGGTGCTGAATTCTGTCAAAGGTTTTTTCTTCATCTGTTGAGATCATCATATTGTTTTTATCTTTCAATTTGTTAATATGATGTATCACATTGATTGATTTGTGTATATTGAAGAATGCTTGCATCCCTGGGGTAAACCAAACTTGATCATAGTGTATGAGCTTTTTGATGTGTTACTGAATTGTTTGCTAAAATTGTGTTGAGGATTTTTGTATCTATGTTCATCAGTGATATCGGCTGTAGTTTTCTTTTTGTGTGTGTGTTGTCTTTGTCTGGTTTTGGTATCAGGGTGATGGTGGCCTCGTAGAATGAGTTTGGAAGTGTTCATTCCTCCACAATTTTTTGAAAGAGTTTTAGAAGGATAGGCATTAGCTCTTTTCTAAATGTTTGATAGAATTCTCCTGTGAAGCCATCTGGTCCTGGGCTTTTGTTTTTAGGGAGAGTTTTGATCACAGCTTCAATTTCAGTGCTTGTAATTGGGTTTTTCATAATTTTTATTTCTTCCTGGTTTAGTCCTGGAAGATTGAACTTTTCCAAGAATCTGTCCATTTCTTCCAGGTTATCCATTTTATTGTCATATAGTTGTTCATAATAGACTCTTCTTGTCCCTTCTTTCCTCTCCTCACTGGTAAACACTAGTTTCTCTATGTGTGAGTCTGTGAATGTTCAAAATTAATGCTAAATTTCAATTAAGAAGATGGAGTTTGCCTATGGGAGTCAGGATGTAGAAAATGCTTTCCAAATGAGAGAAAAGATGAAGAAATCAGAGGAAAGGGTGGACAGAAAGAAGGCAGGAAGGAGCAAGAAGCAGTCTCTCAGCCATGCAGAGAAGGAGCATTCATAGGGTTCCTCTCTGGGATTCATAACAACTTACTTTTAAAACTAAGAAAGAATAGTAACATTTTCCTTAAAACATTTTTCCTCTCAGAGATTTCTGCATGGCAGCCTTTACATCCTTATTGCTCAAACTGTAGATCAACAGGTTCAGCATGTGGATCATGCAGTGTAAAACATAGAGTTCACATTCTCCTGGGCCAGGGAACTGGCTGTTGCGGGTTTCAAGTACATGAAGGTGGTCATTCCATAGAACAGCCCCATGGCAGCAAAGTGGGAGCTGCAGGTGCTGAAGGCTTTAGGCCTTTCTTCTGTGATGCTGATGTGGAGGATACTGGACAGGATGAAAGTACAGGCAACAAGGATTGTTAAGGTGGTGACTATGATGTCAAATCCAGCCAAAAAGAGTACTATCATACCAATAGGATAGGTGCTAGAGCAGGAGAGCTTCATGTGGCAAGTATGTCACAGTAATAATGACTGATGAATATCTCACAATAGGACAGTTTCAACATGATGCTAGTCTCTATATGGTTGAGTCAATGAGTGACATGACATAGACCCCAGCCAATAGCAGGAAGCAGGCTCAATGAGACATGATGTTGTAAAGAAAAGTGCTTCAGATGGCAACATAGGCCGTCTCTGTGAGCATGTAACACTCAGCAACGACAAACACCAGGAAGAAGTAGAGCTGGGGCATGGACCCTACATAGGAGATGGTGTTCTTCTCTGACACAAAGCTCACCAGCATCTTAGGGGTGATGACAGAGGAGTAGCAGAGATCCACAAAGGACAGGTTGCTGAGGAAATGGTACATGGGGGTGTGAAGCTGAGTGTTCAGACAAATCAGGGTTATCATGCCCAGGTTCCCTACCATGGTGACCAAGTAGATCCCAAGGAAGAGGAAGAAGAGGGGGAGCTGGAGCTCTGGTCGATTTGTTAAACCTCCAAGAATGAACTCTGTCACTATAGAGTGATTTTCTGCAGCCATCCTCATCTGGTTGGGGAACCTGTGGGGACGAGAGAGAATTGCACGAAAGGCTGCATCTTGCACTGCTTGGTGAAGCTAGTTTGACTTTGTGAGGCCAGCTGAATGATTCTGGGGTCCTTCTTGATGAACGACTCCTCATCCTGTTGTTTATTTTGGGAAGAATATCAGACCCTGTGTATATTGAGGATCATGGAGATGTGAGGAAAAGGCAGGCAAGATATAAAACGCTTATCTCTTTCTTGTTTTTCAAATATCTTATAGCAGTAGATCTTAATGTCTAGTCCATGGATCAGCATCATTGGCATCACCTGAAGATATTAGAGATGCAAATTGTCAGGTCTCACCCCAGAGCTACCAAATCATAAACTTTGGGATGGGGCCCAGTGGTCTGTGTATCATTATATCTCCAGGTGAGGCTTATGCAGGAGCAAGTCTGAGAGTCTCAATCCTGTAAGTAATAAGCAGTAGAATTAATATTGAAGATATGTTTTCTTTCAGAAATGAAATCTATCACTTCTGCAAGTCCTAAATATTGACTTAATGTGAACATATGGTAATCTGTCTCAAACTGATGCAGTGTCAGGGGGATATGGTAGTTACAACAATATCATTGAGTTACAAGTCAATTACTATATTGAAAGTTGAGAAAATGAATGATATCAGTCCCTAAGGTGGTTGTAAATGTAATATGGGACAATGCGTAATTATTAGTTTTCAAGAAGTCAGTTCCTATAAAAATGTGAAATGGCACTACATTTAGTCACTCAGTTGCGTCTAACTCTTTGGGACTCCATGGACTGTAGGCTCCCAGGATTCTCTGTCCATGAATTCTCCAGGTTAAAATACTGGAATGGGTGGCCATTCCCTACTCTAGGGTTTTTTTTTTCTGACCCAGGGATGAAATCCAAGTCTCCTGCATTGCAGGCAGATTTTTTACTCTTTGAGCCACCAGAGAAACCCCTAGGTGTCTGGAATTTGTTCTTTTGTTCTTATTTTTTTATTGGACTTCAGGCCCTAAGACAATAGTTCTCAATATTTCTTGTATATTATAATCTCCTGGAGCATTTAAAAATTATTGGTGGCTATGTTCCTCCCATAGAGGTTCTGATTAATTCATCTGTGGTGAAGTCTGCACCGTAGCACCTTGAATAGTCCAGAGTAAATGCTCAATAGCTGCTTTAACTATTATTATTGTTAGGTCTATTTTCAGATCATAATATGAAACAATGGCCCAATTATCTCCCTAATGACAAAGTACCTAAATTACAGATACGTCATAAGAAGCATGAATCATCATTGCTAAATATGATACCTATAGATATCACTTTTCTGATATGTATTTCTTAAGCAAAACCCTTAAATTTGCCTGCTTTCACTGTGTATTTATACAGTTACTAACTTTCATAAAAAGCTTTCCAAAGGTCATTCTCATTAAAAACTCTCATAACTTTTGGTATGTGGAGACAGGAGTCTAAGAGTAGAATTTTCATTACCATGTTCCTAAGGAGAAAACTGTAGTGCCAGACAGGAAGTGACTTTCCTGAAGCTTCATAAGTATCAAGGACTTGGAACTGAAACAGCTTCCTTCTGATCATGAGCTCTTCCCTTGGCCTAAGTGTGTAGCCTTACAAATCAGCGCACTTAAAGCTCTAAGCAATGCTGTGATTGACTGTGCTTTATCCTTGATATCTTAGATTGTGCATACCATATCACAAAGAGGGATGTTGCATTATTTTCCTATTCTCTAGGAAACAGAAGCTCTAAAAGTTAAATAATTTACCTGAAGTCATAAAACTAGTAAGACTTTGACCTGGGTCTAAAACCCAGAATATATGACCACCTGTCTATTTTGTTTTCAGTAAATTATTTCGCTTTGCTCTAGGTTGACTTGTGTGTAGCAATTTGTTGTTATTTAGTAAACTTAACATATTGAAGTTTGGACATAAATGATAGATTTTATTGCCAATTTCAGATTTATTTAAAAAAAATTATCAAGCCAGTATATGTGCCTTGTAGAAAATCAGAAATACAAATAAGCAAAAATGCAATACTATTTTCTCACTCCTTGGAGACTAACAGCAGCCATGACTATCATCTTAGATATTTTCAAAGCATGTGTGTACTTAGATGTGTATAAGCATGCATATATTTAAAAATATTTTATAACATGCTTTTTAATTAGCACTTCAAAATACATTCTTTTTTTTGTTTTTATTTTATTTTATTTTATTTATTTTTATTTTTTTTTACCATGATAGTATACATGTTAGAATTCCCATTCTCCCAAATCATCCCACCCTCTCCCTCTCCTCTGAGTCCAAAAGTCCGTTATACACATCTGTGTCTTTTTCCTGTCTTGCACATCCATCTCATCAGAACTGATTCAAATGAATTCTTTTTACGGCTGAGTAATACTCCATTGTGTATATGTACCACAGCTTTCTTATCCATTCATCTGCTGATGGACATCTAGGTTGTTTCCATGTCCTGGCTATTATAAACAGTGCTGCGATGAACATTGGAGTACATGTTCTTTCAAAATGCCCCAGAAGTATTGCGTCATAAGGTAGTTCTATTTGCAATTTTTAAGGAACCTACACCCTCTCCAGCATTTATTGCTTGTAGATTTTGGATCACAGCCATTCTGACTGGTGTGAAGTGGTATCTCATTGTGGTTTTGATTTACAGAGTGATGTTGAGCATCTTTTCATGTGTTTGTTAGCCATCCGTATGCCTTCTTTGGAGAAATGTCTATTTAGTTCTTTGGCCCATTTTTGATTGGGTTGTTTATTTTTCTGGAATTGAGCTGCATAAGTTGCTTGTATATTTTTGAGATTAGTTGTTTGTCAGTTGCTTCATTTTGCTATTATTTTCTCCCATTCAGAAGGAAAATTTCAGAGTTTTATAGTTTCTGATCTTACATTTAGATCTTTAACCCATTTTGAGTTTATTTTGTGTACGGTGTTAGAAAGTGATCTAGCTATATATGTTTTTCTAGGTGGAGGAGTCTTTAAATCCTTAGGATGTGGTGTAATGACAAGAAAATACATTGCATTGTAAACTTCATATGTTAAATTATCAGTGGTTCAATTATTAACTTCATAATAACCATTATTAGAGGTAGTTAAGGTTTTTGGAATACTGTTTTCATTTATTACAAAGGAGAAAAAGTTCCTCGTGGTAGCAACAATAGATTAAAAATATCTTATATATCCCCTTCTACTCAATTTCCACCTCTGTAAACAATAAGAAACATAGAAAATCCACCTAGAATATACTATTACTAGAAATCAAAGTGCCTCACAGGGTAACACAGAGTGAATGTGACTTACTTAGTGAAGTGCTGATGGGAAAATCCTAGACAGCACTGATTAATTATTTTCTCCCATAATCATCTAACAATATAAAACTGGATGATATATATATGATCCCATACTTGATATCAGTCACTACAGTTATTACCTCCTGTTCTACCAGACCATCAGAGGCTCAGAATTGCTGTCCATAAAGAACACAGCACATGAAGAAAAACCACTTAGAAGTGAAGGTAAACGTATGGCTGAAAATAGCCTGCATTTAGAAGCAGGAGTTCATGAAAGAAATATATTTCTCATACAATTGCTTTAAGTCATAATTAGGTACCTGTGCTGAATAAAAACAGATCAGAGTCCCCTGGAAATTATAGAGGATGCTTTGGTTTCAATAGTCAGTAAATAATTATCAACATATGAGAGGACCATATAGATTTATATCTACTCCTAAGTTTATTCAAAGGGACCAGCACTGACATGAATAATAGGTCTCTGGGATTGGGAGGGGTCTGTTTATGTATATATGGGCAGAACTTCTGGGATGCAGTCACTTCAGAGACTGGAGACCTTAGAAAAGGAGCTCTTAGAGTGTTGGTTTACACTTTTGCTGGGAATCATAGATTTTTTTGCCTCCCAAGTGTGTTAATTTCCTTTATTGGGAAAGTCATCTTGCAGCTTTGGAAACTTAGTGTCTAATGCATCCTTTCAAATATTTTACTACCAATATTTCCACCACCATCCTCATCACCACCAGCACCACCAGTAATACCATCAACTCCATCATCAGTCACTATCATTATGGTTGTTACTCATCATTAGTTATTCATCATAATGCATAATCAACTAGGTTTAAAAGTTTACTTTAAAAGGTTTTAAGATCATATTGTAATATTTTATTAAGGCAAGCTATATATTTTCAGTAAAGGAGTGTTAATTTACAAGGAATGCTAAATCTGCCACCCTGCTGCTGCTGCACCCATAGATGAACAGTATTAGAGTGGCAGGAGGTTGAGGGGCATAAGAAGGTAGAAATAAAAACCCTTCAGTCATATATTCTCATTCTGTAGAGAAATATGTGGAAAAGATTATATACTTTTCAAGAATATAATCAGTCATATATCATGTATATCATGTATGAAAATGTTGCTAATGCATATTTTATTTATTATTTATGGACACTCACTTATTTTGGGGATTTTAGAGTGTGTTAGCTTTTATGACTTCTGACAAAGTTTCTGTAATTGCCCTAGGGATTTGTAAATTTAAAAAAATTATTGGAGTGTAGTTGATTTACAATGTTGTATTGACTTCTGATGTAAAGTAAATCAGTTATGCATGTAAATATATATCCAGTCTTATCTAGATTTATTTCCCATATAGGTCATTATGGAGTATTGAGTGGAGTTCCCTGTGTTAAACAGTAGGTCCTTATTATCTATCTCATATATAGTAGTGTGTATACGTCACCCTGCTTATTTAACTTATATGTAGAGTACATCATGAGAAATGCTGGGCTGGAGGAAGCAGAAGCTGGAATCAAGATTGCTGGGAGAAATATCAATAACCTCAGATACACAAATGACACCTCCCTTATGGCAGAAAGTGAAGAAGAACAAAAGAGCCTCTTGATGAAAGTGAAAGAGGAGAGTGAAAAAGTTGGCTTAAAGTTCAACATGTAGAAAACCAAGATCATGGCATCCGGTCCCATCACTTCATGGGAAATAGATGGGGAAACAGTGGAAACAGTGTCAGACTTTATTTTTTTGGGCTCCAAAATCACTGCAGATGGTGATTGCAGCCATGAAATTAAAAGACGCTTACCCCTTGGAAGAAAAGTTATGACCAACCTAGATAGCATATTCAAAAGCAGAGACGTTACTTTGCCAACAAAGGTCCATCTAGTCAAGGCTACGGTTTTTCCAGTGGTCATGTATGGATGTGAAAGTTGGACTGTGAAGAACGCTGAGCACTGAAGAATGGATGCTTTTGAATTGTGGTGTTGGAGAAGACTTTTGAGAGTCCCTTGGACTGCAAGGAGATCCAACCAGTCCATCCTGAAGGAGATCAGTCCTGGCTTTTGTTTGGAAGGCCTGATGTTGAAGCTGAAACTCCAATACTTCAACCACCTGATGCGAACAGCTGACTCATTTGAAAAGACCCTGATTTTGGAAAAGATTGAAGGCGAAAGGAGAAGGGGATGACAGATGATGAGATGGTTGGATGACGTCACTGACTCAATGGACATGAGTTTGGGTAAACTCTGTGAGTTGGTGATGGACAGAGAGGCCTGGTGTGCTGCGGTTCATGGGGTCACAAAGAGTTGGACATGCCTGAGCGACTGAACTGAACTGAATGTGTATATGTCAATCCCAATCTCCCAATTTTTATACCTTCCTCCACCACCCCCTGATAACCATTTTGTTTTCTATATCTGTAACCCTATTTCTGTTTTATAGATAAGTTCATTTGTACTCTTTTTTAAGATTCCACATATAAGTGATAACATGTTATTTATACTTCTCTTTCTGACCCACTTAACTTAGTATGATAATCTCTAGTCTATCCATGTTGCTGCAAATGGTACTATTTAATTCTTTTTAATGACTGAGTAATATTCCATTGCATATATGTACCACATCTTTTTAATCCATTCCTCTGTCGATGGATATTTGTGTTGCTTCCATGTCCTGGCTACTGTAAATAGTGCTGCAATGAACACTGGAATGCATGTATCTTTTCAAATTATGGTTTTCTCCAGATATATGCTCAAAAGGGGGATTGTTGGGCAATATGGTAACTCTATTTCTAGTTTTTTAAGAAACTTCATACTGTTTTCCATAGTGGTTGCACCAATTTACATTTCCATCAACAGTGTAGAGGGTACCCTTGTCTCCATACCATCTCCAGCATTTATTGTTTGTAGATATTTTTTTTTTTGATGATGGCCATTCTGCCTGTATAAGGAAATGGAAACTCACTCCAATATTCTTGCTGGGAGAATCCCATGGACAGAGGAGCCTGACAGGTTACAGTCCATAGGGGTCGCAGAGTCAGACATGACTGAAGAGACTTAGCATGCACACATGCAACAGCAGGATAGACACTGAAGAAGAAAAGATTAATGAAAGAGCAACTATTAAACTAAGCCACACAGAAAAACAACAAACAACCTCAGTAACATGTAGAACAATTTCAAGTGGTCTAAACAACTGTGTCATCAGAGTCCAGGAAGGAAGAGAATAAACAAAAAATATTTGAAGATGCAATGGTTAAAATATATTATATTTTGTGGGTGGACATAGAGATAATCAAAGAAGAACAAAATGTTGATAATTGTTGAGCTAGATGTTGGGTATATGGATGTTTAGACAACTCTTCTCTTTACTTGGTATATATTAAATTTTTTCATGTTAAAAGGTTATAATTAAATAGATAATTGATTTAAGGGTAAAAGCAAACATTTTAATACTTCTGAAGAAAAATGAAAATTTTCATGATGTTGGTATAGGCTAAGGGATTTTAGAATAAGCAAAAAAGTACCCACCATAAAAGATCAAAAATAACAACTGGGCTTAAGAATGAAAACTTCTATTCTTGGAAATAGACTATTGAAGAAGTGAAAAGACAAGACACAGAGAGGGGAAGATGTTCAATATCAAAGGACTTGTATTCAGGTCATATAAGAACTCTTATACATTGACATGAATCCACCATGGGTGTACATGTATGGCAAAACCAATACAGTATTGTAAAGTAAGATAAGTTAAAAAAAAAAAGAACTCTTATAATTCACTAAGTCTATTCCAAAGTCCCATCCTCCAGAGGCAGACCACACAGCTGGCTGTTCATACTCAGAGCAAAGGATGGCCAGGGAATGGCTGTGTCAAGGTATGGATGGAGTACTTGTGGAGTGGGACAGAAGAAGAGGTGTGAGGTGGATGCGGCAAGCTGTGACTGTGGACGGGGGCTTCTTTAAGTACTGAGTACTGGCAGGAGAAACCTCAAATTTGCATCTTTAACAAGTTTCCAGGTGATGCTCTATCCCAGAGCTCAATTGTTTATTAACAATTTGGTGAGTATGTGGGCCATTTTACATGATGGCAGTGGTCATAGTGGCAGCTGTGGGTCAGCTCTAATGTGAAGTCCCTTAGGGGATAGCCTCAGTTCAGTTCAGTTCAGTCGCTCAGTCATGTCCAACTCTTTGCAGCCTCATGAATTGCAGCATGCCAGGCCTCCCTGTCCATCACCAGCTGCCGGAGTTCACTCAGATTCACGTCCATCGAGTCAGTGATGCCATCCGGCCATCTCTCCCTTGGTCGTCCCCTTCTCCTCCTGCCCCCAATCCCTCCCAGCATCAGAGTCTTTTCCAATGAGTCAACTCTTCGCATGAGGTGCCCAAAGTACTGGAGTTTCAGCTTCAGCATCATTCTCTCCAAAGAAATCCCAGGGCTGATCTCCTTCAGAATGGACTGGTTGGATCTCCTTGCAGTTCAAGGGACTCTCAAGAGTCTTCTCCAACACCACAGTTCAAAAGCATCAATTCTTCGGTGCTCAGCTTTCTTCACAGTCCAACTCTCACATCCATACATGACCACTGGAAAAACCATAGCCTTGACTAGATGGACCTTTGTTGGCAAAGTAACGTCTCTGCTTTTGAATATGCTATCTAGGTTGGTCATAACTTTTCTTCCAAGGAGTAAGCGTCTTTTAATTTCATGGCTGCAGCCACCATCTGCAATGATTTTGGAGCCCCCCACCAAAATAAAGTCTGATCTTGTTTTCACTGTTTCCCCATCTATTTGCCATGAAGAGGTGGCTCATTGGAAAAGACTCTGATGCTGGGAGGGATTGGGGGCAGGAGGAGAAGGGGACGACCGAGGATGAGATGGCTGGATGGCATCACGGACTCGATGGACGTGAGTCTGAGCAAACTCTGGGAGATGTTGATGGACAGGGAGGGAGGCCTGGCGTGCTGCGATTCATGGGGTCGCAAAGAGTTGGACTCGACTGAGAGACTGAACTGAACTGAACTGATGGGACCAGATGCCATGATCTTAGTTTTCTGAATGTTGAGTTTAAGCCAACTTTTTCACTCTCCACTTTCACTTTCATCAAGAGGCTTTTTAGTTCCTCCTCACTTTCTGCCATAATGGCGGTGTCATCTGCTTATCTGAGGTGATTGATATTTCTCCCGGCAATCTTGATTCCAGCTTGTATTTCTTCCAGCCCAGCATTTCTCATGATGTACTCTGCATATAAGTTCAATAAGCAGGGTGACAATATACAGCTTTGATGTACTCCTTTTCCTATTTGGAACCAGTCTGTTTTTCCATGTCCAGTTCTAACTGTTGTTTCCTGACCCACATAAAGGTTTCTCAAGCGGCAGGTAAGGTGGTCTGGTATTCCCATCTCTTTCAGAATTTTCCACAGTTTCTTGTGATCCACACAGTCAAAGGCGTTGGCATAGTCAATACAGCAGAAATAGATGTTTTTCTGGAACTCTCTTGCCTTTTTGATGATCCAGCTGATGTTGTCAATTTGATCTCTGGTTCTTCTGCCTTTTCTTAAACCAGCTTGAACATCTGCGAGTTCATGGTTCATGTATTGTTGAAGCCTGGCTTGGAGAATTTTAAGTATTACTTTACTAGCATGTGAGATGAGTGCAATTGTGCTGTCATTTGGGCATTCTTTGGCATTGCCTTTCTCTGGGATTGGAATGAAAACTGACCTTTTCCAGTCCTGTGGCCATTGCTGAGTTTTCCACATTTGCTGGCATATTGAGTGCAGCACTTTCACAGCATCATCTTTCAGGATTTGAAATAGCTCAACTGGAATTCCATCACCTCCACTAGCTTTGTTCGTAGTGATGCTTTCTAAGGCCCACTTGACTTCACATTCCAGGATGTCTGGCTCTAGGTGAGTGATCACACCATCGTGATTATCTGGGTCATGAAGATCTTTTTTGTACAGTTCTTCCGTGTATTCTTGCCACCTCTTCTTAATATCTTCTGCTTCTGTTAGGTCCATACCATTTCTGTCCTTCATCGAGCCCATCTTTGCATGAAATTTTCCCTTGGTGTCTCTAGTTTCCTTGAAGAGATCTCTAGTCTTTCCCATTCTGTTGTTTTCCTCTATGTCTTTGCATTGATCACTGAGGAAGGCTTTCTTATCTCTTCTTGCTATTCTTTGGAACTCTGCATTCAGATGCTTATATCTTTCCTTTTCTCCTTTGCTTTTTACTTCTCTTCTTTTCACAGCTATTTTTAAGGCCTCCTCAGACAGCCATTTTGCTTTTTTGCATTTCTTTTCCATGGGGATGGTCTTGATCCCTGTCTCCTGTACAATGTCATGAACCTCTGTCCATAGTTCATCAGACACTGTATCTATCAGATCCAGTCCCTTAAATCTATTTCTCACTTCCACTGTATAATCATAAGGGATTTGATTTAGGTCATACCTGAATGGTCTAGCGGTTTTCCCTACTTTCTTCAATTTAAGTCTGAATTTGGCAATAAGGAGTTCATGATCTGAGCCACAGTCAGCTCCTGGTCTTGTTTTTGTTGACTGTGTAGAGCTTCTCCATATTTGGCTGCAAAGAATATAATCAATCTGGTTTCAATGTTGACCATCTGGTGATGTCCATGTGTAGAGTCTTCTCTTGTGTTTTTGGAAGAGGGTGTTTGCTATGACCAGTGCATTTTCTTGGCAAAACTATTAGTCTTTGCCCTGCTTCATTCTGTGTTCTGAGGCCAAATTTGATTGTTACTCCAGGTGTTTCTTGACTTCCTACTTTTACATTCCAGTCCCCTATAATGAAAAGGACATCTTTTTTGGATGCTAGTTCTAAAAGGTCTTGTAGGTCTTCATAGCACCATTCAACTTCAGCTTCTTCAACATTACTGGTTGGGGCATAGACTTGGATTACAGTGACATTGAATGGTTTGCCTTGGAAACGAACAGAGATCATTCTGTCATTTTTGAGATTGCATACAAGTACTGCATTTCGGACTCTTGTTGACCATGACGGCTACTCCATTTCTTCTAAGGGATTCCTGCCCACAGTAGTAGATATAATGCTCATCTGAGTTAAATTCCCTTTCTTTAGTCATTAATTAAACTGTAAGCAAGTTATTCCCTTATTCACTGCCTTTCTGCTTGAGAAAACTGGAGTCATGTTCATTTCTGATAATAAACCACTGATCAATGCAAGAGAATACCAGAATTAGCTAGAAATAACAAGAAGTATCTATCAATCTTATGCATCATATCAGGCTGCTAAGTCTAAAACCTATCTTTGATATTGGAGTAAAGCAAGAGGAGTGGGGAGAAACTTTGTCTCAAGGCCACTGGATTTACTGGCTGCGGTAAGTGTTAGATCTCTGAGTTAATTAAGCAGGGGAAGAGAGTTGTAACAGCATGTAATCTGGTGACCAGTCATCCTGGTTTTTTGGAACAGAAGAGTTTCCCAGGGTGGAGGCTTCCAGAGTTAAAACTGGGAAAGTGTCTGGTGAACTGCTGAGCTGGTCACTCTAGTGTAAACTTTCTCTAGTTATAAAAAGAAGTTGCTGATAAATGTGAAGAAATTAGGGAAGATGAAAGGTGAGAGTCTGAGGAACTGATTATAGGAGATATTTGAGATCAGAAGAGCACAATTAGGGCAGGGTTAATTGCTGTTCAGAGGGAATAACAGCATAAAGCAAAGGGCAAGATGACTGAGAGCCATGAGTGTGGGTTACAGAGTCACTTAGACTTGGGTTTGAGTTCCCAAGTCTTTGTTTATCAGTTGTGTGACCTTGAGCAATTTACTACATCAAATTCCACAGTGACATGGGGAAAACAGTGGTACTTAACTATTGTGAAGTGTAATTGAAATAAGGCATACAAAGCATTTAGAAGAGCTGTGTGGCTCAGAGTAGATGCCCCCAAACATGGTAGTGGGTGGCATTATTATTATCGTGACTAAAAAGTGACATAAAATGACCAGGAAGAAGTTCTTGGGCAGAAAAAAATAGGAAGAAGTCAAAGAAAATGGATGAGGAAATCTAGATGAGAAAGCTCTAAATACTACTTCTTGGTGACTCTCAATTTCATTACTCTCTGCTTTGTGTACTCCCAAGTGCAAATATGGCTTCCCAGGTGAAGCCAGTGATAAAGAACCCACCTACCAATGCAGGAGACCTAAAAGACATGGGCTCCATAGCAGGGCTGGGAAGATTCCCTGGAGGAGGGCATGGCAACCCACTTCAGTATTCTTGCCATGGACAAAGGAGCCCAGTAGGCTATGCTCCATAGGGTCACATGGAGTTGGACACCATTGAATCATCTTAGCACACACCCATGCAAATGCAAATAAGTAGGAACTGGGTTGAGCATGTTTTTTACACAGAAGGTAATTAAACAGTGAATGACTCTAAAATTCAATGATGAAAGTTTAATTTTTAATTAAAAGGTAGTTGATTTACAATATTCTATTACTTTCAGACATATAACAAAGTTATTCAGTATTTTTATAGTTAATACACTTTTTTTTTCTCTTTCTTTGTGGCCACATTTTTTAAAAATTTAAATTTATTTATTTTAATTGGAGGCTAATTACTTTACAATATTCTATTGGTTCTGCCATACATCAACATGAATCCGCCATGGGCGTACACGTGTTCCTCATCCTGAACCCCCCTCCCACCTCCTTCCCCGTACCATCCCTCCAGGTCATCCCAGTGCACCAGCCCCAAGGATCCTGTATTGAACCTGAACTGACGATTTGTTTCTTATATGATATTATACGTTTCCATGACATTCCCCCAAATCATCCCACTCTTTCCTTCTCCCACAGAGTCCAAAAGACTGTCCTATACATCTGTGTCTCTTTTGCTGTCTCGCATACAGGGTTATCGTTACCATCTTTCTAAGTTCCATATATATGCGTTAGTATACTGTATTGGTGTTTTTCTTTCTGGCTTACTTCACTCTGTTTAATCAGCTCCAGTTTCATCCACCTCATTAGAACGGATTCAAATGTATTCTTTTTAATGGCTGAGTAATACTCCATTGTGTTTATGTACCACAGCTTTCTTATCCATTCATCTGCTGATGGACATCTAGGTTGCTTCCAAGTCACTGTAAACTAATTAGTTTATTTCCCTGTGCTGCACCACACATCCTTATTCCTTCTTTATTTTATACATAATAGTTGTGAGCTTAATCCTCTGGCTGTCATGTCCACCTCCCATCCCAGTAGCCACTGTTGGTTCTCTGATTCTGTGAAATTTTAAAACATATATTAAGTTACAATTAAGAGAATAGAGTTTGCCAAAGGGTCAGAATAGAGAAAATGCTTCTCAATGAGAGAAAAGATGAACTTAACATCAGTCAGTAGTTCAGTCGCTCATTCATGTCTGACTCTTGGTGACCCCATGGACTGCAGCATGCTAGGCTTCCCTGTCCAGCAACAACTCAGCAACAACAACAAAGCTTGCTCAAACTCATGTCCATCAAGTCAGTGATGCCATGCAATCATCTCATCCTCTGTCGTCCCCTTCTCCTCTTGCCTTCAATCTCTCCCAGCATCAGAATCTGTTCCAAGGAGTCAGTTCTTCACATCAGGTGGCCAAAGTATTGGAGTTTCAGCTTCAGCATCAGTCCTTCCAATGAATATTCAGAACTGATTTCTTTGAGGATTGACTGGTTTGATCTCCTTGCAGTTCAAGGGAATATCAAGAGTCTTCTCCAAAACCCCAGTTCAAAAGCATCAATTCTTTGGAACTCAGCTTTCTTCACAGTCCAGCTCTCACATCCATACATGACCACTGGAAAACCCATAGCTTTGACTAGATCGACCTTTTTTGGCAAAGTAATGTCTCTGCTTTTTAATATGCTGTCTAGGTTGGTCATAGCTTTTCTTCCAAGGAGAAAGCATCTTTTAATTTCATGGCTGTAGTCACCATCTGAAGCAATTTTGGAGCCCCCACCCCTTAAATAAAATCTATTATTGTTTCCATTGTTTCCTCATTGATTTTCCATGAAGTGATGGGACTGGTTGCCATGATCTCAGTTTTTTGAATGTTGAGTTTGAAGCCAGCCTTTTCACTCTCCTCTTTCACTTTCATCGAGGGTCTTTAGTTCTTCACTTTCTGCCATAAGATTGGTGTCTCCTGCATATCTGAGGTTATTGATATTTCTCCTGGCAATCTTGATTCCAGCTTGTGCTTCATCCAACTTAACATCAGCTGGCTTCAAACAGAAGTGGGAGGAGACAGAAGGTGGGAAGGAAGAGGGAAGGAGGCAAGAGCAGTCACCCAGTCATGCAGAGAAGGGACTGTTTCCAAACCCAAGTAGTTGAGCATTTGGAATGCTCCCCTCTGGGATTCATAAAAAGTTATTTTTAAAACTGAAAAAGAATCATAACATTTGTATCAAAAGGGTTTTTCCCTCAGAGTTCTCTGGATGGCCACTTTTACCTCCTTATTCCTCAAGCTGTAGATCAGGGGATTCAGCATGGGGATCACTGTGGTGTAGAACACAGAGGCCATGTTCTCCTGGGCCAGGGAACTGGCTGTTGAGGGTTTCAAGTACATGAATGCGGTCGTTCCATAGAAAATCCCTACGGCTGCAAAGTGTGAGCTACATGTGCTGAAAGCTTTGGACCTTCCCTCTGTGGTACTGATGCGGAGAATACTGGACAGGATGAAGGCATAGGAAATTAGGACTGATGAACTGGTGACTATGAAGTTGACTACAGCAAAAATGAAGACTGTCATCTCAACATGGTAGGTGCTAGAGCAGGTTAGTTTCATGAGGGGGAGGATTTCACAGAAGTAATAACTGATGAGGTGTTCACAATAGGACTGTTTCAACATGAGGCCAGTCTCTATAGTTGAACTAATGAACCCTATGGCATAGACCCCAGCTACCAGAAGGGAGCAGACTCGATGAGACATGATGATGTTGTAAAGCAAAGGTCTGCAGATGGCAACATAGCGGTCATAGGCCATCACTGTCAGCATGTAACACTCAGCAATGACAAACACCAGGAAGAAGTAGAGCTGCGACATGCACCCTGCATAAGAGATGATGTTCTTCTCTGACACAAAGTTCACCAACATCTTAGGGGTAGTGACAGAGGAGTAGCAGAGATCCACAAAGGACAGGTTGCTGAGGAAATAGTACATGGGAGTATGAAGGTGGGCATTCAGACAAATCAGTGTTATCACGCCCAGGTTCCCTATCATGGTGACCAAGTAGATCCCAAGGAAAAGGAAGAAAAGTGGGAGCTGAAGCTCTGGCCGATCTGTCAAACCCTGAAGAATGAACTCTGTCACTGTAGAGTGATTTTCTGTAGCCATTCTCCTCTGGCTAGGGGCCCTGTGGGGATGGGAGAGAAGAACTACTTGAAAGGCTGCTTCTTGCACTGCTTGATGAAGCTAGTTTTGAGCATTTGGGACCAGCAGAGAGATCCTGATATCCTTCCTGATGAATCTTCCCTCATCTTCTTGTTTGTTTTGGGAGGAAGACCAGACCCTGAATATTTCAGTGGTCATAGAGATGAGAAGAAAAATGGCGCAAGATCTAGAACTTTTACTGTATTCATGTCTCTGAAATATCCTAGAGCAGTGGGTCTTAAAGTCTAGACCCTGTACTAGCATTGCTTGCATCACCTGAAGACATTAGAGATGCAGATTCTCTGGCCTTACCCCAGACCTCCCAAGTCAAGAACTCTGGGATGGGGTCCACTGATCTGTGTACCATACTGTCTCCAGGTGAGGCTGATGTAGGTTCAAGTCTGAGAACCTCAATCCTGTAGATAACAAGCACTAGCATTCATATTTTGTAGTTGGAGATGTATTTTGCTTCTGAAATGAAACTTCCTTATGGTCTATGGAAGTCCTAAATATTCACTGATTGTGAACAGATGAAAACTTGTTGCACAGAGATTTAGTGTCAGGGTGATATGGTAGTTACAGCAGTATCACTGAGTTACAAGTCAGTTTCTGTATCTGAAATATGAAATTAGTGATATCAACTCCTAAGGTTGTTGTAAAAATAATATTGGATAATACATAGTTAGAAAATATTTTTCAGAAAGCCAGTTCCATAAAAATGTGATGTGTCGTTAGGTGTCTGGAATTCTCTGTGGTCTACAGAGATTCTCATTGAATCCATCTGTGCTGAGGCCTCAGTCCTGGCATTTAGCATTGTCTAGAGCAAGGGACCTCAGCCTCCGGGATCTAAAGCCTGATGATCTGAGGTGGACTTGATGTAATAATATTAAAGTGCACAATAAAGGTAATGTCCTTGAATCATCCCGAAACCATCCCCCTGCTGCCCAGGTCCGTGGAAAAATTGTCTCCCACAGAACCATTCCCTGATATCAAAAAGATTGGGGACCACAGGTCTAGAGTAGGGCTCAATAGCTACTCTTATTATTGTTGTTTTTATTTTCAGATCATAATATAAAGCCATTATCTCCTTATTGACAAAGTACTCACAATATACACATGGCTATAAGAAGCATGGATCATCATTGCTATATATATCCCATTTCTGAAATAAATATTTCTTAAGCTAAAACCCTAAATTTGCACTATTTTCTTTGCTCCCTTTTACAGTTACTAACTTTTATGTAATGCTAGTCAAAAGTCAATCTCATTAACTCTTCCCACAAGTTTTGTGTCTCAGGAAAAATATGTCTAGAGTTGAATTTTCAATCCTATGTTCATATGGAGGAAACTGAAATGCCAGACAGAAGTGATTTTCCTGAGGCTTCCTAATTACCAAGGACTTGGAACTGAAACTGCTTTCTTCTGATCATGAGCTCTTCCCTAAGGCCCAAGCATGTAGCCTAATAAACCTGCACACGTAGAGCTCTAAGCAATGTTGTGGTTGAACATGCTTTATCCTTGGTGTGTTATATTGTGCATAGCTAATAAAAAAGAAGAATATTGCATTATTTTTCTATTTTCTAGGAAACTTAGCCTTTAAAAGCTAAATTTATAAGCACAAAACTAGTTATGAAACTTTGGACTTCTGACTACCAGTCTATTTTGTTTTCAGTAAACTGTGTTGCTTTGCTGTAGGTTGTCTTGTGTGCAGCACTTTGTTATTATTTAGTAAACTTAACCTATTGAATTTCTGGACACAAATGACAAATTTTATTAACAATTTCAGATTTTTAAATAAATTATATGTGCATTGTAGGAAATCAGAAACACTAAGAAGCAAAAATACAATACTATTTTCCTGCTCCTTGGAGACTAACAACAGTCTAGACTGTCTTTTTACATCTTATCAGTGCATATATACTTACATGTGTATCGACATATATTATTTAAAAAAGTGTGTAACCTATTTTTTAACTGTAGCACTTCAAAATGTGTTGTGTCATTAGATTCCTATAAGAATAACTTATTATTAATAAATTATTTCTATAAGAATAGTAACTCTGGCACTAACTATATTTCTTATCTAAGTGTAAGAGTCTTTGAATCTTTAGAATGTGGTGTGAAGACAAGAAAATCTGCATTGCCTTTGTAAACTTTACATGTTAAATTATTGGTGGTTAAATTGTTTGCTTCATAATAATTACTATCAGAAATAGCTACAATTTTTTGAATATTATTTCCATTTATTACAAAGGAGAAAAAGTAGGTAGCAACAATAGTTTGAAAATATCTTACATATCCCCTTCTATTCAATTTCTACCTCTTGATACGTGGAAAAATCCACCTGGAATATACCATTACCATAAATCAAAGGGCTTTACAGAGCAGTACAAAGTGAACACCATTTACTTAGTGCAGTGCTGATGGGAAAACCCTAGACAGCACAGAGAATTACTTTTTTCCACAATCATCTAATAACATAAAACAGGAAAACATGACCCCATACTTGATATCAGTCACTACCATTATTACCTCCAGTTTCCAGAAGACCATCAGAGGCTCAGGATTACTGCCCATAAGAAAATAAGACACAAAGAAAAAACACTTAGAGATGAAGTAAACATATGGTTGAAAATCTCGTGCATTATAAACAAGAGTTCATGGAAGATAGATGTTCTCTGTACAATCGCTTTAAATAGTAATTAAGTACTTGTACTGAGGAAAAAATGGATCAGTCTCCCAGAAATTACAGAGGATGCCTAGATTTCAAAGATCAGGAAATAAATATCAGGGAGTGAGAGGGCCCTATAGATTTATATCTAATTCTAAGTTTACTCAAAGGGACCAGCACTGTCATGAAAAATAGATCTGGGGGGATATATTTTGACTTGGATCCCTTCAAGTCTTGGGGGACTTGGAGTTCAGCTCATTTATATAAGTATGGTCACAGCTTCTCCTTGGATGCAATCACTTCAGAGACTGCAGACCTGAGTTAAGGAGCAATTAGAGTCTTGGTTTACCCCTTTGCTGTGAATCGTGTTTTTTGGCTCCCAGGTGTGTTAATTTTCCTTTTATTGGTAGAGTCACTTTGCTGTTTAGGAAACTATAGTCTAATGCCCCCCTTTAAGACGTTTTAAAACCAATAACAGTATCATCACCATCATTGTCGTCATTACCACCAACACTACCACAGTCACCACCAACACCACCTTTGGTCATTACCATTAACATGGTCATCAGTCACTACCATTATGGTTGTTAATCATCATTATCTATTCACTATTAGGCATTATCAACTAGGCTTAAAATGTTTATTCTAAAGGATTCAAAACTAAATAAAAAACAAACTGTATACTTTCCATAAAGGAATATGAATTTGTAAGGAATGCTAAATCTGTCACCCTGTTTCTACAACTGTAGACCAACAGTGGTAGAATGGCAGGAAATTGAGGGGCATAAGAAAGTAGACATAAGAAGTCTTCACTCACATATTCTCGTTCTTAAGGGAAATACATTTATAAGGCTATGCAGTTGTCAAGAATATATTCAGCAATATATCATTGATGAAAGTATTATGAAGATTAGCTAATGAAGATTTTAAGCTAACCTTTATCTTCTGAGATAATTGTAGATTCATATGCAGGTATAAGAAATAATATAGAGTGATCCTGTGTACCTTATGCAGTTTCCCCCAATGGGAATATTTTGCAAAATTATAATACAGTATTACATATAGGATTATTTTTTTTAAACATAGGATTCTGCATGTTATGACAGACAATCTACTGCTCTTATTAAGCTTTCCCTATTTTTATTTATACTCATTTCTGTGTGTATACATTTACTTTGATGCAAATTTATCACATGCACAGATTTGAGTAGCCATCACTACAGTTCATATAAATACACATCACCTTCATTTTCTAATTTTAAAACAGTACTTTGATTTCTTATTATCCTCTAAAGATGATTAGTTATTTTTTGATGTTTTTAATTTTTTTCTCTTTTTTAATACAAATTTATTTATTTTAGTTGGAGGTTAATTACTTTCTCACTAATTTAATCATACTTTTTTTGTGTTTTACTCCATTACAACTACTATTCTTTTGTTGCTCAAAATTTTCTGTCTTGGGCCTGTGAAATTCTCTTTATTTTGTCTCTTGAGTCTTTTGGATATGGTGCTATTAGTCTCTAATGTTAAATATTGTCTGATATGACAAGGTGATCTGATCTCCTCTCATATATTCCATTCTTCAGACCAGAAACCAACACTTTTTGCAAGATATTTGTATTCTTTTAGTGGTGAAATGGTGTTTCAAGGCTACACACTAGATTTTAAAACAGGGACTCTTTGTTTCTGGGTTAGTAATTGTTTCTAGGTCTTTCAAAAAGAACTCAAAAATTTGTACTGTGTGGTTTTCAATAATTTTATAAGGATTTGTTATGATATTCTTCAGCATTTTTATTAGGTGTGATGTTTCTTTTTAATATGTCACTTCAGATATCTAAATTAATATCTATTTAATACTATCAAAAGTTCCTTGAATTATATTTTTTATGTTTGCTTTGGTTTTGTTCTTGTGGCTCTTGCTCACCATAGACTAAATCTTCTTGGCCTGGTATCTACATTTGTTGCTTCCCATAAGTTTCTTCATTTTTTTCTTTTCTTCATTCCCTTCTTTCATGTTCTGTTTTTCCTAAAGTATTATCCATTATATTTATTTGCTCTTCTATTACTTTTAATTTCTTAAATTATTTTTACTTTCATTTCTAAGAATTTCTTGAATTATTGTATCATTACTGAATTTGTCCTAATTCTGAATTTTGTTGCACTTTCATTCCCTGAATCAGTTTCAAAATGTGTCTTAGGTCATTTTGATAGAGTGTATTGTATTCATTCATTTGAGGGGACTTGAATTGGATTGTTCTCTCCATTAGTCACACACCATATGCAACTAATAACTGGACAACATATATAAAATAATTGTTTTTAGACACTGGACACCAGGTAATGCTAACTTGTGACCTAAGACAGAAGAGGAACAGATGAGGTGAACCCTATGTCCACCCTGACTCTTGGTCTGGCGATCCTTTTGAGATCATGGCCCAAAGAAGGTATATGGCAACAGAGCACAGCATTTCTGGTAAACTCAGGGAGACCAATGTTGGGAGGCTGAAGTAGCTGGAATAGCAAGTGAATCATGAAAAGCCACAGAGAAAGAAATCTGGAAATCTCCATATAGATATCCTTTTGTCTTGTCTGAGCTTTGTCTAGGGTGTGCATTTGTAAGATAAAACTCCACAAAGCTGGACAAGGAAGAAATAGCAAGAAAATTTAAGCTAAATAATTGATTATCAAAGCTACAGAGGTCTGTGGGATGGTTGCCTACCAACCACCCAGGAAGGAATGCTCCATGAAAACCTACCTGTAGCATTCCCCAGAGAGCCAAGAAGTTTGTGTCTTAGAATCAGTTCTGAATTGGTTCTTGAATAAATGCTGCACTAATAAAACCCATTAGATACAGTCTCAAAAACAGCAAGACAATCTGCACAAAGTTTAACTGACTGCCAAAAATAAACTTCAAGACACTGTGAAAAACAAAAAACAATTAAGATATTCAACAAATCTCCAGCATCCTGTCAAAAATTAGATATTCTGATAAGCATAAAAATGTATAAGAAAAGCAAGAGACTTTTTTGATCACAATGTGGTAAGATTAGCTGTCAACTATAGGAAAAAAAATTAAAATACAAACATATGGAGACTAAACAACATGCTTCTGAATAACCAACAAATCACAGAAGAAATCAAAAAATGCATAGAAACAAGTGAAAATGAAAACACAACAACCCAAAACCTATGGGATTCAGTAAAAGCGGTGCATAGCAATACAAGCTTACCTCAAGAAATAAGAGAAAAATCAAATAAATGACCTAATTTTACACCTAAAGCAACTAGAAAAAGAAGAAATGAAGAACCCCAGGGTTAGTAGATGGAAAGAAATCATAAAACTTAGGACAGAAATAAATGAAAAAGAAACAAAGACTATAGCAAAAATCAACAAAACTAAAAGCTGGTTATTCAAGAAGATAAATAAAATAGACAAACTATTAGCCAGAGTCATCAAGATAAAAAGGGGGAAGAATCAAATGAACAGAATTAGAAATGAAAATGGAGAAATCACAACAGACAATACAGAAATAACTTTTTATTTCATGAGACTATTATAAGCAACTATATGCCAAAAAAATGAACAACTTGGAAAAAATGGATGAATTCTTAGAAAAGTATAACCAGGAAGAAACAGAAAATCTTAACAGACTCATCACAAGCACAGAACTTGAAACTGTAATAAAAAATCTTCCAAAAAACAAAAGCCCAGGACCAGATGGCTTCACAGATGAATTCTACCAAAAATTTAGAGAAGAGCTAACACCTATCCTACTCAAACTCTTCCAGAAAATTGCAGAGGAAGGTAAACTGCCAAACTCATTCTATGAGGCCACCATCACCCTAATACCAAAACCGGATAAAGATGCCACAAAGAAAGAAAACTATAGGCCAATATCACTGATGAACATAGATGCAAAGATCCTCAACAAAATTCTAGCAAACAGAATCTGACAACATATTAAAAAGATCATACATCATGACTTTATCCCAGGGATTAATGCAAGGATTCTTCAATATCCACAAATCAATCAATGTAATTCACCACATCAACAAATTGAAAAATAAAAAGTATGATTATCTCAATAGATGCAGAGAAAGCCTTCGACAAAATTCAACATCCATTTATGATAAAACCCTCCAGAAAGCAGCCATAGAAGGAACATATCTCAACATAATAAAAGCCATATATGATAAACCCAAACAAACATTTTCCTCAATGGTGAAAAATTGAAAGCATTTCCCCTAAAGTCAGGAACAAGACAAGGGTGCCCACTTTCACCACTACTATTCAACATAGTTTTGGAAGTTTTTGCCACAGTAATCAGAGCAGAAAAAGAAATAAAAGGAATCCAGATTGGAAAAGAAGTAAAACTCTTAGTGTTTTCAGATGACATGGTCTTATACATAGAAAACCCTAAAGACTCCACCAGAAAGTTACTAGAGCTAATCAATGAATATAGTAAAGTTCCAAGATATAAAATTAACACACAGAAATCCCTTGCATTCCTATACACTAACAATGAGAAAACAGAAAGAGAAATTAAGGAAAAAATTCAATTCACCATTGTGACAAAAATAATAAAATACTTAGGAATAAATCTACCTAAAGAAATAAAAGACTATAAATAGAAAACTATAAAACACTGATGAAGGAAATCAAAGATGACACAAATAGATGGAGAAATATACCATGTTCATAGATAGGAAGAATCAATATAGTGAAAATGAGTATACTACCCAAAGCAATTGAATTGAAGCAATTCAATGCAATCCCTATCAAGCTACCAATGGTATTTTTCACAGAGCTAGAACAAATATTCTTGCCTGGAAAATCCCGTGGATGGAGGAGCCTGGTAGGCTGCAGTCCATGGGGTCGCTAAGAGTCGGACACGACTGAGCGACTTCACTTTCACTTTTCACTTTCATGCATTGGAGAAGGAAATGGCAACCCACTTCAGTATTCTTGCCTGGAGAATCCCAGGGACAGAGGAGCCTAGTGGGCTGCTGTCTGTGGGGTCGCACAGAGTCGAACACGACTGAAGTGACTTAGCAGCAGTAGCAGAACAAATAATTTCACAATTTGTATGGAAATACAGAAAACCTCGAATAGCCAAAGCAATCTTGAGAAAGAAGAATGGAACTGGAGGAATCAACCTACCTGACTTCAGGCTCTACTACAAAGCCACAGTCATCAAGACACTATGGTACTGGCACAAAGACAGTAATATAGATCAATGGAACAAAATAGAAAGTCCAGAGATAAATCCATGCACCTATGGACACCTTATCTTTGACAAAGGAGGCAAGAATATACAATGGAGAAAAGACAATCTCTTTAACAAGTGGTGCTGGGAAAACTGGTCAACCACTTGTAAAAGAATGAAACTAGGACAGTAATACCATACACAAAAATAAACTCAAAATGGATTAAAGATCTAAATGTAAGACCAGAAACTATAAAACTCTTAGAGGAAAACATAGGCAAAACACTCTCTGACATAAATCACAGCAGGATCCTCTATGACCCACCTCCAAGATTAATGCAAATAAAATAAAAAATAAACAAATAGGACCTGATTAAACTTAAAAGCTTTTGAAAAACGAAGGAAACTATAAGCAAGGTGAAAAGACAGCCTTCAGAATGGGAGAAAATAATAGCAAATGAAGCAAATGACAAAGAACTAATCTCAAAAATATACAAGCAGCTCATGCAGCTCAATACCAGAAAAATAAATAACCCAGTCAAAAAATAGGCCAAAGAACTAAACAAACATTTCTCCAAAGAAGACATACAAATGGCCAACAAACACATGAAAAGATGCTCAACATCACTCATTATCAGAGAAATGCAAATCAAAACCACAATAAGGTACCATCTCACGCTGGTCAGAATGGCTGTTATCAAAAAGTCTACAAGTAATAAATGCTGGAGAGGGTATGGAGAAAAGGGAACCCTCTTACACTGTTGGTGGGAATGCAAACTAGTACAGCCACTATGGAGAACAGTTCAGAGATTTCTTAAAAAACTGGAAATAGAACTGCCATATGACCCAGAAATCCCACTTCTGGGCCTACACACCAAGGAAATCAGAATCAAAAGAGACACCTGTACCCCAATGTTCATTGCAAAGCTGTTTACAATAGCTAGGACATGGAAGCAGCCTAGATGTCCATCGGCAGATGAATGGGTAAGAAAGTTGTGGTTCAGTTCAGTTCAGTTCAGTCGCTCAGTCATGTCCAACTCTTTGCAATCCCATGGACTGCAGCACGCCAGGCCACCCTGTCCATCAGCAATTCCTGGAGTTTACCCAAACTCATGTCCATTGAGTTGGTGATGCCATCCAACCATCTCATCCTCTGTCTCCCCTTCTCCTCCTGCCCTCAATCTTTCCCAGCATCAGGGTCTTTTCAAATGAATCAGCTCTTTGCATCAGGTGGCCAAAGTATTGTAGTTGCAGCTTCAACATCAGTCCTTCCAATGAATACTCAGGACTGATCTCTTAGGATGGACTGGTTGGATCTCCTTGCAGTCCAAGGGACTCTCAAGAGTCTTCTCCAACACCACAGTTCAAAAGCTGTGGTACATATACACACATACATAATGGAAAATATTACTTAGCTATTAAAAAACACATTTGAATCAGTTCTAAGAGGTGGATGAAACTGGAGCCTATTACACTGAGTGAAGTAATTCAGAAAGGAAAACACCAATACAGTATTTAATGCATATATATGGAATTAAGAAAGATGGCAACAATGACCTTATATGTAGGACAGCAAAAGAGACACAGATGTAAAGAACAGACATTTGGACTCTGTGGGAGAAGGCGAGGGTGGGATGATTTGAGAAAGTAGCATTGAAACATGTATGTTACCATATGTGAAATAGATGACCAGTCCAAGTTAGATGCATGAAACAGGGCACTCAAAGCCGGTGCACTGGGGCAACCCTGAGGATGGGATGGGAAGGGAGGTGGGAGGGGGTTTTGGGATGGGGGACATATGTACACCCATGGCTGATTCATGTCAATGTATGGCAAAAACCACTACAATATTGTAAAGTAATTAGCCTCCAACTAAAATAAATAAATTAATCGAAAAAGAAGAAAAGCAGGAGAAGATATGTGCAAATAGAAATATCTGTCTGGTGATATTAGATAAGAATTTATAAACAGCTTTATTCATTTACCTAAGGATTTTAAAGAAGATGTGAACATAATGTAAAGAAACATGGAAGGTATAAAAAAGAATTAAAGTGTACTTTCAGAGATGAAAAATATAAAGGAAAAATTTTTGGATGGACTTAATAGCAGATTAGACATTGAAGAAAGGAAGTTCAATGACAGAACAAATTCCATAATATGTAGAACAATCTCAAGTGGTCTCAACACCTGTGTAATTAGAATCCCAGAAGAAAGGGAGGAAACAAAAATACTTGAAGATACAATGGCTAAAACATACTATATTTGTTGGGTGGAGGTAGAGATAATTAAAGAAGCATAAAATATAAATAATTGTTGAGCTGGGTGTTGGGAATATGAGTATTTAGCAAACTATTCTGTTTCTTTGTATATGTTAAATTTCTTCCATGTTAAAAAGTTGTAACTAAACATATTAGATTTAAGTCTTTAAACCTTCTGGGAAAAAAGGAAAATTACCATGATGTTGGTATAGGCTATGGGATTTTAGAATAAGCACGAAAGTGCTTATTAAGCAAGAAGACAAAAGCTGACAACTGGACTTAAGAATAAAACCTTGTATTCTTTGAAATAGACTGCTGAAGAAGTGAAATGACAAGACAGACAGGGGAAGATATGTCTAAGTACCTGTATTCAGATCATATGAGAGCTCTGACAAATTCACTAATCAAGAAGACAACTAATTAAAAGTGAACCAAAAGTTTGGATAGACACTATAAAGAAGAATTTAAAATAATCAGGGTACATATGAAAATTTGCTGATTATCATTAGGTATTAGTTAAATGAAATTGAAAACACACTGACAGAGCACTATATATTCACTGGAGATGTTAATCTGACAATATCAAGTTTGTTGAGAATGCAGAGCAAGTGAACCTCTCATACACTGCTGTTGGAAAATGAAATCAGACCGTTTCTTTAAAAATTGTTGGGCATTGAAACATGTACAATATCATATAAGAAACGAATCGCCAGTCTAGGTTCTATGCAGGATACAGGATGCTTGGTGCTGGTGCACTGGGATGACCCAGAGGGATGGTATGGGGAGGGAGGCGGGAGGGGGGTTCAGGATTGGGAACACGTGTACAACCATGGTGGATTCATGTTGATGTATGGCAAAACCAATACAATATTGTAAAGTAAAATAAAGTAAAAAAAAAAAAAAGAAAACCAACCAACCAACCAAACAAAAAAAATTGTTGGGCAGTTTCTAATAAACTGGTCTCATGCTCATGCTCAGTTGCTTCAGTTGTGTCCGACTCTTTGTGACCCCATGGACTGTAGCCTGCCAGGCTCCTCTGTTCATGGGATTCTCCAGGCAAGAATACTGGATGGGTTGTCATGCCCTCCTTCAGGGGATCTTCCTGACCCTGGAATCGAACCAGCATCTCCCAGTGTCTCCTGCACTGAGGGCAGATTCTTTACAGGTGAGCCACCTGGGAAGTTTATGATAGACATAAACTGTTCTATCACCAAACAATTCCACTCTTGGATATTTATCCAAGTAATTTATTGCCTGATATATTCAGGAAAAAATTACTACCAATCAAAAAGAAATGTATAACTAATACACACAACAAAATGAAGGAATTTAAGGGACTGTGTTGAGCAAAACATACCAGACACAAAAGGGTACATATTGTATCCTCTAATCAGTCATAACTAATCAATTGCTATATTGATAGATAGTATATTGATAGAAAGTAAGTCAGTGGCTGCTTGAGTCCAGGGATAGAGGAGGATATTCCACACTTTGGACATGTGACTTAATCTGATTTCTTTTATTTGTAAATGGTATATAGATGATCTACAAGATTGTGATTACTTATTGACTTTGAGTATTAATATGCTTCCCTCATTTTTATAAAGAACCATTTTTATTGAGGTATGATTGACATCCACAAAGCTGTGCATGATGTATACAACTTGATTCTGGAGAGAAGTATACACCTGTGAAACTCTCACCATAATCAATGTCGAAAACATGAGCATCATCTCTAAAAATTTCCTTTTTCTTCCTCCATCCCTCCTTCCCTCTTTCTTTATTGTTATTTTCCTTGTGATAAGATCACTTAAAACAAGATCCACTCTATTAGTAAAATTTTAAGTATACGATACAGCATTGCCAAGTGTTAGTCACTCAGTCATATCTGACTCTTTGCAACCCCAGGCTCCTCTATGGGATTTCCAAGGCAAGAAAGAATACTGGAGTGGGTTGCTATTCCCTCCTCCAGGGGATCTTCCCAACCCAAAGATCAAACCCAGGTCTCCAGCATTGCAGTATTCTTTACCATCTGAGCCATCAGGGAAGCCCTACAGCATTGTCAATTATAGGCAAAAAAGAACATGCCCTTTGAGGTTTAGGCTGTTTGCACTTCTCAGAGGACACATCTCAGAGAGCACTCTCTGTGTATATAGTCCTTCTGTCTCTAATGGTATTAAAAATGAATGAAAAGACAAAATACGCACTCACATAGCCTTCTTTTCTTTTAAATAAAACACTATGCCACTCGTGTGTGTGAAAGTCACTGTCTTGTCTGACTCTTTGTGACCCCCTGGACTATACAGTCCGTGAACTTTTCCAGGTCAGAATACTAGAGTGAGTAGCTGTTCCCTTCTCCAGGGGATCCTCCCAATGCAGGGATTGAACCCATGTCTCCCACATCACAGGCAGATTCTTTACCACAGAGCCATAGGGAAGCATAATACCATGCCCTCCTCCAGGGCATCTTCCCAACCCAGGGATCAAACCCAATTCTCCTGCATTGCAAGTGGATTCTTCACTTGCCACCAGGGAAGCCCAAGCATACTGGAGTGGGTAGCCTATCCCTTCTGCAGGGGATCTTCCCAACCCAGTAATTGAACTGGGGTCTCCTGCACTGCAGGTAGCTTCTTTACCAGCTGAGCTACCTGGGAAGCCCCATGCCACTCATAATAAGGGAAAAAATACTGTACTCCAAGAAAGCTGAAGTAAAATATGTCTTCAATTTAATATGACTTTCCCACAAAGAATGGTTTTCTGCATATAAATTGAAATTCACTCTAAAAATGAAGATGCTTTGTAAACTGTAATATAAGGGACACAAACATAGTAACTGTGGGACTTTCCAGCTGAGGAGAGAAGCAGCAGCCATGGACAAACATACAGGCAAGGTCACCTCTCTGCACAGTAGTCATAGTAACCTCATACTGAGTGAGAGGTACCTGTCCTTGGCCCTTCTCTGGCTGTCTCCCTCCCCAGGGTGTGGATGGACCCAAGGGGTGTCCATCAGAGTCTGTGCATCTCCTTCTGGTCTTTGTTCTCAGTGTTGGGATACAGAATTCCATGCCTGCATACCCTGTTCTTGCTGATGGGACTCTTCCCAAAAGCCGTTGTCCAGAGGAAGCCCGCATAGCTGACTGTTCAGCCCCAGAGCAAAGGATAGCTAGGGAATGGAGGTGTGTCAAGGTATGGATGGATACCTTGAGTGTGGAGTGGGATAGAAGAAGAACTGTGAGGTGGATGGGGGCAAGCTGTGACTGTGGACAGGGCTTCTTTTAGCATGGTTTTCTGGCAGCAGAAACCCGGAATTTGCATCTTTAACAAGTTTCCAGGTAATGCTCTATCTGAGCCCAGCTGTTCATTAATAGTTTTGTGAGTATGAGGGCCATTTTACATGTGGCAGTGGTCATAATGGCAGCTGTGGGTATTATCTATTGTGAAGTCACTTTGCAGGCAGCCTCACCCTTTCTCTAGCCATTCAATAAACTGTAAGCAAGTCAGTCCCTGTATTCACTGCCTTTCTGCTTAAGAACACTAGAGTTATACCCATTTCTGATAGTAGACTACTGATTGATATGAGACAATGCCAAAACCAGCTAGAAATGTTAAGAAGTCTCTATCAGTCTTGTGCATTATATCAGTAAGCTGAGTCTAAAACATGTATCCTCACTATTGGATAAAGCAAGAAGAGTGGAGAGAAACTTGGTTCTATTGCCACTGTATTAACTGAATGAGGTCCACAGTAGATGAATCAGTTAATTAAGCAGGACAAGAGAGTTGCAACAATGTGTAATCTGGGGACCAATCATACTTTTTTTTTCTGGAACTGAGGGGTTTCCAAGGGTGGGGGCTTCCAGCACTAAAACTGGTAAAGTGTCTGGTGAACTGGTGAGCTGGTCACTCCGGCATAAAGTTTCATTAGATACAAAAAGAAGTTGCCTATACATGTGAAGAGATTAGGGAAGATGAAAGTTGAGAACCTGAGGAGCTGATTTCAAGAGGCCTTTGAAATTGGAAAAGTACAATTAGGGCAGGATTTAAAGACCGTTAAGAGGGAACACCAACTTAAAGTAAAGGGTATGATGACTGAGAGCCGAGAGTGTGGGCTCTGGAGTCACTTATACTTGGATTTGAATCCCCATGTCTTTGTTTACCAGCTATGTGACCTTGAGCAATTTACTATACCAAATTCTACAGTGAAATGGGGAAGACAGTGGTATCTAACTGTTGTGAAGCGTAATTTAATAAGGCATACAAAGTGTTTAGAAGAACTGTGTGGTTCAGAGTAGGTGCCCCAAACGTGGTAGCGGCTGGCATTATTATTATGGTGATTAAAAAGTCACATAAAGGGATCAGGTAGAAGTTCTTGGGCAGAAATAAGTAGACAGGAGTGGAAGAGGGGAGACAAGGAAGTCTAGATGAGAAAGCTCCAAGTATTACTTCCTGGTGAAAACTCTCAAATTCATCTCTCTCTGCTTTGTGTATTCCCAAATGCATAGAAGGAGGAACTGGTTTGAGCAATATTTTCTACACAGAAAAACTAAATTATGATCATTTCTAAACTAAAAGATTAGGAAAAGAAACTGACTCTAAAAGCCAATGATGAAAGTTTAATTTTAAATGAAATGTAGTTGATTTACTATATTACTTTCAGACATACAGCATAGTCATTCAGTATTTTTATAGTTACTGCATTTAAAGTTAGTATAAATAATGGGTTTATTGCCCTGTGCTTTACCATACATCCTTATTCCTAATTTATTTTATACATTGTAGTTGTGAGATTACTCTCCTGGCCTTGATGTCTGTCCCCACCACCCCAACCCATAGCCACTGTTTGCTCTCTGTCTGTGAGTCTGTGAAACTTTAAAGCATATGTTAAATGACAGTAGAAAGTTCAGTTCAGTTCAACTGCTCAGTCGTGTCCCACTCTTTGCAACCGCATGAATCGCAGCACACCAGGCCTCCCTGTCCATCACCAACTCCCAGAGTTTACTCAAACACATGTCCATTGTGTCGGTGATGCCATGCAACCATCTCATCCTCTGCGGTCCCCTTCTCCTCTCACCTTCAATTTTTCCCAGCATCAGGGTCTTTTCAAATGAGTCAGCTCTTCACATCAGGTGGCCAAAGTACTAGAGTTTCAGCTTCAGTATCAGTCCTTCCAATGAACACCCAAGACTGATCTCCTTTACGATGGAATGGTTGATCTCCTTGCTGTCCAAGGGACTCTCAAGAGTCTTCTCCAGCAGTTCAAATGCATCAGTTCTTTGGCACTCATCTTTCTTTGTGGTCCAACTCTCACATCCATACGTGACTACTGGAAAAACAATAGCTTTGACTAGATCGACCTTTGTTGGCAAAGTAATGTCTTTGCTTTTTAATATGCTATCTAGGTTGGTCATAACTTTCCTTCCAAGGAGTAAGCGTCTTTTAATTACATGGCTGCAGCCACCATCTTCAGTGATTTTGGAGCCCAAAAAAATAAAGTCAGCCACTGTTTCCACTGTTTCTCCTTTTATTTGCCATGAAGTGATGGGATCAGATACCATGATCTTTGTCTTCTGAATGTTGAGCTTTAAGCCAACTTTTCCACTTTCTTCTTTCACTTTCATCAAGAAGCTCTTTAGTTCCACTTCACTTTCTGCCATAAAGGTGGTGTCATCTGCATATCTGAGGTGATTGATATTTGCCCCGACAATCTTGATTCCAGCTTGTGCTTCCTCCAGCCCAGCATTTCTCATGATGTACTCTGCATATAAGTTCAATAAGCAGGGTGACAGTATACAGCCTTGAAGTATTCCTTTTCCTATTTGGAACCAGTCTGTTTTTCCATGTCCAATTCTAACTTTTGCTTCCTGACCTGCATATAGGTTTCTCAAGAGGCAGGTCAGGTGGTCTGGTATTCCCATCTCTTTCAGAATTTTCCACAGTTTCTTGTGATCCACACAGTCAAAGGCTTTGGCATAGTCAATAAAGCAGAAATAGATGCTTTTCTGGAACTCTCTCTCTCTCTCTCTCTCTCTCTCTTTTTATGATCCAGCTGATGTTGGCAATTTAATCTTGGGTTCCTCTGCCTTTTGTAAATCCAGCTTGAACATCTGAAAGTTCATGGTTCACATATTGTTGAAGCCTGGCTTGGAGAATTTTGAGCATTACTTTACTAGCGTGTGAGATGAGTGCAATTGTGTGGTAGTTTGAGCATTCTTTGGCAGTGCCTTTCTTTGGGATTGGTTTGAAAACTGACTCTTCCAGTCCTGTGGTCACTGCTGACTTTTCCAAATTTGCTGGCATATTGAGTGCAACACTTTCACAGCATCATCCTTTAGGATTTGAAATAGCTCAACTAGAATTCCACCACCTCCACTTGCTTTGCTCATAGTGATGCTTCCTAAGGCCCACTTGACTTCACATTCCAGGATGTCTGGTTTTAGGTGAGTGATCACACCATCGTGATTATCTTGGCCATGAAGATCTTTTTTATACTGTTCTTCTGTGTATTCTTGCCACCTGTTCTTAGTATCTTCTGCTTCTTTTAGGTCCATACCATTTCTGTCCTTTATTGAGCCCATCTTTGCATGAAATGTTCCTTGGTATCTCTAATTTTCTTGAAGTGATCTCTAGTCTTTCCCATTCTGTTGTTTTCCTCTATTTCTTTGCATTGATCACTGAGGAAGGCTTTCTTATCTCTTCTTGCTATTCTTTGGAACTCGGCATTCAGATGGGTATATCTTTCCTTTTCTCCTTTGCTTTTCACTTCTCTTTTTTTTATCACAGTTATTTGTAAGGCCTGCCCAGACAGCCATTTTGCTTTTTTGCATTTCTTTTCCATGAGGATGGTCTTGATCCCTGTCTCCTGTACAATGTCACGAACCTCCTCCATAGTTCATCAGGCACTCTGTCAGATCTAGTCCCTTAAAACTATTTCTCACTTCCACTGTATAATCATTATGGCTATGATTTAAGTAGGTCATACCTGAATTGTCTAGTGGTTTTCCCTACTTTCTTCAACTTAAGTCTGAATTTGGCAATAAGGAGTTCATGAGCCACAGTCCACTCCCAGTCTTGTTTATGCTGACTGTATAGAGCTTCTCCATCTTTGGCTGCAAAGAATATAATCAGTCTGATTTTGGTGTTGACCATCTGGTGATCTCCACGTGTAGAGTTGTCTCTTGTGTTGTTGGAAGAAGGTGTTTGCTTTGATCAGTGCATTCTCTTGGCAGAACTCTATTAGCCTTTGCCCTGCTTCATTCTGTACTCGAAATCAAATTTGCCTCTTACTCCAGGTATCTCTTGACTTCCTGCTTTTGCATTCCAGTCCCCGATAATGAAAAGGACATCTTTTTTGGATGTTAATTCTAGAAAGTCTTCTAGGTCTTCATAGAACCGTTCAACTTCAGTTTCTTCAGCGTTACTAGTCGGGGCATAGACTTGGATTACAGTGATATTGAATGGTTTGCCTTGGAAACGGACAGAGATCGTTCTGTCATTTTTGAGATTGCATCCAAGTACTGCATTTCGGACTCTTTGGTTGACTATGATGTCTACTCCATTTCTGCTAAGGGATTCTTGCTCACAGTAGTAGATATAATGGTCATCTGAGTTAAATTCACCCATTCCAGTCCATTTTAGTTTGCTGATTCCTAAAATGTCGACGTTCACTCTTGCTGTCTCCTGTTTCAGTTCAGTTCAGTTCAGTCGCTCAGTCGTGTCTGACTCTTTGCGACCCCATGAATCGCAGCACACCAGGCCTCCCTGTCCATCACCAACTCCCAGAGTTCACTCAGACTCACGTCCATCGAGTCAGTGATGCCATCCAGTCATCTCATCCTCTGTAGTCCCCTTCTCCTCCTGCCCCCAATCCCTCCCAACATCAAAGTCTTTTCCAATGAGTCAACTCTTCGCATGAGGTGGCCAAAGTACTGGAGTTTCAGCTTTAGCATCATTCCTTCCAAAGAAATCCCAGGGCTGTTCTCCTTCAGAATGGACTGGTTGGATCTCCTTGCAGTCCAAGGGAGTCTCAAGAGTCTTCTCCAACACCACAGTTCAAAAGCATCAATTCTTCGGTGCTCAGCTTTCTTCACAGTCCAACTCTCACATCCATACATGACTACTGGAAAAACCATAGCCTTGGCTAAATGGACCTTAGTCGGCAAAGTAATGTTTCTGCTTCTGAATATGCTATCTAGGTTGGTCATAACTTTTCTTCCAAGGAGTAAGCGTCTTTTAATTTCATGGCTGCAGTCACCATCTGCAGTGATTTTGGAGCCTAGAAAAATAAAGTCTGACACTGTTTCCCCATCTATTTGCCATGAAGTGATGGGACCGGATGCCATGATCTTCATTTTCTGAATGTTGAGCTTTAAGCCAACTTTTCCACTCTCCTCTTTCACTTTCATCAAGAGGCTTTTACTTCCTCTTCACTTTCTGCCATAAGGGTGGTGTCATCTGCATATCTGAGGTGATTGATATTTCTCCCAGCAATCTTGATTCCAGCTTGTGTTTCTTCCAGTCCAGCATTTCTCATGATGTACTCTGCATATAAGTTCAATAAACAGGGTGACAATATACAGCCTTGACGTACTCCTTTATAGTCACTCCAATTTGCTTTGATTCATGGGCCTAACTTTCCAGGTTCCTACGCAGTATTGCTCTTTACAGCATTGGACCTTGCTTCCATCACCAGTCACATCCACAACTGGGTGTTGTTTTTGCTTTGACTCCATCTCTTCATTCTTTCTGGAGTTATTTCTCCACTGATTTGCAGAAGCATATTGGGCAGCTACCGACCTGGGGAGTTCATCTTTTAGTATCAGAATAGAGAAAATGTTTCTCAATGAGAGAAATCTTGAACTCAACATCATCTGGCTTAAAACATAAATGAGAGGAAAGAGAGGGTGGGAAGAAAGAGGGAAGGAGGCAGGAGTAGTCACCCAGTCACCCAGAGAAGGGACAGTTTCCCATCCCAGCTGGGTGAACATTCACAGGTCTTCCCTCCGGGATCCCAAACAACTTATTTCTAAAACTGAGAAAGAATAATAATAACATTTGCCTTAAAACAGTTTTCCTCTCAGAGTTTTCTGCACAGCAGCCTTTACCTCCTTATTCCTCAAGCTGTAGATCAGGGGGTTCAGCATGGGGATCACTGTGGTGTAGAACACGGAGGCCACATTCTCCTGGGCCAGGGAGCTGGCTGTGGAGGGTTTCAAGTACATGAAGGCGGTTGTTCCATAAAAAATCCCCACAGCTGCAAAGTGGGAGCTGCACGTATTGAAGGCTTTGGCCCTTCCCCCTGTGGTGCTGATGTGAAGGATACTGGATAGAATGAAGGCATAGGAAATTAGGACTGTTAAACTGGTGACTATGATGTTGAATCCAGCCAACAAGAAGACTGTCATCTCAACATGGTAGGTGCTAGAGCAGGTTAGCTTCATCATGGGGAGGATTTCACAGAAGTAATAACTGATGAGGTGCTTACAGTAGGACTGTTTCAACATGAGGCCAGTCTCTATAGTTGAGCCAATGAATCCCATGGCATAAACCCCAACCATCAGCAGGGAGCAGACTCGATGAGACATGATGATGTTGTAAAACAAAGGCCTGCAGATGGCAACATAGCGGTCATAGGCCATCACTGTCAGCATGTAACACTCAGCAATGACAAACACCAGGAACAAGTAGAGCTGGGACATGCACCCTGCATAAGAGATGATGTTCTTCTCTGACACAAAGTTCACCAGCATCTTAGGGGTAATGGCAGAGGAGTAGCAGAGATCCACAAAGGACAGGTTGCTGAGGAAATAGTACATGGGGGTGTGAAGGTGAGCATTTAGACAAATCAGTATTATCACACCCAGGTTCCCTACCATAGTGACCAAGTAGATCCCAAGGAAGAGGAATAAGAGTGGGAGTTGGAACTCTGGTTGCTCTGTCAAACCCTGAAGAATGAACTCTGTCACTGTAGAGTGATTTTCTGTAGCCATTCCCCTCTGTTTGGGGGTCCTGTGTGGATGAGAGAAAACTGCATAAAAGGCTGCTTTTTGCACTGCTTGGTGAAGTTAGTTTTGAGCATCTAGGGCCAGCTAAGTGATTCTGGGACCCTTTGGGATGAATGATCCCTTATGGACTTCCCTGGTGGCTCAGATGGTAAAGCATCTGCCTATGATGTGGGAGACCCAGGTTTGATCCCTGGTTTGGGAAGATCCTCTGGAGAAGGAAATGGCACCACACTCCAGTACTCTTGCATGGAAAAACCCAGTGGACGGAGGAGCATTGTAGGCTTCAGTCCATTATTTTGGGAGGAAGATCAGACACTGGGTATTTCAAAGGTCATAGAGATGAGAAGAAAAATGAGGCAAGATCCAAAACGATTACCACATTCATGTCTCTGAAATATCCTAGAGCAGTGGGTCTTAAAGTCTAGTCCCTGTACCAGCATTGCTTGTATCACCTGAAGACATTGGAGATGCAGATTCTCAGGCCTCACCCCAGACCTACCAAGTGAGGAACTCTGGGATGGGGCCCAGTGATCTGTGTACCATACTGTCTCCAGGTGAGGCTGAGGCAGGTTCAAGCCTGAGAACCTCAATCCTGTAGGTAATAAGCACTAGCATTCATATTTTGTAGTTGGAGATGTACTTTGCTTCAGAAATGAAATTCCCCTGTCATCAGTGCAAAGCCCAAATATTGACTGAATGTGAGCATATGATAACCTATCTGAAACTGATGCAATTTTAGGTGGATATAGTAGATACAACAGTATCACTGAGTTACAAGTTAAGTTCTGCATCTAAAAATGAAGAAATTAGTGATATCAAGAGCTACGGTGGTTGTGAAAATAATGTGGGATAATGCATAGTTAGAAAATTTTTTTTCAAGAAGTCAGTTCCTATAAGAAAAGTGAGTTGTCATTAGGTGTCAAAAATTCTTTCTTAGTTTTTTCCTAGACTTCAGGCTCTAAAGCAATCATTCTCAACTCTGTATAATTATAATCAACTGGAGCATGTAAATTGTACTGATGGCTGTGTTTGGTCCACAGAAGTTCTCATTTAATCTGTCTGTGGCAAAGCCTTGGTCCTGGCACTTATTATTGTCTAGAGCAGGGGTCCCCAACCTCTGAGATCTAATGCCCGATGATCTCAGGTGGAGCTGATATTTTAATAATAGAAATAAAGTGCACAATAAATGCAATGCACTTGAATCATCCCCAAACCATCCCCTTCCCCGCCTTGACTCTCATCTGTGGAAAAATTGTCTTTCATGAAACAAGTCCCTGGTGCCAAAATTACTGGGAACTGCTGGTCTACAGGAAGTAATCAATAACTATTCTCACCATTGCTGTTTTTATTTTGGGATCTTAATATGAAGCCATTGTCTCTTTAATGACCAAGTATTGACATTATAGACATGGCTGTAAGAAAACATGGATCATCATTGCAGGATATGATACCTATAGATATCCCTTTCCTGATATCTGTATCTAATTATCTATGTTTTAAACTAAAATCCTAAGTTTGCTCTATTTTCATTGCTCATTAAACAGCTACTGACTTTTGTGTGCTGCTGTTCTTAGTTGCTCAGTCATGTCCAACTCTTTGCAATCCACTGGACTGCCAGGCTTCCTCTCTTCATGGGATTTTTTCAGGCAAGAATACTGGCATGGGTTGCCATTTCCTCCTCTAAAGGACCTTCCCAACCAGGGATGGAACCCGCGTCTCTTGTGTCTTGGGCATTGCAGGTTGATTCGTTTCCAGCTGACCCATTGCGGGGAGACCTCCACGGGTGGCTGAGATGGTAAAGAATCTTCCAGCAGTGCAGACAACACAGGAGACATAGACTCCATCCTTGGTCTGGAAGATCCCCTGGAGGAGGACATGGCAACCCACTCCAGTATTCTTGCCTGAAAAATCAAAAGGATAGAGAAATGTGGTAGGCTATAGTCCATGGGGTTGCAAAGAGTTGGATACGACTGACTGACTTCCACTTTCAGCTTTTGTGTAATGCTCATCAAAGGTCAATCTCATTAACTCATCTGAAAAGTTTTGAGTAGAAAGACAAATATGTTTAGCATAGAATTTTCATTGCACTTTCATATTGAGAAAACTGAAGTGCCAGACACGAAGTGACCTTTCAGACACCTCCTAATAACCAAGGACTGGGAACTGAAAGTGCTTTCTTTGATCATAAGCTCTTCCCTTGGCCCAAGCATGTAGCCTTACAATCTGCACACCTACAGCTCTAAGCAATTCTGTGGTTGAACATGCTTTATTCTTGATGTCTTAGATTGTGCACAGCATATAAAAAGAGGAATGTTGTATTATTTTCCTATTCTCTAGGAAACAGAAGCTCTAAAAGTTAAATAAGTTACAGATGCAGAACCGGGTCTAAAACCCAGGACTTCTGACTATCAGTCTGCTTTTGTTTTCAGTAAACTATGCTGTTTTGCTGTAGGTTGTCTTGTGTGTAGCACTTTGTTATTATTTAGTAATCTTAATTTATTGAATTTTTAGACACAAATGATAAATTTTACTGTCAATTATTTCTGATATATTTTTAAAAATTACCAAGGCAGTACATGTGCATTATAAGAAATCAGAAATACAAATAAGCAAAAATACAGTGCCATTTTCCTGCTCCTTGGAGAATAACAATAGTCTAGACTATCTTTTTACCTTTTTTTCAATACATAATGTACCTATGTGTGTAAGCACATGTGTATTTAAAAAATGTTGTAACCTACTTTTTTAACTGAAGCATTTGAAAATATGTTGTGTCATTTGATTCTTGTAATAATAATAATAACTCTGGCAGTAACTATAATTCTTATCTAGGGGTAAGAATCTTTAAATCCTAAGGATATGATGTGAAGACTAGAAAACCTGCATTGCATTTATAAGCTTTACATTTTAAGTTACAGTTTGAACTGTTAACTTCATGATAACTAATGAAGAGAGAGAATTAGAGATAGCTAAGCCTTTTGAATATCATTTCCATTTATTATGAAGCAGAAAAAGTTCCTTTAGGTAGCAACAATAGATTAAAATATCTTAACATATTCTCTTCTACTCAATTTCCACCTCTGAAAACAATAAGAAGCACATTAAGAGAAAATCTATCTGGAATATACCATTACCAGGAATCAAAGTGCTTTACAGAGCAGTACAGAGTGAATGCCATTCACTTAGTGGAGTGCTGATGGGAAAATCCTAGACAGCATTGACTTAGTTATTGATTCCCATAATCATCTAATAATATAAAGCAGGAAAACATGACCCCATATTTGATATCAGTCACTACAGTTAACTACCTCCAGTTCTACCAGAGCATCAGAGGCTCAGGATTGTTGCCCGTAAGAACACAGCACACGAAGAAAAACCACTTAGACATGAAGATAAACACAGAGTTGCAAATAGAATGCATTAGAGACAGGAGTTTATGGAAGAAATAAATTTCTCATACAATTGCTGTAAGTCATAATTAAGTACCTGTGCTGAGGAAAAATGGATCAGAGTCCTCTGAAAATTATAGAGAATGCCTTGGTTTCAACAGTTGGGAAGTAAATATCAGAAAATGAGAGGCCCATTTGGATTTACATCCAGTCCTAAATTTACTCAAAGGGGTCAGCACTATCATGAAAAATGGGTCCCTGAGCTTAGGAGACTTGGGAGTATTCATATATATATATATATATAAAGAGAAGAAAAAGAAGTGCCATATATATATGGGCAGGACTTCTCCTGGGAGGCAGTCACTTCAGGGACTGGAGACCTTAGTAAAGGCGCGATTAGAGTCTTGGTTTGCACCTGTGCTGGGAATTATGCTTTTGTCTCCCAGGTGTTTTAATTTCCCTTCTATTGGGAGGGTCGTCTTTCTGCTTGAGAAACTATAGTCTAATGCTTCCTTTCAAATATTAAACATCCAACAACTATATCATCATTATCACCACTACCAGAACCAACACTGCACCACCACCACAACCACCTCTGTCATTACCAATTATTATTACCATTATCAATTACTACCATTAAGCTTGTTACTCATCATTAGTTATTTACCATCAAGCATAATCAATAGGCTTAAAATGTTTATTTTAAAGCATTTAATATAAACTCAAAGTTTTTAATAAAACACACTGTATAATTTCAGTAAAGGAATATGAATTTATAAGGAATGCTAAATTTGTCACCCTGCTGCACCTGTAGACCAACAGTGTTTGAATGGCAGGAGTTGAGGTGTATAAGTAGGTAGACATAAGAACCCTTCACTCATATATTATCATTCATAACAGAAATATGTTTATAGGAATATGCAGTTGTCAAGAATACATTCAGGCATACATCATTTATGAAAACGTTACTAATGATGATTTTCAAATTAAACTTTTCCTCTTGAGATAATTGTAGATTCTCATGTAGGTTGAGAAATAATATAGAGGGATCCTGTGTATCCTTTATGCAGTTTTCTGCCATGGTAACATTTTCCAAATTATCATATGCGGAATATCGCACATTGCCATAGACAACCCACTGATCTTATTCTGATTTCCTCAGTTTTATTTATAATTGTTTCTTGATGTGTACATTTACTTCACTGCACATTTTTTACTTGCACAAATTTGAGTATCCACCACCACAGTTCATATAAAAACGCATCACCTTCATTTTTAAATTTTAAAATAACTTGGTTTCTTATTATCTTCTAAAGATGATTGGTTGTTTTTTTTGTAGTGTCTTTATAATCTCACTGATTTAATCATATTTTATGTGTTTCAGTCCATTGAAATGTTATCATTTTGTTGCCCAAAATTTTCAGTCTTTGACCTGTGGAGTTCTTTTCAGTTTGTCTCTTAAGTCTTTTGGACATAGTACAGTTAGTCTCTAATATTAATTACTAGCTGATATGACAAATGTTCTGAACTTTTCTCATAAATTTCAGAGTAGAAATCAACCATTTCTCCAAGAAACTTGGTTACTTTTAGTCCTGATTTGGTATTTCAAGGGCTTTCCAGGTGGTGCAGCGGTAAAGGATACACCTACAGTGCAGGAGATACAAGAGACACAGGTTTGACCTCTGGCTTGGGAAAATCCCCTGGAGGAGGAAATGGCAAGCCACTCCAGTGTTCTTGCCTGGGAAATCCCATGGACAGAGGAGCCTGGTGGGCTATAGCCCATGGGGCAGCAAAGTCTGGCACTACTGGGCAACTGAGCACTCAGACATGCAATGGTGTTTCAAGGCTACAAATTAGGTGCCAAAGGGGTTCACTGCTTCTGGGTTAGTTATTGTTTATAGGTCTTTCAACAAGAACTCAAAAATTTGTACTTTTTGGTTTTCAGTAATTTTTTGAGGATATGTTCTGATATTCACTCTTCAGCAGTTTTCTTAGGTGTGATGTTTCTTTTCAATATGTCCTTCAAATGTCCATCTCCATCTCTTGCTCGATATCTGTATGTATCTCTATTTAAAACTGGGAAAATTTCCTTGAATTATAGTTTTCATTATTTGCTCTGTCCTTTGCTCTACTTTTCTTCTTTGTGGCTCCTACTCACCAAAGATTAGATCTCCTTTGCCTGGTATTCACATTTGTTTCTTCCCATACATTTCTTCATTTCTTTTTCCTTTTTCTTTTAGTACCCCCTTTCCACCTTCTGGTTCTCCTAAAGTATCATCTGTTGTGTTTATTGGCTCTTCCATTACTTCTAACTCAGTTTAGTTTCCTAAATTATTTTTCCGTTTATTGCTAGTAATTTCTTGAGCTATTGTATGATTATTGCATTTTTCTGAGTTTTGTTAGTCTTTCACACCTTGTATCATTTTTGAAATGTGTCTTAACTCATGTTTGTAGAGTGTAATAATATTCTTTCACTTGTGGGTGTGTGCTATGGACTGAATTGTATTCTTTCCATAAGCCATCCACCATAAGCAATTAAAAACTGGATGATATCTATAAAATAAGTACTTTCAGACATTGGACAACATTGATGCTGAATTATGACCCAATACAGAAGAGGAACAAATGACAGGAGCTTTATATTTACCCTATTTATCTGGGGACACTTTCTAGATCATGGCCCAAGGAAGGTATATGAAAACAAAGGACAACATTTTTGATGAGTTGAGAAGAGTGGAGCAAAATGTTGAGAGGTTGAAGTAGATGGAATGGGCAGTGAAGCATAGGAAGCCACAGGGAAAGAAGGACAGAAATGAGTTCTTGTGTCTTTGTTCGAGCTTTATCTAGGCCATATGTTTCTAAGACAGATCTCCATGAAGCTGGGCAAAGAATAAATACCTGGAAACTTTAAGCTAATAGTTGATTATCAGAGTTACACAGGTCTGGGAACCCTTAATATTCATTGAAAGGACTGATGCTGAAGCTGAAGCTCCAATAGTTTGGCCACATGATGAGAAGACCCAATACACTGGAAAAGATCTTGATGCTGGGAAAGGTTGAGGTCTGTAGGAGAAGGGGACGACAGAGGATGAGATGGTTGGATGACATCACTGACTCCATGGACATGAGTTTGAGCAAACTCTGGGAGATAATGTTAATGATGGACAGGGAAGCCTGGCATGCTGTAGTCTGTGGGGTTGCAAAGAGTCAGACAAGACTTACTGAATAAGAATAAGCCAGTAAGGAGATCAACTTTAAAACCTGTAGCATTCCCTGGAGTGCTCAGAAGTTTTATATCTTAACATTAGTGCTAAATTTGTTCTAGAATAAAAGCTATACTTGATATGTACTAAAAAAACTTAAATATTAAGCCTCAGAAACATCAAGACACTCAAGTATCTTAACTGGCTGCCAAAATAAACTTAAAGACATTTTAAAGAAATAAAAAACAGTTAAGAAAGTCAACAAATCTATAGCATCATATAAAAAATTATTATCTATTCAGATAAACAGGAAAATGTGTAAGAAAAGCAGGAAAAAGAAGTGCTATTTTCATTTCAGTAGGAAGATGGTGCAGGGGCATAAGATTCAAAACAGGTTATTGTAACACTGCACCCCAGCCTGGGGTGCCCTCCTCCCCATGAAAAATAAGTAGAGTAGACTCTTTGGAAAGGTTCTCTCAATATCCATTCCACTCACCTTCTAGTCAGGTTAAAAAGCTGAAAATTCCATATTCCAGATGGCATTGTAGCTATAGTCATGGATGTGAATTTTCTTGTTGTTCAGTTGCTAAGTCACATCTGATTCTTTGTGACCCCATGGACTGCTGCACACCAGGAGCAAATCCGGAATTTGCTCAAACTCATGTCCATTGCGTCAGTGATGCCATCCAATCACCTCATCCTCTGTCGTCCCCTTCTCCTCCTGCCCTCAATCTTTCCTGGCATCACGGTCTTTTCCAGTGAGTTGGCTCTTTGTATCAGGTGGCCAAAGTAAATTAGTTCTCACTAATTAAATGTTTTTTTTTTGTGTGTGTGAAATTTTAAGGGTGGGAGTGATGAGGATCCCACTTTTTAGTGTATATCAGAATCAACAGGAGATCTATTAAAGTATACATTGCTGGGGCCCATCCCGTAATTCTGTAGGTGTGGAGCAGGAACCCTAATTTGTGTCTCTAACAAGTTGCCAGGTGATGTTCAATCCCTGGGTTCAGTTACTGTTTACTGATTTTGAGAGTATGAGGGTGGCATTGATCACAGTGGAAGCTGGAACATCTTGACGAGTAGATCACATCTGCTGTGAAGTCACTTTGAGGGGCATCCTCACTCTTTCTGTAGTCATTCAAAAAAACTTACCAAGTCATTTCCTCCATTAATGCCATTTCTGCTTGAGAAAACTAGAGTTATCCCAGTTTCCCATAATAAACCACTGATATAAACAATAGAATACCAAAACTAGCTAGAAATGACAAGAAGATATCTACACTGTACAGGTGTTTGCATTATATCAGGCTGCTGAGTCTAAAATATGTATCCTTGATATTGGTATAAAGCAAGGAGAGTGGGGAGAAACTGTCTCACTGCCACTGGATTTACTGGGTGAGGTTGGCAGTAGATCCTGAGTTAACTAAGCAGGGCAAGAGGGTTTGCAGCAGTGGATAATCTGGGTGACCAACCATCTTGGTTTGTGTGGGACCAAGGGATTTTCCAGGGTGTGGGGCTTCCAGTGCTAAAGTGGTGACGTGCCAGGCAAACTAGAATGTTACTCTAGTATAATCTTCCCTTAGTTCTACCAAAGAAGCTGTCTACAAATAGGAAGAGGCTAGGGCAGATGACGAAAGGAGGGGATCTGAGGAATTGGTTTTAGGAGTCATGTGAAATTGAAAGGGCAGGCTTAATAGGTTGTTCAGAAGGCAATGTGCCAGCCTAAAGCAAAGGGGACATTTGAGAGCTAAGAGTATGAGTTCTGAAGTCACTTAGACCTGGGTTTAAATCTCAGTGTCTTTGTTTACTAGCTGAGTGATCTTGAGAATGTTACTAAACCAAGTTTCCACTTTCCACGTGACACAGGGAAAACAACAGAACTGAACTGTTGTGAGGTGTAATTGAAACCATGCATGCAAAGCATTTAGGAGAGTTGTATAGCTCAGAGTAAGCCTCCCCAAACATGTTGGCATTATTATTATTGTTACTAAGAAAGTCACATAAAGGAATCAAGTACAAGTCCTTTGGTAGAGATCGGGAGAAAGGAGTGAGAGAGTGGAGAGGATGAAGTCTAGATGAGAAATGCTCTGGGCATCACTTGGTGACTTTCAATCCACCTCTCTTTGCCTTGTATACTCCCAAGTGCAAAAAGGAGGTACTAAATTGAGTAATATTTTCTACATAGAAGATAACAACAAAGTTGTTGACTTTCAAACTCAATGCTGAAAGTTTAATTTTTATTGAGGTGTGGCTGATTTACAATATTATATTAGTTTCAGATTTACAACAAAGTGATTCAAGATTTTTACACATTATTGCATTTAAAGTTACTGTAAACTAATGTCTATATTTCCCTGTGCTGTACTATACATCCTTGTTACCTGTTCATTTTGCATGTAGCAGTCTATGTCTGTTAATCCCCTAACCTTATCTTGCCTTCCCTCCTGTCCTCTCCATGGTAGTAATCACTAGTTTGTTCTCTATATCTGTGAGCCTGTGAAAATTCAAAATTTGTGTAAAATTACAATTAAGACAATAGAGTTTATCAAAGGAACAGAAGAAAGAAAATAGATCCCAAATAATAAAAAAAGAACTTGATATCAGCTAGCTTCATATAGAAATGAGAGTAGAGAAAGAGGAGGGGTGAAGGAAGAGGGAAAGAGGCAGGTGCAGTCACCCAGCCATGCAGAGAAGGGAGAGTTCCCCATCCCGGGTGGGCGAGCATCCAGGGGCTTCCCTCTGGGACCCCTAACAACTTATTTTTAAAATTGAAAAAGAATAATAACATTTGTATCAAAACATTTTTCCTCTCAGAGTTTTCTGCATAGCAATCTTCACCTCCTTATTCCTCAAGCTGTAGATCAGGGGGTTCAGCATGGGGATCACTGTGGTGTAGAACACGGAGGCCACATTCTCCTGGGCCAGGGAACTGGCCGTGGAGGGTTTCAAGTACATGAAGGCAGTTGTTCCATAAAACATCCCCACAGCGGCAAGATGGGAGCTGCACGTGCTGAAGGCTTTGGCCCTTCCCCCTGTGGTGCTGATGTGGAGGATACTGGATAGGATGAAGGCATAGGAGATTAGGACTGTTAAGCTGGTGACTACAATGTCAAATCCAGCCAAAACAAAGACTGTCATCTCAGTGTCATAGGTGCTAGAGCAAGAGAGCATCATGAGGGGGAGGATGTCACAGAAGTAATGACTGATAAGGAAATCACAATAGGACAGTTTCAACATGAGGCCAGTCTCTATGGTTGAACCAATGAATCCTATGGCATAGACTCCAGCCACCAGCAGGGAGCAGACTCGATGAGACATGATGATGTTGTAAAGCAAAGGTCTGCAGATGGCAACATAGCGATCATAGGCCATCACTGTCAGCATGTAACACTCAGCAATGACAAACACCAGGAAGAAGTAGAGCTGGGCCATGCACCCTGCATAGGAGATGGTGTTCTTCTTTGACACAAAGTTCACCAGCATCTTAGGGGTAATGGCAGAGGAGTAGCAGAGATCCACAAAGGACAGGTTGCTGAGGAAATAGTACATGGGGGTATGAAGCTGAGCGTTCAGACAAATTAGGGTTATCATGCCCAGGTTTCCTATCATGGTGACTGAGTAGATCCCAAGGAAAAGGAATAAGAGTGGGAGCTGGAGCTCTGGGCGATTTGTTAAACCTCCAAGAATGAACTCTGTCACTGTGGATTGATTTTCTGCAGCCATTCTCCTCTGGTTGGGTGAAATGCTCTGGGCACAGAAATGAAGATCTCTGTGAAAACCCACATCAAGAGGGCCTCACTCCAGACCTACCAAGTCAGGAACTCTGGAATGGGATGCAGTGATCTGTGTATCATACTGTCTCCAGGAAAGGCTGATGCAGGCTGAAGTCTGAAAACTTCAATCCTGTAGGTAATAAATAAGCAGTAGAATTCATATTTTGTAGCTGGAGATGTATTTACTTCAGAAATGAAATTTCCCTGTGGTCTACCCAAGTCTTAAATATTCATTTATTTTGAACATATGAATACTTAGCTCAAATTGATGCAGTATTAGGGTGAAAGGGTTACCATATCAGTATCTTTTAGTTAAATTTCTATAACTGAATGATGAAGATATTAATAATAGTAATATTAATTCCAAAGTTGGCTGTAAAAGTAGTATGGGATATTGCATAGTTATAAATATTTTTTTCAAGAAGTAGAAGTCAGTTCCTATAAAAATATGAGTTGTCATTGGGTATCTGGAATTTGTTCTTAGATTTTTATTAAATCATGCCCAGGGCAATTCCATTTCTTATATTTATAATCACCTGGAGCATTAAAAAGTATTGATGGCTGTTTTCCACTCAGTTTTTCTCTTTTTTTTTTTAGAGGTTCTCATTAAAACTCATCTATCATGAAGCCTGATGGCATACCTATATAGGTACCTAGTATAGTCTAGAGTAAGATATCAATATTATTATTATTATTTTTAGGTCCATTTTCAGATCATAATATCAAATCATGGCCCCATTATCTCCTTAATGACAAAGTACTGAAATTATAGACATGCTTCTGTAAGAAGCATGGATTATCATTGCTGAGTGTATCTATAGATATCCCTTCTCTGACAGGCCTTTCTTAAGCTAAAATCCTTAAACTTGCACTGTTTTAATTGCTTACTTATACAGTTACTATGTTTTGTATAATGCTCTTCAGAGATCAGTCTCATTAACTTGTCCCACAAGTCTTGGGTATGTGAATAAATATATCCAAGAGCTGAAGTTTTAAACCCATGTTCACATTGAGAAAACCACAGTGCCAGACAAAAGTGACTTTCCTGAGGCTTCCTAATTATGAAGGACTTGCTTTCCTCTGATCTTGAGCTCTTCCCCTGGCCCAAGTGTGTAGCCTTAGAAATCTGCACACCTACAGTTAGGAGCAATGTTATGGTGGAATGTGCTTTACACTGGATGTGTTAGCTTGTGCACAGCATATAAAAAATATGAATGCTATTATTTCCCTCTTCTCTAGGACAATGAAGCCTAAAAATTCAACTACCCTAAGTCATAAAGCCAAGCAAGACACAGGACTGGGTCTAAAACCTCAGACTTCTGACCACCAGTGTGTTTCATTGTCAGTGAACTGTGTCACTTTGCTGAAGGTTATTTTGTATGTAGCACTTTATTATTACTTAGTAAACTTAATATATTGAGTTTTGGACATAGAGGATAGATTTTATTGTCAGTTTCAGATGCATTTAAAAAAGTTATCAAGGCAGTATATGTGCACTGTAGAAAATCAGAAACACAAATAAGCAAAAATACAATACCACTTCCTTGCTCCTTGGAGGCTAGCAGCAGTCATGACTATCAGTTTAGATTTTCTGATGCATATATGTACTTACATGTGTATTGTGCTCAGTCACTCAGTTTTGTCCAGCTCTTTGCAACTGCATGAACTGTGGCCTGCCAGGCTTCTCTGTTCCAGAAATTCTCAGGCAAGAATACTGGAGTGGGTTGCCATTTCCTACTCCATACATGTATATAAAGTGTATATATATATATATATATATATATATATATATATATATATACACATACATACATACACATACATATATATTATACACATGTATAAGCATATATATATTTTTTAAAAAGCATTTTTAACCTGCTTCTAATGTAAGTGCTTTAAATAAGCTGTCTCATTTGATTCCTATAACAGTAATAACTCTGGCACTAGCTATATATGTTTCTCTAGGAATATGAGCGACTTCCCTTTCACTTTTCACTTTCATGCCTTGGAGAAGGAAATGGCAACCCACTCCAGTGTTCTTGCCTGGAGAATGCGAGGGATGGGGGAATCTGGTGGGCTTCCATTTATGGGGTCACACAGAGTCGGACACGACTGAAGCGACTTAGCAGCAGCAGCAGCAGCAGGTATATGAGTGCGTGCTCAGTCACTTCAGTTGTGTCCGACTCTTTGTGACACTATGGACTATAGCCAGCCAGGCTCCTCTGTCCATGGAATTCTCCATGCAAGAACATTGGAGCAGGTAGCCATGCCCTCTTCCAGGCATATTCTTGACCCAGGGATCAAACCTGTGTTGCCTGAAGCTCCTGAACTGCAGGTGGGTTCTTTACCATTGAACCACTGGATGCCCTTTGGTAGCTATCAGTCAGTTCAGTTCAGTTCAGTCACTCAGTCGTGTCCGACTCGTTGTGACCCCATGAATCACAGCACACCAGGCCTCCATGTCCATCACCAACTCCCGGAGATCACTCAAATTCATGTCCATTGAGTCAGTCATGCCATCCAGCTATCTCACCCTCTGTTGTCCTCTTCTCCTCCTGCCCCCAATCCCTCCCAGCATCAGGGTCTTTTCCAATGAGCCAACTCTTCACATGAGGTGGCCAAAATATTGGAGTTTCAGCTTTAGCATCATTCCTTCCAAAGAACATCCAAGACTGATCTCCTTTAGAATGGACTGGTTGGATCTCCTTGCAGTCCAAGGGACTCTCAAGAGTCTTTTCCAACACCACAGTTCAAAAGCATCAATTCTTTGGCACTCAGCTTTCTTCACAGTCCAACTCTCACATCCATACATGACCACTGGATAAACCAGAGCCTTGACTAGACAGACCTTTGTTGGCAAAGTAATGTCTTTGCTTTTGAATATGCTATCCAGGTTGGTCATAACTTCCTTACAAGGAATAAGCATCTTTTAATTTCATCACTGCAATCACCATCTACAGTGATTTTGGAGCCCCCCAAAATAAAATCTGCCACTGTTTCCTCATCTATTTCCCATGAAGTGATGGGATCAGATGCCATAATCTTAGTTTTCTGAATGTTGAGTTTAAGCCAACTTTTTCCACTCTCCTCTTTCACTTCATCAAGAGGCTTTTTAGTTCCTCTTCACTTTCTGCCATAAGGGTGGTCTCATCTGCATATCTGAGGTCATTGATATTTCTCCCAGCAATCTTGATTCCTGCTTGTGCTTCTTCCAGCCCAGCGTTTCTCATGACGTACTCTACATATAAGTTAAATAAGCAGGGTGACAGTATACTGTCTTGATGTACTCCTTTTCCTATTTGGAACCAGTCTGTTGTTCCATGTCCAGTTCTAACTGTTACTTCCTGACCTGCATTTGGTTTCTCAAGAGGTATGAGTCTTTAAATCCTTAAGATGTGGGATAAAGACAAGAAAAGCTGCATTGCACTGAAAACTTTAAATGTTATTTATTGGTGGTTCAATTGTTAACTTCATAACAACTATTTCAGAGGTACCTAAGATTTTTAAATATTATTTTCATTTATAATAAAGAAGAAATATTCCCCTAGGTAGCAACAACAGATTTAAAATATAATATCTATATATCCCCTTCTGTTCAGTTTCTACCTCTTAAAATATTAAGAAGCATAGAAAATCCCCCTAGAATATACCATTATCAGAAATCAAAGTGCTTTCACAGAGCAGTAGAGTAAACAGCTTTCATTGAGTGTAGTGCAGATGGGAAAATCCTAGGCAGCATTGACTTAGTTATTGATTCCCATATCATCTAATAATATTAAATAGGAAAATATGACCCCATATTTAATATCAGTCACCACAATTATTACCTCCAGTTCTAACAGGCCACAGAGGCTCAGGATTGCTGCCCATAAGAACAGGGCACACAAAGAAGAATTACTTAGAGATGAAGGTAAACATATGGTTGAAAATAGCCTCATTAGAGATAGGAGTTTATGAAAGAAATATTTTTCTGATATAGTTCCTTTAAATCATTATTAACTACCTGTGCTAAGGAAAAATAAAATATAATTTCCTGGAAATATTAGTGAATGACTTGGTTTCAATAGTCAGGAAATAAATATCAGGAAAGGAGAGGACCATATAGATTTATATCTAGTCCTAAATTTATTCAAAGGGGCCAGCACTATCATGAATAATAGGTCCCTGGGGCTGGGAAACTTGGGGGAAGTCTGTTTATATATATAGGTGGAACTTCTCCTGGGATGTAGTCACTTTAGAGACTGGAGTTCTCAGTAAAGAGCAATTAGAGTCTTGGTTTACAGCTGTGCTGGGAACCATGTTTCACCGCCCCCCCCCCCCAGATGTGTTAATTTTCCTTTTATTGGGAAGTCAACTTGCTGCTTGAGAAACAGTGCTTAGTGCTTCTATTTAAATAATTTACCACCAAGAACTCCATCATCATCATCACCACCACCACTACCACCACAGCCGCAACCATCTCGGTCATTGCCTTCATCTTCATCAGTCACTATTATTAGGAAAATTACTCACTATTAGTTATTCACCATAAGGCATAGTCAACTAGACTTGAAATGTTTATTTTAAAACATTTAAAAAACATATTGGAATATTTGTGTTAAAAACTATAATTTCAGTAAAGAAATGTTAATTGATAAGGAATGCTAAATTTGTCACCCTGCTTTAGCATCTGTAGCCTCACAGTGTAGAATGGTAGGAGGTTGAAGGGCACAAAAATGTAGACCATATTAATAAGAATGCATTCCAATATCAAACAACAAATTTCAACAATGCACACTGCTATTACTTTTGTGCCAAATTAATGAGAACTCTTTCCCCATATATTCTCGTTTATAAGGGTGAAGGGTTAATGCCGCCATAATAGGGAAAGTGGAGATGTGCTGCTTGCAAACAGGATGTTCTGCCAAGGAGATGGACACAGCCTTGAGATTAATGGTCCCTTGCTAATAAGGGAACATTCCCTTCTTGTGATAAGGGCTCTGGACAGACTCTGCAGTAAGCCGGAATTTCACTCCCTTTTGCTGTACGATAACATTTATGCACATGCGCTGTACTGAACAAGTTTGGTCATACAGTCTGGAATTCTGCCCAGGGGGGCTATATAAAAATAAACCACGAGCTTGCTTGCTTGTGTAGTTATCATTTTCCCTCTGGCCAGAGTGTGTCTGTCTCTTATATGTGTGTCTTGTTGTTTTATGTCATTTCACTCGTAATCTCCAGAAATCTCCTACATCTGGTGCCCAACGTGGGGCTCGAGTGAAACCGAAAGGGTGAGTAACCCCAGGGGGATTTTAAAATCATAGCAGGGGAACTTTAGAAAAAATCATGGGGAATTCCTCAGCCTAGCAGGGGAACTTTCAGAAAATCATGGAGAATTACTAGGGGAATTCATGTACACAATCATGGGGAATTCATCATCATCATTACGGACACAATATATGGAGTTAGTCAAAGGACTTCTCCACTCCATAGGCATTAAGACCTCGACTCGTTGATTGAGTGAGCTCTTTCGCTTGGTGGAGCAATATTGTCATTGGTTTCAATATCAAACTAAGCTACAGTTAAACTTGAAGGAATGGAAAATAATTCAAAAAGAATTGAGAAAGCAACATCAGAAGGGTAATGTGATCCCTTTGAAGTTATGGACTTTATGTAATGCTATAACACAGGCTTTGACTTTGCTATCTACTGATAATGAGACTAAATCTAATGCTTCAATGAAGGAACAGGCAATTTATGAGGATGTGCCAAACGGTGGTGGGGTTTCTGCATTGCCTGAAGGTAAGGATACAAGTAAGCCTCCTTCTGGAAATGGTGAAACATCTGATAGTTCAGAATCAGATTCAGAGGCTTCTTCAGTTTCATCAGAGGGGGGTAAAAAGATTAAAGAAATGACCCATCTAATTCAGGAATGGTGGAGATCCCGTAGGGAGGAGAGGAAATCTGCGCCTTCTGCTCCTCCTTATACTTCTCTTTTCCCCACTGCGGTTGGTCCGCCCGATGTGGGCAGGGAACATTGTCGGTTCTCCTTTCCTTTGTCTATGCTTCATGATGATGACTTGCCTGCTCCCCCTAGTGGTTTTATCGATCTTCCACAATTATTTCCCATCCAGAGATAGCAAGATGACAACGTGATAAATATTCAATACACTCCTTTGGAATATAAATTTTTAAAAGATCTTAAAACTGCAGTAGCGCAATACTGTCCTCAATCTCCCTTTGTTTTGGCTATGCTGGAATCATTGGGAAAAGGCAAATTAATCATTCCATTAGATTGGGAATCTATTGCCCAAGCTGTCTTGGAGAGTTCTCAATGGTTGCAACTTCGTAGCTGGTGGGAAGAAGAAGCTAGAAAGCAGGCTCGGATTAATGAAGGACAGAATCCCCCTGGTCCTCTCGATGATAAATTAATGGGAGAGGGCCATTATCAGGCTTTAGAGAACAGGCTCAGTACTCTGATCAGGACTTACAACAAGTCCGCCAGGTCTTTTTACAAGCATGGCGTCGTGTGATGCCTACTGGCCATGCCCAATCCTCCTTTGTTAAGACAATACAAGGCCCCAATGAGCCATATACTGATTTTCTAGCAAGATTGAGAGTAGCTGTGGAACGAGCTGTAGGGAGGGATGAAATTGCAGGGATATTATTACAAACTTTAGCATTTGAAAATGCAAATACTGAATGCAAACATATACTGGGACCATTAAAAGGACAGGGTGCATCTATAGCTGAATATATCAGAGCCTGCTTGGGAGTAGGAGGAACAGATCATCAGGCTAGTGTCTTTGCTACAGCCTTAGCCAAAGCTATGAAACCACAAAAGGGAGGTAACTGCTTCCATTGTGGAAAACCTGGTCATATGAGAAGAGAATGTCAGAAATTAAAAGCTGATCAAGGTGCAATTCCTAAAGACAGATCTTTTGCTAGGAGGAATAAGACTCCTCCTGGACCTTGCCGTCGATGTGGGAAGGGGCTTCATTGGGCTAATGAGTGCAGATCTAAAACAGACAAAATGGGCAACCCGATACAGGGAAACTATCTTGCGGGCCTGAGTCCTTGGGGCCCAGGAACAATACCGGGGACTTTTCCTCCCTGTCCTCCTGCTGTCCCACATACCCCAACCCTGTTCCCTCCCAGCAACAGTTACCAGTCAATGCCTCATTAAAAGGACCTCAAATGATGATTTCAGACTTGCGGTCTGCTACTTCAGGGAGTGCTGCTGCTGATTTGCCACTAGCTGAGAATGTTCTTTTGTCACCAGGAGGAGGTATTTACAAATTAAAAACAAATGTATTCAGACCACTGCCTAAAGGCACCTTTGGTTTAATATTAGGCCATAGCAGTGAGGCTTTGAGAGGTCTAACCATAATTCCTGGGGTAATAGACCCCGACTACATTGGGGAAATTTTGATTATGGCTTCTACTTCTACCACGCTTTCATTATTAGCTGGGGAACGTATTGCCCAAATGCTTCTCCTACCTTATCATCCCTGTTTGGCTTTTCCTAATGAACGAACAGGAGGAAGTACTGGGCGACATATATTTTGGGAAATGCTTATCAAAGATTCTCGCCCTGTTCTCTCCTTGATTATACAAGGAAAAAACTTCAAGGGACTATTAGACACAGAGGCAGATGTTTCAGTTATTTCTTCTCAACAATGGCCCCAAGATTGGAAAAAAGAAAAAAGCCCTCTAATGTTGACGGGACTGGGCTCTATTGCAGATGTCTGGAAGAGTACCCATCCCTTACAATGCCTATTCTATAACGGAAGATCAATGTTTGTTACCTTTTATATTGTAAACATACCTATTAATATTTGGGGAAGAGATCTTCTCTCTCCTTTGGGGGCTTTTGTAACCATTCCCCCGGAAAACTAGTAGCCGCTGCTCAAATTCCTCAAGCATTCCCATTAAAATGGTTAACTAATACTCTAAAATGGGTTGAGCAGTGGCCATTACCACAAATGAAGCTCGAGGCGTTAGAACAATTAGTACAAGAACAACTCCAACTTGGCCATATAGAGCCCTCTACCTCTCCCTGGAATTCTGTTTTTGTTATAAAAAAGCAATCTGGAAAATGGAGAATGTTAACTGATTTACGAGAAGTTAATAAATGTATTCAACCTATGGGAGCATTACAATTGGGACTCCCCTCTCCAGCTCTTATTCCTCAGAATTGGTCCTTAATGGTGCTAGATCTTAAGGACTGTTTTTTTTGCCATTCCCCTACAATTACAAGATAGAGATAAATTTGCTTTTACAATTCCTATTCTTAATCATGCTCAGCCTGTTAAGCGTTATCAATGGACAGTCTTACCACAGGGAATGACAAATAGTCCTACTTTATGTCAAGAATTCATAGCTTGCTCTTTACAATCCCTCGGTCAAGAATACCCCAATTATATTCTATATCAGTATATGGATGATCTCCTATTAGCAGCTCCTAGTATTGCTGAACGTGATGAATTCTTTCTAAAAGTACAGGAGGCTTTAAAACTATACAATTTGCAAATAGCCCCAGAAAAAATTCAAAAAGACTTCCTATTTCGTATTTAGGAATGATATTGGAACAACATAGAATAAGGCCACAAAAGTTGCAAATTAGAAGAGACCACCTCAAAACTTTAAATGATTTTCAACAGTTATTGGGAGATATCAGTTGGCTACGCCTGGTACTTGGGATTCCTACTTATCAATTATGACATTTGTTTTCTACTTTAGAGGGAGATACAGCTCTGGATAGCCCCCGAACTTTAACCCCATTGGCTTTACAGGAACTTCAATTTGTTGAGCAACGACTAAATGACGGTTTTTTGACTTACTTACATGCGTCTCAACCTATTTCGTTTATAATATTTCATACCCCTTATTCTCCACCTGATGTAATGGCTCAAGAAAAAGGATTAATAGAATAGGTTTTCTTACCTAACAGCTTTTCCAAAAAATTGACTACATATATGGATAAATTAGCCTTCCTCATACAGAAAGGTCACCATCATATTGTACAGTTATCAGGATATGAACCATACCAGATTGTTACTCAATTAACAACTGCTCAAATATCTCGATGTTTGCAATTTAATGAAAACTGGCAAATTTCTCTTGCCTCATTTCCTGGTTCGTTTTCTAATCAGTATCTGTCTTCTAAATTGATTGATTTTCTCTGGACTAACTCTATGATATCTCAACCCCCAATTTCAGATGTTCCAGTTAAGGGACCCACTATTTTTACAGACGCAAATAAAAATACTGCTGGATATTGGACCCCGGAAAGTTCTAAGGTTCTTCCCCACTCATTTTATTCTGTACAGCCCGCTGAGTTGTGGGCTATCTATTTAGTTTTACAAGATTTCCCCCAAATTGCTATCAACATTGTTTCAGATTCTCGATATGCTGTTCTCTCTTGCCTGCAGCTTCCCCATGTCTCCCTTCCACTGACCCTTAAAACAGCTATTGATAAATTGTTTTACCAAGTACAACAACTGCTCTTGCAACGTTCAGAATTAATTTTCTTTACTCACATTCATGCACATTCCGCCCTTCCTGGACCCTTATCATTCGGAAATGCTACAATTGATGCCTTACTTTATCCTATAGAAGCAGCAAAACAAGAACATCTCTTACAGGATACCAATTCCAAAGGGTTACAAAAATCTCATGCCATTACGGGAAAACAAGCTCAAAATATTGTTCGTTCTTGTTCCATATGTGCCCCCTTTGCTTTACCGTTTACCCCACCAGGTGTCAACATGAGAGGACAACAAACAAATCAGATATGGCAAATGGATGTAATTTACATTTCTTCTTTCGGACAACAAAAATATGTGCATCATACTATAGATACGTATACACATTTTCAATGGGCCACTGCATTACATTCTGAAAAGGCTGACACTGTTATTAATTTGTTATCTTGTTTTGCAGTTATGGGATTACCAATTGAATTGAAAACTGATAATGTACCTGTCTACCAACCCGTGAAATTAGCTCACTTTTTATCCCAATATCATATAACTCATACTTTTGGTATTCCCTATAATAGTCAAGGGCAAGCTATCATTGAAAGAGCTAATCATACCTTGTGTGAATATCTTGAAAAAATAAAAAAGGGGCAACAGGAGAGACTTATGAAACCTAAAGACATTTTGAATAAAACCTTACTTACCCTAAATTTTTTGAATATTTGGAGCAAAGGAAATCTATCAGCAACAGAGTTGCATTTTCAAGGAAAAAAAGAAGACAAGAAGATCTTGAATACGCCTATTTGGTATAAAGATAAAGAGAAAGATTGGACCCCAGCATCATTAATATATCTGGGACGAGGGTATGCTTTCATTTCTGTTAATAATTACAGGTTTTGGACCCCAGCGAGATTGATCAAAATCAACAATGGCTGATCCTTTTGTTCAAAAAAGTTAACTTTTTTGCTCCTTCTCTAGAATCTTTGGAATGGGAACGTTGCCGAGGTCATCATGACCCTTTAAAGTCATGAATTATTCTGGGTCTATCATTGTGGATTGGAGTCCAGATTATGGGCAATTCTTAGAAAAATGGTCAAATAAATCTCTTAAGTGGCATCGTGCAAATAGCACTTTGATGGGCAATGGTAATGAAACAATTAAATGGCAGCAATTTGCACTTGTCCCTCCTCAATTACAATTGCAGGGATATCCGCACATTCAAGGGGATATTTGGAAACTATGGGCAGTTTCTGGTAATCTCACTATCTGGTCAGGAAACTACTTTGGATAGTGGTGACTCTTCGGGTCCATTTCATGTTAATTTGCATGTTAATAAATCTTATTCTGCAATGGCATGTGTAAAATATCCTTTTACATTGTTATATGGGAATTGGACCTGGAATGATACTGTGTGGTCTATGTCATGTGGTTATTGTAATGTGTAAATCAGTCTTGGTGGAAAGAATTTGAAAAACGAGCCTGTAACTCCAATTTTTTGTTAGTAATTGTTAAAGCTTGGACAGAAGTATGGTTGCCTATAAATCTGACTAGGCCATGGTCAGATTCTGTTGCTGTCTCTCATCTAGTAACCACTCTACAGACTTTGCTGCATCGATCTCGATGTATGTTTGGTGTGGTCATTGCTTCGATTCTAGCAATTGCGTCAGTAACTGCAACAGCGGTGATGGCAAGCCTTGCGTTATATCAAGGTATTCCAACAGCTGATTTTGTCCTGGACTGGCATAAAGACTCTCATTTGTTATGGCAACAACAGCGAGATTTGGATGCACAACTTGCTACCGACGTGCTCAATCTTCAACACACCATTTCCTGGCTTGGAGATCAATTAGCTGTTTTATCTACACGAAGTGTGTTGAAATGTGATTGGAATTCTTCTCAGTTTTGTATAACACCTGTACCATTTAACATGAGCCTTTCAAGAAATTAACCAAGACATATAAATAAAAAGAGTTCTAGATGCCCATCATCTACAGAGATTCCACCTAGCCCCCAAAAGGTGGCTGGATAGCCAATGACAGGTAAGACCCTCAGAGGAGGGCAACCTAAGACAGGCACAGCCGCGAGAGGGGCTGGGGAGGCTGGAGGCTGGCCGTCTACAGCTTTACGCCTTGCTCTACAGAACATCAATACAAATGTCTCGAGGACTTAAATAGAATAAAAAAGGGGGAGATGAAGGGTTAATGCAGCCACAATAGGGAAAGTGGAGATGTGCCGCTTGCAAACAGGATGTTCTGCCAAGGAGACAGACACAGCCTTGAGATTAACGGTCCCTTGCTAATAAGGGAACATTCCCTTCTTGTGATAAGGGCTCTGGACAGACTCTGCCATAAGCCGGAATTTCACTCCCTTTTGCTGTACGATAACATTTATGCACATGCGCTGTACTGAACAAGTTTGGTCATACAGTCTGGAATTCTGCCCAGGGGGGCTACATGAAAATAAACCGCGAGCTTGCTTGCTTGTGCAGTTATTATTTTCCCTCTGGCCAGAGTGTGTCTGTCTCTTGTATGTGTGTCTTGTTGTTTTATGGCGTTTCACTTGTAATCTCCAGAAATCTCCTACATAAGGGAAATATGTTTATAAGAATATGCACTTCTCAAAGATGCATTCAGCAATATGTCACTATGAAAATGACTATAATGAGATTTTTAAATTAAACTTTTTCTTTCAAAGTAATTGAGCTGTTTTAAATCCTAAAAAATGATGCTGTGAAAGTGCACTCAATATGCCAGCAAATTTGGAAAACTCAGCAGTGGCCAGAGGACTGGAAAAGATCAGTTTTCATTCCAATCCCAAAGAAAGGCACTGCCAAAGAATGCTCAAACTACTGCACAATTGCACTCATCTCACATGCTAGTAAAGTAATGCCTAAAATTCTCCAAGCCAGGCTTCAACAATATGTGAACCGTGAACTTCCAGATGGTCAAGCTGGTTTTAGAAAAGGAAGAGGAACCAGAGATCAAATTGACAACATCCGTTGAATCATCGAAAAAGCAAGAGAGTTCCAGAAAAACATCTGTTTCTGCTTTATTGACTATGCCAAAACCTTTGACTATGTGGATCACAATAAACTGTGGAAAATTCTTGAAGAGATGGGAATGCCAGACCACTTGACCTGCCTCTTGAGAAATCTGTATGCAGGTCAGGAAGCAACAGTTAGAACTGGACATGGAACAACAGACTGGTTCCAAATAAGAAAAGGCTGTATATTGTCACCATACTTATTTAACTTATATGCAGAGTACATCATGAGAAATGCTGGGCTGGAGGAAGCACAAGCTGGAATCAAGATTGCCAGGAGAAATATCAATCACCTCAGATATTCAGATGACACCATGCTTATGGCAGAAAGTGAGGAAGAACTAAAGAGCCTCTTGATGAAAGTGAAAGAGGAGAGTGGAAAAGTTGGCTTAAAGCTCAACATTCAGAAAACAAAGATCATGGCATCCAGTCCCATCACTTCATGGCAAATAGATGGAGAAACAGTGGACACAGTGGCAGACTATTTTTACGGGCTTCAAAAATCACTGCAGATGTTGTCTGTAGCCATGAAATAAAAAGATGCTTACTCTTTGGAAGAAAAGTTATGACCAAACTAGATAGCATATTAAAAAGCACAGACATTACTTTGCCAGCAAAGGTCGATCTAGTCAAGGCTATGGTTTTTCCAGTAGTCATGTATGGATGTGAGAGTTGGACTGTAAAGAAAGCTGAGTGCCAAAGAATTGATGCCTTTGAACTGTGGTGTTGGAGAAGACTCTTGACAGTCCCTTGGACTGCAAGGAGATCCAACCAGTCCATCCTAAAGGAAATCAGTCCTGAATGTTCATTGGAAGGACTGATGCTGAAGCTGAAACTCCAATACTTTGGCCACCTGATGTGAAGAAGTAACTCATTGGAAAAAACCCTGATGCTGGCAATGATTGAAGGGAGACGAGAAGGCGGTAACAGAGGATGAAATGGTTGGATGGCATCACTGACTCAATGGACATGAGTTTGAGTAAACTCTGGGAGTTGGTGATGGATAGGGAGGCCTGGCATGCTGCAGTCCATGGGATTGCAAAGAGTCAGACACTACTGAGCAACTGAACTGAGCTGATCCCTCCTGCCCCTCATTTTTTTTTTTTTTTGGTAGTGTAGACTTTACTGGGGACAATTTCTTTCACCTTTAATTTGTTTGAAATTTTTTCTCTCTTTTTTATTTTGGAAGAATATGCTACCACAAATAGAATATGAAACATTTTTCTCTTTCAGTTTTAAAGACGTAATTTCAATGTTCTTTGACTTCTGTTTTTAAGTAACAGGTCAGTTATATTTTTTGCTCCTTTGAAAACAATGTCCCTTCTATCATGATTGCTTTTAGACTTTTTCTTTTTTCTTTGGTTTTCATTAGTATAAGTATGATAAGTTTAGGTGTGGTATATTTTATATTCATATTGCTTACGGTTTCCTGGGCTGTTTTTTTCTAGGAAAGAACAGAAACTGCTTCAGTTTTTGTTGTGCTAAAAACATATAGCATACATTTTACCATCTTAAAAAATTTTATTGAGGTACAGTTGTTTTACAACATTGTTTTAGTTCGTACTGTACAGCAAAGTAAACCAGCTCTGTGTATATATTATATATCCCTTCTTTTTTGTAGTTCCTCCCCATTTAGGTCTCCACAGAGCACAGAATAGAGTTCCCTGTGCTACACAGTTAGGTTATCATTAGTTATCTATTTTAGACATAGTGTCAATAATGTATATATCCCAAATCCCAATTCATCCCACCACTCCCTTAGACATAGTGTCAATAATGTATATATCCCAAATCCCAATTCATCCCACCACTCCCTTTGGTATCCATACATTCAGACATATTTCTATGTCTGTATCTATGTTTCTGCTTTGTAAATAAGATAATCTAGCACCAATTCTGGGCTTTTTTTTTTTTTGTTAAATTCTGTGGGTTTATTATTTCATCAAATAGGGAAAACTTTCATCTATAATCTTTAAAAATATTCTGTTTACTCCAGTTCTCACCTAACCCACCTTTTGAAACTCTGATTACACATATGTTGGCATTGTTTTGAAGTCTGTGGTTGCTGTGGTCTTTATTGTTTTTCTATCTGCATTTTAGTATGATAATTTCCATTGTTCTCTTTTGCTTTTAGCAAAACTTTCTTTGGCTGTGCTGAGCCTGCTATTAAGTCAACCTAATGAATTTTTAATTTCTAATACTGTATTTTTCAGTTTTGAATTTTTTGGGAAAATCTCCTTTATTTTTACTGTTTTAATAGATCTGTTGGAATTTGCCATCTGTTAGTCAATTTTGTATTTCTTTGAACTAAATTTAAAAACTAAATAATTAGAGAAGCTACTTTAAAGTCTTTGCTAATAGCAACATTCAGGTCACATGTGGATCTGATTTTACTGAATATTTTTTCTTCTTGATTGTGAGTCAAATTTTCCTGATTCTTTAAAAATTTTTATTGGAGCATAGTTGATTTACAATGTCGTGTTAGATTCAGGTGTACAGCAAAGGAAATACAATGTATATGTATAGCACTCTTTTTTAGATTCTTTTCCCATATAGGTCATTACAAAGTGTTGAGTATTGTTCCCCATGCTATATAGCAGGTCCTTATCAGTTATCTCTTTTATATGTAGTAGTGTGTATATATGTCAATCCCAATCTCCCAGTTTATTTCCCCCCATCCTGCTTCCCCCCAGTAACCAGAAGCTTGTTTTCTACATCTGTGACTTTATTTCTGCTTTGTAAATAAGTTCATTTTACCATTTTTTAAGGGTTGCAAAGAGTCGGACATGACTGAGTGACTGAACTGAACTGAACTGAGGGTTCCATGCATAGAAAGCATCATATGATACTTATAATTCTCTGTCTGAGGTATTTTACTCAGTATGACAATCTCTAAGTCCATCCATGTTGCTGCAACTGTCATTATTTCATTTTTTTCATGGCCGAGTAATATTCCATTGTTTGTATATACCAAATCTTCTTTATCCATTCTTCTGTTGATGGACATTTAGGTTGCTTCTATGTTCTGGCTATTGTAAATAGTGCTGCAATGAACATTAGGGTGCATGTATCTTTTCAAATTATGGTTTTCTTTGGATATATGCCCGGGAGTAGGATTTCTGGAATCATATAGCAGCTTTATTTTTATTTCTTGATAATGGGTCATAATTTCCTGCTTCTTTGTATTTATAGTAATTTTTCATTTTATAATGATGGACATCATGAATACACTGTAGAGACTGTAGATTATGTTATTCTTCTCTACAGAATGTAGGAGTTTGTCTTTGGATGCAGATAATTTACTAGATCACCTTGATCCTGTTGAGATCTGAATTTAGGCTTTGCTAAGATGGATCCAGTTCAGTTTTGCCCTTAGTCTGAAGACTAGCTCTTACTTAGAGGGTATCAGTTTCATACCTCATCCTAATTCCTGGTATCCAAATGCCTGAAGGTCTTTATCTTTGGCTTCTTCCTCTCTATACTTTGCCCCACAAATTTCAGCTGTCTTAGCATACTCGAGCATTGATCTTTATTTATTCTACTCGTAGAGACTGTTGTCATTTGCTTGGGTTCCACTTCACTATGCTCTGTTTGGAAATTGTCATTAGGGAGAAAGTTAGGATGAATGTGTCAGTCACCTTACATTCTTGCCTTCTTTCAAGAATTTCATCTCTGTGCTGTCTGCCTCCCAATGCTTGCAGATAGTTGCTTTATATTATTTCCAGTCTGATAGTTGCTTATGGTCACAGGGTAAGTGTGATAATAGCTGTTCTGTTATACTTGAAATCAGAAGTCTGATTACTATAGCTTGTTCTCTGTGTGCCTGCCAAGCTGAAGGTCATATGGCAACATGGACCAGGAGAGGCTGGAAACCCGGAGATGTGAACTAGATATGTGACACTGGGCAACTGACTTTACTCCCTTGGGTCTGCTCTGTGTCTCTAAGATGTGGATAAGTATCAGTTCTGTGGATATGCAAGTTTCTGGCACTGGAACCACTAGAGAAGGTTTAAAAATATGGCTGCCATTTATACCCACAGACATGCTGATTCAGAGGATGTGGGTGGAGCCCAGAATTTTTCCTTTTTCCTTCTTTTAGTTTTATTGAGCTATAACTAACATACAGCATTGTATATATTTAAGGTGTACAGAATACTTATTTGACTTACATTATGAAATGATTATTATTATAAGTTTAGTGATAACTTATCATCACTTATAGATAATTATCCTCTCATATAGATATGACATTAAAGAAATAGGAAAAATTTTTTTTGTGATGAGCACCCAGAATTTACTTTCAACTTTCATATGTAACATTCAGCTGTGTTAATTTTATCATACTGTACATTATATTCCTAATACTTATTCATCTTATAATTGGAACTTTGTACCTTTTGACTGTCTTCATCCAACTCTACCCCCACTCCTTGTCCCAGCCCCTGCCTCTGGGGACCATAAATCTGATCTCTTTTTCTATGAGTTTGTTGATTTTGGAAGAGTAACTGACCTACAACGCTATGTTAGCTCCTGTTACACCACATAGTGATTTGATATTTCTATATGTTTCAAAGTGATCACTATAGTAAGTCGAGCTACAATATGTCACCATACAAAGATACTATAGTTATTGTCCATATTCTATAGTTATCATCTATATTCCCCAGACTGTACATTTTATACTCATGACTCATTTATTTTGCAACTGGAAATTTATATCTCTTAATTTCCCTCACTTGTCTCAGAATTTCTTTTTAATAAACACTCTAGGAAATTTTAGTGCTTAGCCATGTTTGTGAAACACTGGATTTGGTAATTTCCTGAGTCTTTTCAGGTCAAAATTCTGAGTATGTAGACTTGATATTAAAGAAAGTAAGAAAAGATTGAAGGATCAAGACAAAGGATAAACAATTTTTGACAAGGCAGAAGTTTGTGTTGGGGAGAAGATAAAGACAGAAGCAAACCAAAGAGGAAGAACAAATTTGGATGTATCACTGCACTGGGAATCTTATCCACCAGGATTCAGTCTGTGAGCCTGAGAAGCTGGAAAGTCAATAGATAGGAGCACTCGATGAAGAGTGGGTGGTGCACTGGGATGATCCAGAGGGATGGGATGGGTAGGGAGGTGGGAGGCGGGGTTCAGGATGGTGAACACATGTACACCCATGGCAGATTCAAGTCAATGTATGGCAAAACCAATGCAATATTGTAAAGTAAAATAAATAAACAGAAAAAATAATTTTATTAAAAAAAAAAGTGGGTGGAAGGCAGGGACAGCCAAAGGGAGTTTTAATTCAGAGAAAGGCTGCTCCTGGCAGAAGTTGAAAGCAGTTACCTGATAGAGAATATTTGTTACCACTAAATTTACACCCCTTGAGAGGATAAGGGCAGGGAATCACAAAAATTTCCTTGTTAAAACTAGATACAGTGCAGTTCTTCCTGGAATAAATTGGAATATGAATACATTATTGAGTGTCCCACTCTAAATTTTATGAGTATAAATAGCCCTTGGTGTTACTATTTCCTTGATACATTTCTTGTTTTTATTAAAGTCATTGCATATTTGTTACTTTCCAACAGATTGCCAGATTTGTGAAGGCAGGGACATTGCTTTATGGATTTCAGCAGCTCTCACCAGAAGGAAGTTTAGGCTAGTGATTACAAAATAAGTACCTGGGGTTAAATAGACCCAGGCATGTGGGCTCTGAAACACAATGTCTCTCTGAGTAACTTACCTTTAAAATGAATATCATTATTGTGAGAAATAAATAATATATGTATATGGTATTTTTGATCTTGGCAGCCAGAACTCAGTGTAAAGGATTTGTGTTATGCACAGTATTGGATATTCAAGAAATGGTGATGACAGTCATTTTTATCACAGTGATTTTTCTCTTAATTGTACCAGACCAGTGTTTGTTGAAAGAAACTGTCTCTAGAACCCAAATTAAACAATATCAAGGGTATAAGCAAACATTTCTTCCCCTGGGAAAGTAATCTCTCAGAAAATGGTCTTGAGGGAGTTTCTGAATAATCAAGTCACTGAGATCTACAATCCTAATAAAACTGCCTATTCTCCCGTTATCCATGAGTCAGGAAAGGGCACCGTATTCTTCCTTGTAGCTGGAGGGTGTTTTGGGAAGTTAGTAATTGGAAATCAAGCTCTTCGAGGCAGAAAGAGATACAAGATAAATGAGAAGTTATGATTCTCTGGAGCAGACTGGGAGGAGAGAGTTCTGAACTCAAAGCTGTCCTCTTCTATTGATGTGGTCATTTTCTTCCCAGGACCATTGTGGACAAGAGACACTGAAATATAGCATTACAGCTCTATACTAAAGGAAGGTGAGTGTGTGCCTGGCTCTGGTCAGTCATGTAACGTGGTGGTTACCAGTGCAAACTGTGAGAGTCAGACTGCCCGAGTTCACCTGCCTGCTACTCAGCAGTTTTGGGATTTGGATGAGTTACTTAACTCAGTTGTCTCATCTACAAAATGGGATAAAAATATAGTCACATAGCTCTTAGTACACGTAAGTAACCACTTAATAAGTGCTAGCTTAAAACATTATTATTAAACCTAAGGCCACTAGAGTTAGGAGATTTTGGAAAAAATGTCACCTCACTTTTTTGATGTGATAGCAGTGGCCCAGAGGTGGGAGCTCTGAGAAGTCAGAGTGTCTTCCGCCAGTCAGGATTCTTTCCAGGGAAAGTCCCCAAGCATCAGCAACTGAAACAGAGGTAGGAGAGAGGGGACTCAGAAAACGGACTGACTTAGAGATCTAAAAGATATCTATCTTACTTGTGAATGAGTTTTCTGCTTTTTGCTTTCTCAAGTAGTGCCAGTTCTCACTCTGGAGGCCTAATCTAGCCTCTTTATTGTTCTCTGGAAGTTAAAGACACTACGGTTGAAAAGATAGACCCATAGCAAACAGTAGAAACCCTCCTTCCACACTAAAGCTCAAATATCTCTGTGGATTCCATTCTCAGGAATTCGACGGTGGGACTGGGAGGTTGGTGGTCTTGTTTTTAAGTGGTTCTCTTTTCTTTTCCCCATGGACCAGTTTTTCTCCATGGGAGAATGGGAGCTGAGAACTCTTCGGTGACAAAATTCATCCTCGCAGGCTTAACAGACCAGCCAGGACTGCAGATCCCCCTCTTCCTCCTGTTTCTAGGTTTCTATGTGGTCACCGTAGTGGGGAACCTGGGCTTGATAACGCTGATTGGGTTGAACTCACGCCTGCACATCCCTATGTACTTCTTCCTCTTCAACCTCTCCTTAATAGACTTCTGTTACTCCACTACCATCACTCCCAAAATGCTGATGAGTTTTGTCTCAAGGAAGAACACCATCTTGCACGCAGGGTGTTTGACTCAACTGTTTTTCTTCTGCTTCTTTGTCATCTCTGAGTCCTTTGTCCTGTCAGCGATGGCATATGACCGCTATGTTGCCATCTGTAAGCCACTGGTGTACACAGTCACCATGTCTCCTAAGGTCTGTTTACTGCTTTTGTTGGGTGTGTATGTGATGGGGTTTTCAGGGGCCATGGCCCACACAGGAAGCATAGCAAGTCTGATCTTCTGTGCTGACAACCTCATCAATCATTTCATGTGTGACATCCCACCTCTCCTTGAGCTCTCCTGTAACAGCTCTTATATGCATGAGCTGGTGGTCTTCATATTTGTGGCTATTGACATTGGAATGCCCATTGTCACCATCTCCATCTCTTATGCTCTAATCCTCTCCAGCATTCTCCGCATTCGCTCCACTGAGGGCAGGTCCAAAGCTTTCAGTACATGCAGCTCCCACATAATTGTGGTTTTCCTTTTCTTTGGTTCTGGGGCTTTTGTGTATCTCAAACCACCTTCTGTTTTGCCCCTTGACCAAGGGAAAGTGTCCTCCCTGTTCTATACCATTGTGGTGCCCATGTTAAATCCACTGATATATAGTTTGAGGAACAAGGATGTCAAAGCTGCCTTGAGGAAAACCTTGAGGAAAATCAATTTCTTGAGAAAGGAGTAATATTTGAAGAAAAAGATACAATGCTTTGTTTCTCAGTGTTTTCAATGAAAAATGCAAATTCCAGTTTTTTTCCCTTTTATATAGAAAGAGAGCTTTAAGTCTTTACGTTTAGATCAATGTTTAGAACAGACCTATTTGTCATGTCCCTTGACCCACCTTTAGTGTTCCAAGACTATTTTCCAAGCAAATTTTCTGCAATCATTGATAATTTAATTTTGAATGGGTTAAACTATATGTAACCCATTAAATCTATAATTTATATATAATTTAACCTAATCTCCTCAATAACAGATGTTGGAGACTTAGAAGCATTATATATGTTTTCCAGGCCCACACAGCTAACTGGTGCCACAGTTGGGACTGGAATCAAGTTCCTTGAATTCCAATTTGCTTTGTTTTCCTTTATGCTATGCTTTCTTGCTTCATTTTGTTGCTGCCTTTGCAGATTTCATTTTTAAGTATGATAACAACAGATTGGTTCCAAATAGGAAAAGGAGTACGTCAAGGCTGTATACTGTCACTCTGCTTATTTAACTTATATTCAGAGTACATCATGAGAAACACTGGGCTGGAAGAAGCACAAGCTGGAATCAAGATTGCCAGGAAAAATATTAATCACCTCAGATATGCAGATGACACCACCCTTATGGCAGAAAGTGGAGAGGAAGTAAAAAGCCTCTTGATGAAAGTGAGAGGAGAGTGAAAAAGTTGGCTTAAAGCTCAGCATTCAGAAAAGGAAGATCATGGCATCTGGTCCCATCACTTCATGGGAAATAGTTGGGGAAATAGTGGAAACAGTGTCAGACTATTTTTTTGGGCTCCCAAATCACTGCAGATGGTGATTGCAGCCATGAAATTAAAAGACACTTACTCCTTGGAAGGAAAGTTATGACCAACCTGGATAGCATATTCAAAAGCAGAGACATTACTTTGCCAACAAAGGTCCATCTAGTCAAGGCTCTGGTTTATCCAGTGGTCATGTATGGATGTGAGAGTTGGACTGTGAAGAAAGCTGAGTGCCGCAGAATTGATGCTTTTGAACTGTGGTGTTGGAGAAGGCTGTTGAGAGTCCCTTGGGCTGCAAGGAGATCCAACCAGTCCATCCTGAAGGAGATCAGTCCTGGGTGTTCATTGGAAGGACTGATGCTGAAGCTGAAACTCCAATACTTTGGCCACCTCATGAGAAGAGTTGACTCATTGGAAAAGACCCTGATGCTGGGAGGGATTGGGGCAGGAGGAGAAGGGGATGATAGAGGATGAGACGGCTGGATGGCATCACCGCCTCGATGGACATGAGTTTGGCTGAAGTCTGGGAGTTGGTGATGGACAGGGAGGCCTGGCATGGTGATTCATGGGGTTGCAAAGAGTCGGACATGCCTGAGCGACTGAACTGAATTGAACTGAACTGATAAGCATATTAAAGCCTGATTCTGCTTATAGTAATTTAATTTACTTCACAATAAGTCATTTTTTGAATATTGCATTTTGACCAATGACAGTAGAGCTATGTTAAAAATGTGGTGTGGGGGTGGCAAGTATGTAAGTCTGAGATACTAGGTGAAGTATGGTAATTCCTGGTTATGCATGGCAGCTGCAGGAACTGTCCTAATGATTATGAACAACTGTAGGTTTAACAGTTAGAAAGATGCTGAGTGGAAAGTTTCAGACATTATTTCAAGACTAGTAGAGTCAGATTTCATAATTTTTTCCCAAGGATTATTTTGGGCGTTTTAGCTATGATGGAAAACTGTGGCTCAAGATACTCAACTAAGTGTAAGTTCTAATGAAGAAGTAAATAATTTGGGGATCTAGTTAGTTATCAAGGAAGTACTAAAAGCAGCAGATTATTAGAAGAGGCCATTTCCATAGAATTTTAAGGCACTATAGATTACACTGATCTTTTCATGCAGGCATGTGTGGGAATCAGAGCATTCCTCTCTACTGGTTTATATATCTACAACATTGAGTAAAGGTGTCCAGAATACATCAGAACACTTTGATCTCAATGACATATTAGTGATAAAGGAAGGTTTTTTGGAAAAGTGTTAGCATGCTAAGAGCTGAGGAGTCAATCACTGTCTTGTGAGTTTTTCTTTGGAAAGATTCTCTTTTGGGAAAAAGGAAACTTTGGATGAGTGACGGGCTTTGCCATTTATTTGACACACATCAAAGGTGAAGTTATAAAACTGAGAATGTTGAAACACTGATTATGGGACCCGAGCACCTGCATATTTCATTATCCAAGGTGGGTCCTGTGACCAATCCTCTGCAGATGCTGAGGGATGACTATGCTTCAGTGTGGAAGTTTGCATTATTGGTCAGAATTCTGTCACTCAGTTAGTAGTATTATGGATCTATACCTTGCCATGGTTTCATTTTCAGTTCAGTTCAGTTCAGTTCAGTCACGCAGTCGTGTCCAACACTTTGAAACCCATGAATTGCAGCACGCCAGGCCTCTCTATCCATCACCAACTCCCAGACTTCACCCAAACTCATGTCCATCGAGGCGGTGATGCCATCCAGCCATTTCATCCTCTGTCGTCCCCTTCTCCTCCTGCTCCCAATCCCTCCCAGCATCAGGGTCTTTTCCAATGAGTCAACTCTTCGCATGAGGTGGCCAAAGTATTGGAGTTTCAGCTTTAGCATCAGTCCTTCCAAAGAATACCCAGGACTGATCTCCTTCAGAATGGACTGGTTGGATCTCCTTGCAGCCCAAGGGACTCTCAACAGCCTTCTCCAACACCACAGTTCAAAAGCATCAATTCTTCGGCGCTCAACTTTCTTCACAGTTCAACTCTCACATCCATACATGACCACTGGAAAAACCATAGCCTTGACTAGATGGACCTTTGTTGGCAAAGTAATGTCTGTGCTTTTGAATATGCTATCTAGGTTGGTCATAACTTTCCTTCCAAGGAGTAAGCATCTTTAGGTAGCATATATTTCTGTGCCTCACTGATGATCAGCTAGGACACGTGAGCCATTTTGGTCAATCAGACATTAGCAGATGCGATGTAAGCAGGTGCAAGGGATGTGTGTGCAAGGGATGCGTTTGCAAGGTTGGACTTACCTCTCATGCTTCTGCTTTGAGAAGAGCTTCTCTTGGGTAGTTGCTACTGTTTCTAACTGATTCTCACAACAAACACATGTGGAGTAGATTTTTTTTTCCAATTTAGTGACTTTTAATATAATCACAGTTGTGTAATTATCACACAAAAATTTTTATTTTATTTTACTTTTTGTATTAATAGAAAATCAGTTTATTTTTTAATTTTAATTTTATATTAGAGATGATTAACAGTTTTGCATTAATTTCAGGTGTAGAGCAAAGTGCCTCAGTAACATGTACACATCTATCTATTCTTTTTCAAATTCTGTATCTGTTTAGACTAGTACAGAGTACTGAGGAGATTCCCTGTGCTATATAGTAGTTTCTTGTTGGCTATCTATTTTATTTAGTTTTATAATTAATTTTTATTGTAGTATACTTGCTTTCCAATGTTATGTTAGTTTCTACAGTACAGCAAAGTGAATCAGCTACATATACATATATCCTCCTCCTTTTTGGATTTTCTTCCCATCTAGGTCACCTCAGAGCACTGAGTTCCCTGTATTACACAATCAGTTCTCCTTAGTTATGTATTTACACAGAGTATCAACAGTGTATATGTGTCATTTCCAATCTCTCAATTCCTCTCATCGCCACCTTCCTCCTTATTATCCATACGTCATTCTCTACATCTGTGTCTTCACTTCTGCTTTGCAAGTATGATCACCTGTACCATTTTTCTAGATTCCACGTGTGCATTAATGTATGATATTTGTTTTTCTCTTTCTGACTTACTTTATTTACTCTGTTACAGTTCATAGGTCCATCTATGTCTTCACAAATGACCCAATTTCATTCCTTTTTATGGCCAAATAATATTTCATTGTGTATATGTACCACATCTTCTTTATGTATTCCTCTTTTGCTGGAGGTTTAGGTTGCTTCTGAGCTATTGTATTTTGCTATAGCAACTGCAATGAACTAAGATAGATTTAAATAGATCCTTCTCCAAAGATGACATATAAATAGTCAACAAGCAACTGAAAAAATGTTCAATATTACTAAACACCAGACAATGTAAGTCAAAAGTAAGTCACAATGAGGTATAATCTCACACTTACTATAATGGCTACTATTAGAAAAAAATCCAGAAAACAGCAAGTATAAGTGAAGATATAGAAAAATTGGAACACTTGTGTGTTACCGGTGAGTCTGTAAAATGGAGTAATCACTATGGAATACAATATGAAGTTTCCTAAAAGAATAAAAATAGAACTACTATAGGATTCAGTATCGTACTTCTGCAATATATCTAAGAGAATTGAAAGTAGGATTTGCATGCCAGTGTTCATGCAGCAGTATGCACAATAGCCAAGAGGTAGGAGCAACCCATATGTCCATCAATGATGAATGAATAAAGAAAATTTGATACATACATACAACGAAATATATATTCCTCCTTAAAAAGTAAGGAAATCCTGCCATAATGCTACAATGGATGAACCTGAGAATATTATGCTAAGTGAAGTAAGCCAGCCACAAAAAGACAAATATTGTATGATTCCACTTATATAAGCTATTTGAAATAGTCAAATTCTTAAGAAGAGAAGTAGAATGGTGGTTACCAGGGGCTTCAGGGAGGAAGAAAAGGAGAGTCGTTGTGTAATGGGAATAGAGTTTCAGACTCACAAGATGAAAAATTTCCAGAGATCTTTTTCATAACAGTGTACACATAGCTAACACTGATGAACCAAACTATGCACTTAAAATAGTTAAGGTAGTAAATTTTATGTTATGTGTGTGTTTTTTTAACCACAATTAAAAGTAAATAAAAAATAAACCTAATATGGTGTTAAATAAATTATGTTCTCATTTCCTACCTGGACAAACTACTTTAACAACCTTGGAAGGCCTGATTTGAATCCTAAGATGCTTTGAAGTTCCAAGCCAAAGGCAGTTGCTCATGGAGAGCCACCCTGTTCTAAGGCACCTGCCCATGGGCCACGGCTTACTCTCACTGCTCCTCATTTCCACTCTTCTTAAAATGTGAGGGGCCAACACATACACAGCATAAACACCTCCAGTTCACGTGCCCAGTTCTCATCCTCATCCCCTGCATACAGTTTCTGCCTGATCTCCCCTTGGAGTGAACACATCAACAGTATAGTTGTGTCTGCTGCTGGAAGAATGGACTCATAGAGGAGGCCTGAATAGACCCTTGAAGCTGAAGAGTCATGCTCCAAGCAAATATCTATGTGTGATCTTTTGAACTGGAGCATTAAAGATTACAAGACTTTTCCTCGCAGGCCTGGCAGGCCACAGGGGAAAGCTCCAGCTGGGTTTAACCTTCCATGTAGAGAAAAGGAAATACTCTACTCCAGCCAACTCTGGTGGCTTTCCTGGTGGCTCAGATGGTAAAGAATCTTCCTGCAATGCAGGAGACCTGAGTTCGATCCCTGGGTTGGGAAGATCCCCTAGAGCAGGAAATGGCTACTCACTCCAGTATTCTTGCCTAGAGAATCTCATGGACAGAGGAGCCTGGCAGGCTGCAGTCCATGAGGTCACAGAGAGTTGGACATGACTGAGCAACTAAGCACCTTAGCACCAGCCCACTCTAGCCATCCTGTCCAGGCTTACATATGTTCAGTGGTGGATTCTAGCAAATACTTTAAAAAGAAATGATATGCATTCTCTAAAATTTCTCTTGGATGATATAAGCAGAATAATTACTTTTAAGAACATTCTATGAAGTCAACATTACCTTACATCTAAAAGTAGACAAAGACAGTATATGAGAAAAACTAACAAAAACTATAGACTAATCTCTCTCATAAACACAGATGCAAAAATCTTCAACAAAATATCAGCAAGTAGAATCCAACAATATATAAAAAAATTATACACTATGACTAAGTGGTATTTTTTCCAGTTGTGCAAGTTTGTTTCAACGTTCAAAAATCAGTTGATGTAATTCAACTGATAAATGGTTTAAGGAGGAAAAATCACATGATCACACCAATGGTTGCAGAAAAGGAATTTGACAAAGTCCAAAACTCATGCATGACAAAAACTCTCTGTAAACTAACAGTAAAGAGGAACTTTCTCTACTTGAAAAAGAATACCTACACAAAACCTAAAGTTAACATCATACTTAATGATGAAAAACTTGAAACTTCCCCACTAAGATTAGGAGCAAGGCAAGGATGTCCCTCTCATGACTGCTTTTCAATATAGTGTTGGCCCTAGGTAGTCAGTAAGACAAGAAAAGGAAATAAAATGTATACAGATCAGGAAGAGAGACATAAAACTGTTCTTCTTCATAGATGGCATAGTTGTCATACAGAAAATCTAAAAGAATCAACAAGAAAACTCCTGAAACCACAAGTGATTATAACAAGGTGGAAGGATGTAAGTTAACATACAGAAGTCAATTGCTTTCCTGTATGAGCAAAGACCATGTGGAATTTAAAGTTACAAACACAATCCCATTTACATTAGCAGCCCATAAAATGATACTTCAAATAAATCTAACAAGATATGTGCAAACTCTTTATGAGGAAAACTACAAAATGCTGATGAAATAACTGAAAGAATAACAAAATTAATGGAGTTACTCCATGTGTGTGAACCTGAAGACTCGATATTGTCACAATTTCACTTCTTCTGAACTTGATCTATAGATTCTACACAATTCCAGTCAAAGTCCCAACAGGTTATTTTGTGGATAATGACAAATTGATTACAAGTTTATACAGAGAGGCAAAAGACTCAGAATTGCCAATGCACACTGAAGAAGTAGAACTGAATTAAAAGTTGGAGGACTGACACTACTCAATATCATGACTTACTATTGATCTAAAGTGATAGTAATCATGTATTGTAGGCAGACTAGACAAAAGAGATCAATGGAATAAAGATCCTAGAAATAAACTCACATAAATATAGACAACTGGTCATTGACAACTGACCTTTGTAAAGAAAACAAACAAACAAACAATGGAGCCAAGATAATGTTATTAAAGAATGGTTCCGTACAACATGTAAGAAAAACTAACTTAAAATATCTCAAGCTTAAATGTAAAATACAAAACTGTAAAATTCCTAGAACCTAACTGGAAAAATCTAGATGACCTTGGGTGTGGCAATGACCTTTTAGGTACGAGACAAAAAGAATGATTTATAAAACAAGGAATTGAGAAGCTGGACTTCAATAAAATTAAAAATTTCTACTCTGTAGAAGAACATTGTTAAGAGGATGAAAAGACAGGCTGTAGTTTACATGAAAATATTTGCAAAAGATATATCTGATTTATGTTGGAGAGTGTACAAATGGATAAGAAAGCTGTGGTACATATACACAATGCAGTATTACTCAGCCATTAAAAAGAATACATTTGAATCTGTTCTAATGAGGTGGATGAAACTGGAGCCGATTATACGAGTGAAGTAAGCCAGAAAGAAAAACACCAATACAGTATACTAATGCATATATATGGAATTTAGAGAGTTGGTAATGATAACCCTGTATGTGAGACAGCAAAAGAGACACAGATGTAAAGAACAGTCTTTTGGAGTCTGTGGGAGAGGGAGAGGGTGGGATGATTTGGGAGAATGGCACTCATACATGTATACTATCATGTAAGAAATGAATCGCTAGTCTAGGTTTGACACAGGATACAGGATGCTTGGGGCTGGTGCACTGGAATGACCCAGAGAGGTGATATGGGAAGGGTGGTGGGAGGGGGGTTCAGGATTGGGAACTCATGTACACCCGTGGTGGATTCATGTCAATGTATGGTAAAACCAATACAGTATTATAAAGTAAAAAAATAAAATAAAATAAAAAATAAATAAATAAAAAAGATATATCTGATAAAGAACTGTTATCTAAAATATTTCATACAAAGTTTGGATGAACCTTGAGTATATTATGCTAAATAATGTAAGTCAGCCAAAGAAAGACAAATACTGCATATCACTTACAGGTGGAATCTAAAAACATCAAACTTGTAGAAGTAAAATGGTGGTTACTTGGGGGGGTGGTGTGTAAGGGATATAGGACAGATGTTTAAGGTACAAACTTGCAGTAAGTGGTAAATAAGTCCTAGAGATCTGATGTACAACACAGTGAAAATAGGCAACAATGTTGTATTACAGTTCTCAAACTTGCTGAGAGACTAAAACGCAATCATTTAAACCACTAAAATGAACTGATAACTATACAATGTGTTACTGTTGTTGTTCAGTTACTCAGTGGTGTCTGACTATTTGTGACCCTATGGACTGTAGCACGCCAGGCTTCCTTGAGAGAGGTGCTAATTATTGCTGTAATGGCAATCATATAAAATATATCAGACTAACATGTGTACACTTTAAATTCACACAGTGTTATATGTCAAATATATTTCAACAAAAATATGGAAAGTAAGGAAACAACCTGATTAAAAAATGGGCCTGAGATCTTAGGAGACACCTAACACAGAAGATATACAGATGGCAAATAAGCATATGAAAAGATACTCCACATCATTTGTCATCAGGAAATGCAAGTTGAAACAAGAGTGGGATACTACTACACACCTATTAGAATGTGCTTGTAAGGATGCAGAGTAACATAAGTTCATCCACTGCTGGTGAGAATGGAAAATGGCACAGTCACTTTGGAAGACAGTTTGGCAGTTTCTTATCAAACTAAACAAACTCTTATCACACAATCCAGAAACTGTGCTCTTTGGTATTTAACCAAAGGATCTGAAACCTATGTCTGCACAATTGTCTCCTCATGCTGTGTTCTTAAGTGTCAAAACTTGGAAATAATCAAGATGTCCTTCAGTTGGTAAATGGAAAATAAACTGCGGTATATCCAGGCAATAAAATATTACTCAGTGCTCAAAAGAAATAAGCTATCAAGCCATAAAAAGACATGGAGGAAACTTACATGCATAGGACAAAGTGGTATAAGTCAAATCTACAGCAATCTGGAGGAGGCAAAACCAAGGAATCAAGGAAACAGTAAAGAGATCAAAGGTTGTCATGGATTCTGCAGAGGGAGGGATGAACAGGTAGAGCACAGAGAGTTTTTAGAACAGTGAAACTCTAGTAATGACCAGTATATAGTGTTCATACCTATAATGAATATATGTCGTTACATAGTTGTCCAAACTCACAATGCACAACACCAGGAGTGAACCCTAATGTAAACTATGGTCTTTGGATGATAATGATGTGTCAATGTGTGTTCATCTATTGTAACAAATATACCGCTTTCATGGAGGATGTTGTTAATGGAGGAAGCTGTGCATGCACTGGGTCAGAGAGTATATGGGAAATCTCTGTATCATTTGCTCAGTCTTTCTGTGCACCTAATATAGAAAATCTAAACAAACCAAAAAAATTACTATGAGCATTTAAATCTCAGAGTGTTAAATCTCAGAGAAACTCAGAATTCATTTTTTCATGTCTGAGTGAGGAATGAGGTATTGTACCTAAAATAAAATGACAAAAAACTAATCATTATTTTATTATTACCTTAAAATAATTATGAGTTACAATTAAAATAATGCCCACAAATCTTTTGCTGTGCAAGAGAATTAATTCTTTAACATGAATCCCTGATATTGTTTTGATCAAATGGTGGAAGACATTTTATCTCATGCTGATTGGATTTACTGAGTCAGGTTGACTGGTGTTACAGAATGTCAATTATTGATGAAGGAGAAAAGAGTACAGGAATGTCGAATATTCCTTGGTTGTCTGGGAGATGTGGGAAAATAGTTGCAAAAAAGGTATTGTCAGGAAAATTTTGAAACTGAGAGTTTAGAAGGAAATGGCAACCCACTTCAGTACTCTTGCCTGGAAAATCCCATGGAAAGAGGAGCCTGGTGGGCTGCAGTCCATGGGGTCACTAAGAATTGGACACGATTGAGCAGCTTCACTTTCACTTTCATGCATTGGAGAAGGAAATGGCAACCAACTCCAGTGTTCTTGCCTGGAGAATCCCAGGGATGGGGGCGCCTGGTGGGCTGCTGTCTATGGAGTCACACAGAGTCGGACATGACTGAAGCGACTTAGCAGCAGCAGCAGAGAGGTTATGATTATGCCAAGACTGATAGGGTACATGGAGACCTTTGGCCTAGAGATGAGGGCGGGGTATGATGAGGTTTTGGTTTGAATATCAGTGTTAATTGTTTACTAGCTGTGTCATCTGGAGAAAGTTATTTAACCTCTCTAAATCAAAGTTTTCTCATCTGAATATATGAGATAATTTAGCAAAACACTCAAACAATTGACTAGCATCCAAAAGTGTTAGATGTAGTGATGATGATACTATGGTTATGATGGTGATTATGGCATTAATTGAGTGAAGGAATATTTAAATAACTTTGGCAGTAGTAAGTAGACAGTAGCAGCATAATAAGAGAGAAAATGGATAAATCTGGTTGAGAAACAGTATTTGCTACTTCTTGGTGACTTTCAAATTCACCTCCATTTGTCCTGTGTACTACAGGCTTAAATTAGTATTAGTTTGGATAATATATTCTTTATAGAGGAGGATAAATCAATGAACAACCCTCTTAAACTCATTGCTGAAAGTTCTAATTTATCTTATGTTCCATTCAAGATGGATACATGTTTATCAGAGGGCCAAGGACAAGCAAACAAACAAACAAACAAAAAAAAAAAAACAAAAAAAACCAAACAAAAAGTGAAAACCAAAACCAAACTATCCCTAAAGGAAGAAAATATGAATTCAAAACCAGCAAGCAGACACAAGAGGCATGAGAGATGTGAAAGGGAGAAAGGGAAGATGAAAAAATTCAGACATGTTGAGAAGCAGTTGTTCTCCATTCGTGTGTGTATGAATTTTAGAGGGTTTCTCCCCTATATTTCTATTCCACTTCAACCTGAGAAATAATGACATTTACATCCAAAGTGTTTCCACCTCAGAGTTTTCTGGATGGCAGCCTGTACCTCCTTATTTCTCAAGCTGTAGATCAGAGGGTTCAGCATAGGGATCACTGTGGTGTAGAACACGGAGGCCACGTTCTCCTGGGCCAGGGAACTGGCTGTGGAGGGTTTTAAGTACATGAAGGAAGCAGACCCATAAAATAATCCCACAGCTGCAAGATGGGAGCTGCAGGTGCTGAAGGCTTTGGATTGTCCTTCTCTGGAAGTGATGTGGAGAACGCTGGAGATGATGAAGGCATAGGAAATAAGGACCGTTAGGCTGGTGACTAAAATGTTGAATCCAGCCAAAAAGAAAGTTGTCACCTCGATGTCATAGGTGCTAGAGCAAGAGAGCTTCATGAGGGCGATGATGTCACAGAAGTAATGACTGATGAGAAAATCACAATAGGGCAGCTTCAACATGAGGCCAGTCTCTATAGTTGAGCCAATGAGCCCCATGATATAGACCCCAGCCACCAGCAGGGAGCAGACTCGATGAGACATGATGATGTTGTAAAGCAAAGGCCTGCAGATGGCAACATAGCGGTCATAGGCCATCACTGTCAGCATGTAACACTCAGCAATGACAAACACCAGGAACAAGCAGAGCTGGGCCATGCACCCTGCATAGGAGATGGTGTTCTTCTCTGACACAAAGTTCACCAGCATCTTAGGGGTAATGACAGAGGAATAGCAGAGATCCACAAAGGACAGGTTGCTGAGGAAATAGTACATGGGGGTGTGAAGCTGAGCATTCAGACAAATCAGGGTTATCATGCCCAGGTTCCCTACCATGGTGACCAAGTAAATCCCAAGGAAAAGGAAGAAGAGGGGGAGCTGGAGCTCTGGGTGACTTGTTAAACCTCTGAGGATGAACTCTGTCACTGTGGATTGGTTTTCTGCAGCCATTATCATCTGTTTGAGGACCCTGTGGAGATAAGAAAGAAGAGCTTGTGAAAGGTTGTATAGAGTCAGCCCTTGGTATCAGTTGGAGACACATCTGAGGATTCAATCAACAGCATCTAGGACACGAAAAGCTGTCTTCATTGTATTATGTCATTTAAAAATTCTAAAAATGTTATATTGAAGTATAGTCAATTAACAATGCTGTGATAGTTTTAGGAGGACAGCAAAGGGATTCAGCCATACATATACATGTAACACTCTCCCCCAAACTTATAAGAAAGTTGAGCATGGCACAGCAGCTCCTGGAGATACTGGGAAATGACTGTGTAGGAGACTTTCTGGTAAGGGGAGGTATCAGCTTCTGTTCCTGAGTGAGCGACCTTGAACTCACATTTTCCTAATTGTTTTGTATCTTTACTCCTTCTTCCCTGGTGGCTCAGATGGTAAAGAATCTGCCTGCAGTGCAGGAGACCCAAGTTCTATCCTTGGGTAGAAAAGATTCCTTGGTGAAGAGAATGGCAACCCACTCCAGTATTCTTGCCTGGAGAATCCAGAGGAGCCTGGTGGGCTACATTCCTTGGGGTTGCAAAGCATTAGACATGACTGAGTGATGAACGCTACTTACTCCTAATATTTTTTAGGATTCAGATAATTTCTTCATGACTTGAAGTATATGAAGGTGGCAATAAAACAACCATCCCTGGAGATTTTAACACTCTCCTGTTTCTCCTGTAAACCTCTTTTATTTCTAGGTTTACAGTTGAATGTTGCTCCAGAAAGAGAAAGTCTGTTGGCATCTATGCAGTCTCAAAATATTGCCCATAAAATGAAAACATGTGGTTACCTTATCCTAAGCTGAGATAGTGTGGGCTGGTAGTTAGAGCCCTTTCAATCACTGAGTGGCAAATGAGTTTCCACAGTTGAGAATTAAATGGAGTTACAATATCAATTTCCAAAATTAAAAAATGTAATGGAATAATGTGTATGAAATATTTTCCAAATACTCAATTGTTATACAAATATAAAATTTCATTAGGCATCTGGAGTTTGTCCTAATTTTTTATTGAACCTGAGGTCCTGGGATACTTATTTTTAGTTTTGGTTACACGTAAAAGTCACCTGGTGAGATTTAAAAAACAATATGTCAGGTTCTGAGTTACAGTCATTCTGACCAACTGGTATTTGCTAGACACTGAGGGCTCTGTTTATGGGCAGGTGGCAAAATTCACCTGAAGGTACTAAAGATTTTTTCTTTAACTTTTTGTTTATTGCAATCAGATGGTTTTGTAGCTTGAAACTGTGGCACTGAAAGCAGTTTATCCTGAGTAACATAAAGCTCCCAAGGAAGAGGTTGAGATTGATTGCTCTCCATTGCATCAAAAGACTCAGGAAAAATTGGATCATGCTTAGGAGTAGATGGAAGTAGAAATAGAATACAGTGCACCTCCCAGATCAAGAGCAAAGTTATTTGAGTGGTGCATGGACATTTTCCCTCGTCTTTTTTTTTTTTTTTTTGCTGAACCCTGTTGTCCTTAGCGGCCAGCTGATCCACGGCCACTTTCTTTCCTCACACCAAATGTATCCTCTAGAATAACCAGTCTTTCTTGTTGCCTCATCATTTTTCTATTCCTTGTGTTGATTTCAAAATGACTACTCATGGTTTTTCTGTTTTTAGAGTCAACCTGTGATCAACGCAGAGAAGATTTTTAGCCATGGCCATTATATGCAGATGACCAAGAGGCTCCTTGGAAGGAATCTTGGTGCATCTAAGTCGAAATAGCAGTTTAAAGTTGGTCTTGAGAAGCAGTTCCTGGATATCATATCTCCGTGTGATGGCTTTTCTTCAATTTTCCTTTTTACCCAAAGAGAAAAAACTGAAGGAAACATAATTTATAAGAGCATAGAGTATTTTTCTTCTGGTAAACTGACTTCTGGAAGTAATTTGGTAAATTCTATTGAGAAATTGTCAGGGGTAAATGTAAGCCCCTGGAAGATCACCTCTCTGACTCCAGTTAAAGTTTCCCAAATTCTAAACATGATTGGTCATTGGATGAAATAACCATTTAAAACTACTCCGTATCTTAGCTTTTGTTATTTCAATTTATGGATGAGCATGTGAGTGAAAAAGATACACATTTTTTTAATCTGAAAATTTCACAACATATTTAAAGTACTTAAAAATTAGTGAGTGGGCTTCTTACTTCCACCCGTGAAGGGTGAACCCATACTGGAATTGTATTTATACCACAAACAACCAGAAAACCAGACAAGGCACAATGAACAATCATTTCCTGACATCTGACAACAGGCAGTACCAAACTGATTCCTGAGAGGAGGGAGAAATATATCATAAGCCCAATGATTGTACCAGTGATTCCATGCCACATTCCAGGTGGACAGATCTAGAAGAATGAATATTATAAAATGTAGGACAACAAGTAAATAATAAAAAGCCTATAGCTAATAAGCTAATAGTAGGAGATAAAATATAATAGGAGATAAAATATAATCATCAAAACTGTCAGTCTAAAAGAAGGGAAGGAAAAAGAAAAAGTGGAATAAAGGACAGTTGCAAGATGGCAGATTTAACAAACATTTTGATGACTGATTTAGATACAAATAGTTTAAATAGTCTAAGGAAAATGCAGAGATTGTCACAGTGGATAAATGCCATTACCTAATTGTATGGTTTTCCAAGAAATCTACTTTGAATATAAAGACATTAATAGCTAAAATTGTAAGTACAGAAAAAAAAGATACCATGTAAATATCAAGGCAAAGAAAGCTAGACTATATCAGCAGCGAGCAAAGTAGATCTCAAAGCAGGAAATGTTACTAGAAATAAGGAGGAACATTTCAGAATGATAAAGAAGTCAGTTGATTAAGGCGACAGGAGACTCCTAAATGAGTTCACTTATCAACGGTGTTTCAAAACACATGAACCAAACTGAGAGAAAGAAAGCATATACAGGTCCACCATTAGAGACTGCAATACTCTTCTAATTAATTAAAAGAACTAGTAGAAAGATTAGCAATGACAGAGAAAACACCCACAAACTGACATTTTTGGAACTCTCCACACAGGAACAGCAAAATATGCAATCTTTTAGTTACATGTGGAAAAGCCTATTCATGATAAAACCTATTCTGGGCACTAAAACCGCCATACCTTTGTAAAGCTGAAATCACGTACACCATTTACCCATACTAAAACAAACTATAAATAATTTATAGAGTGATATCTAGAAAATCATCAGCTATTTGAAAATTAAGTGCTGAGATTTTCTTTTACTCATTTGATAAACTATAAATTTTAAGAATTGAGGTATTGGATAGCAAAGAGACAAGATTAGAATCAAACTGCTTTTCTCTGACTTATTTGTTTATTTTTATTAATATATCATTGACCTACAGCGCTATGTTAGTTCAGGTTGAAGGGCTGAGATTTTAAGCCTTCCTTAAAAGTCACAGGGGGCTTCCCTGATGGCCCAGATGGTAAAGAATCCCCCTGGAATTTAGGAGACACAGGTGATGCAGGTTCGATTTCTGGGTTGGGAAGATGCCCTGGAGGAGAGCATAGCAACCCATTCTTGCCTGGAGAGTCCCATGGACAGAGGAGTCTGGTGGGCTATAGCCCATATGATGGCGAAGAGTTTGATGTGACTGAGCATGCACACAAAGCTCACAAAACTGCTTTCCTGATAGAATGGTAGAAGTTAAGGAGTAGCAACAGAGATCTTATGGATTGCAGAGCCTAAAGTATTTACTATCTGATCCTTTCTGAATCATTAGCAAACTCCTGTTCTAGGAAACTGATACTCAAATTCACCCAAAGTCATATGGCTATGAAAAATAGAACTGAACCCAGAACCCACAAGTTGTAACCATGAGTCTGTTTTGCCTTTACCATACTGTGCTGTCTGGCTATAACTTGTCTCTTTGTGAAACTTTATTTTTATATTTTAGGTAAACAATGTCGTACATTAAGGCCAATGAAAGATCTCATTGCTATATCTCCAGAAACTTTTTTAAGAGTACAAAAGCAATATATCTGTATTGTAGACAAGTAAACACACAGACAAAAATCAAATTGTCATATTCTATCAACTGAGAATCTAAAATTGCTATGTATGTTCTACTAGATCTTCTTCTATGCATATATGTATTTATAAATGTGTGCATTAATATACAGATTTTTTATTTTTTAGTCAAAGTGAGCATACTATACGTGTCGGTTTGTAACCTGCTTTGTTCTGTAGCATTAAAAGACACTGACTGACTTGTAATATCACTTCTGTTCATTTTGATACTGAAGATAAGGAAATCTGCATTATAATAAACTTTTTTAAAATTAAAATTTATTTATTTTAATTTTATACCTTAAATTATTGGCAGTGAGGTATTTAAATTTTCAATAATAGTACTGAACTGAACATAATTTTGAATTGTATTTCAATTTTTTAAAAAAGATATAAGCAATTTTCATCTAGATAATTACAGCAGATTTGAAACATATCTTATGTATCTTCTTTCCTCAAATCAGAGTCTCCTAAAATGATGAGGAACAGAAAATTCACAAACATCTCATTACTAGGAATTAAAGTTCCAGAAAACAGAATATTGTTATGAAGTAGAGATTTTATTTCCTGTCTTTTAATGTAAACACCTTTTCTATTGAATACAAAATCATGAGCAACAGTGATATTTTCCTGTAATCTTCTAGCTAATTTATAAATGACCCCTAAATTTCTTGTTAGTTGCTAAAAATCTTACTAGTAGTTTTATCAGCTCACCAGAAGCAAAGAACTGCTGCTAATGAAAGCAATCAGAATTATAAAAGCAAATGTATTTCCTTTCCAAGTGAGGGGAAAAGCTCTGAGAAGGGAGACACATGATTGAAAATAGCGTGTGTAAAATGTCTGTAGTCAAAACGGGAATTCATGGAAGATGCCTTGTTCTCATCTTACACAACTGCCCTAAAACCATAACTGAATATCTGTGTTGAGGAAAACTGGAACATTGTTACCTGGAAGTCTTAGGAGGTACTCGGCTTTCCAGTGCTCAAGAAATGAATATCAGAAACTAGAAAGCTACAAGATTTACATCTATTTTCAGTTAAAGGGACTAACCAGTCATAGAAATGGGTCATAGAGACTGGGGCACTGGGTATTTTTATGTTTAGGTAGACACTCTCCTGGAATGCCTGCTCCAGAGACTGGGTCCTCAATGAACAATTAGTGTGTGTTTCCATTTGCTCTATGAAAGCTGTGTTAACTCCCAGGTGTGTTAATTTTTCTGGGAGAGTTATCCTGCCTGGTAAGTCTGGTACCTAATCCCAGAAGCTGGACATTTTTAGCTTTATTATCATTATCCTCACCATGACCACTTCGGTCATTACCATGAATATCATCATACTTTTACCAATATCCTTGCCATTGTCGTTAGTCACTGCCATCCTGGTTTGGTATGCACCATTAGTTTTTCACCTACATGTACAATGAACTGTATTTATAGTCTTTATTATAAAAATGCTTTATTTTATATCTTTTATATTTGGCATTTCTCCAAAAACAAATTCCCTAAGCTTACTTAAAAAAAAAAAAGCCTGTTTAATTTTAGTTAACTGTTTTTTTCATTGAAATAGAATGAATTTTATTTATTCTTTAGTAATTAACCTTGATTACTTTTGTTTTTATTTTATATTTTTTAGCTTTACTGCAATATGACTGACAAAAAATTATATACATCTCAGTTGCACATGTGATTTTTGTAAGTATACTATGTGATTTGACATACATACATATTATGAAATGATTACTGAAATCAAAATAATAAACATATCCCTTATCTCACATAGTTACCTTTATGTGTGAGCCAAGAACACTTAAAATATACTCTCTTAGCAAATTTTAGGTGTTCAATACAGTAGTGTTAACTATAGGCATCATATTGCACATTATATTCCACAGACTTATTGAGTTCTTATTGAGTTCTGTTACATAAAAGCAATATACACACACATAAAATCTTTTTTTAAATATAAATTTATTTCCAATGTTCTTTCTTGAGCATTGGAAATTTGTATCCTTGACCAGCATCTCCCCATTTCCCCCATGCCCAACCCCTGTTGACCACCCTTCTTATATTTAAAAGTAAATAAATACTTAACACTATCCATGTCTGGGTACTCAAAAGGTCTTTTCATTTTCCTTAATGCTCAATAATTTTGCTAGAGTGTGATTGGCAGTTTTTCATTCTGAGTCAGTATTCTTTGACATGGTGTGTTCCTTTTCAGAACAAGTTTCAGTCCTTTATTATTTGTTAACATAATGAGAATTTTTATAAACTCTAAATTTTAGTATTTGTTTTGTTCCCTTGCTTTCATTATATTTCTGGGTTTCTGTTCTTTTCTGTGTATATCAGATCATTTTTGTCTAGCTTTGACGTTAAAAATTTCTCTCGAATTCTCCTTCTTTCCTTTTTGATCTTAAATTGTTCCTCATTTCCCAAATAGGTTTCTCTTAAGATGTCTCTTTCTTAGCAACATGGGTGTTTGTTCTGTAGAAGAGTTCTACGTGATTAGATTTGAGATTCTAGATCCACAGAACGATGCACCCCCTTCAGACATTATTTTAGCGTTCTTAAATTCACCTGCTGTTGGAGTGAGTTAAACTCCTCCCAGTTTCTGCTGCTATTCTCAATATCACCTGATGAACTTTTCTGTAAGCAATTTTTGGCTTCCCTGGTGGCTCATTGGTAAAGAATCCGCCTGCCAGTGCAGATGTGGATTTGATTCCTGGGTCAAGAAAATCACCTGAAAAAGGAAATAGCAACTCACTCCAGTATTCTGGCTATAGTTTATGGGGTCCCAAAGAGTTGGATGTGACTTAACTACTGAGCATAAAAGCAATATACACATACAACTAATCTCAAAAATATACAACCAACTCCTGCAGCTCAATTTCAGAAAAATAAACTACCCAATCAAAAAATGGGCCAAAGAACTGAATAGACATTTCTCCAAAGAAGACATACAGATGGCTAACAAACACATGAAAAGATGCTCAACATCACTCATTATCAGAGAAACGCTAATCAAAACCACAATGAGGTACCATTTCACGCCAGTCAGAATGGCTGTGATCCAAAAGTTTTCAAGCAATAAATGCTGGAGAGGGTGTGGAGAAAAGGGAACCCTCTTACACTGTTGGTGGCAAGCTAGAACAGCCACTATGGAGAACAGTGTGGAGGCTGCTTAAAAAACTGGAAATAGAACTGCCTTATGACCCAGCAATCTCACTACTGGGCATACACACCAAGGAAACCAGAATTGAAAGAGACACGTGTTCCCCAGTGTTCATCGCAGTACTGTTTATAATAGCCAGGACATGGAAGCAACCTAGATGTCCACAGCAGATGAATGGATAAGAAAGCTGTGGTACCTATACACAATGGAGTATTACTCAGCCATTAAAAATAATACATTTGAATCACTTCTAATGAGGTGGATGAAACTGGAGCCGATTATACAGAGTGAAGCAAGCCAGAAAGAAAAACACCAATACAGTAATATTAATGAATATATATGGAATTTAGAAAGATGGTAACGATAACCCTGTATGCGAGACAGCAAAAGAGACACAGATGTAAAGAACAGTCTTTTGGAGTCTGTAGGAGAGGGAGAGGTTGGGATGATTTGGGAGAACGGCATTGAAACATGTATAATATCATATAAGAAATGAATCACTAGTCCAGGTTTGATGCAAGGTACAGGATGCTTGGGGCTGGTGCACTGGGATGACCCAGAGAGATGGTACGGGGAGGGAGGAGGGAGGGGGTTCAGGATTGGGCACACGTGTACACCCGTGGTGGATTCATGTTGATATGTGGCAAAACCAATACAATATTGTAAAATAAAAAGATAAAAAATAAAAAAAATTAAAAGACCCTGTTGCTAAGGTGGGAGGAGAAGGGGACGACAGAGGATGAGATGGCTGGATGGCATCACCGACTCAATGGACATGAGTTTGAGTAAACTCCGGGAGTTGGTGATGGACAGGGAGGCCTGGCATGCTGCAGTCCATGGAGTCACAAAGAGTTGGACACGACTGAGCGACTGAACTGAACTGAACTGAAAATGCAGTCAAAACTAAATTGATAAAGACTTCTGAGTGTTTTCTTAGTGTGACTGAGTGACCAAACTGAACTGACTGAAAAATTCATACCAGACTCACCTTCCTATTGTAAACTGGAAACTGGAAAAGTAGATGTAATTACTCTTTAGACATGTGACAACAGGCATCTCTGGGCTGGTATCTGTGATGGAAGGAAAACAAATCAGGTAAGTCTTATAATTGCCCAAGCTTTCATTTGCAGTCTAGTGGGACCCTGGCACCAGAGGTGTTGCCCAAGCAAAGCACAAAATTGTTACTAGTTGTAGAATCAGAGATCAGAACAAGGAAGCTTAGTCACTTCAAATTGATAGGGAAGAGGACCTGAGTTAGGTAGAGAAAGAGCTCCAGAAACACAAATACAGTCCCCCTTTTCCTTCAGCTAAGTACTAAGCTGTGTATGTACAGGGTGATGTTCCATGAAGCTAAATTAATTATTAACTGCTGGTGGTTTGGAAGCTGATTTGGAACAATTGCCAGAACTCACACAAGGCCTGGAGATGTCTGAACCTGCACCATCCATCTTAGTGAAATCTCAAGGAATATTCAGGACATTCAGTACAGGCTGATGAAGGGTAATAGTTTAGGAGTAGTACTAAATTTGCCCAACTCTAAATTAGACCTGCTTTAACAAACCTTAGAAACAAATTTCAAAAAGATTAAGCTTATATGCTTGCCTTAATTGCCATAAAAAATCGTTAAGAATTTTAAATGAGAAGAAGATAATCCAGAAACTCAACAATGTTATAGTCACAATGTTTGGAATCCAATAAAAACTAGTAGAGATTCCAAAAAGTCAAAGAATGTAACTCACAACCAGGACTAAAGCAACATTCCAGTAATTATAAAAATGTTGAAGTTAGTCGACTTTAAAAGGTATTATATATATTATGGGTATATATATATATATATATATATATATATATATATATATATAAAGGAACTTTAAAAAGGCATTATATATGCTCATAGGTATTAAGAAAACTATGGTCAAATGTGTGTTAATTTGGCTGTAATGACATTTAAAGCAAGCAAACAAAAAAAGCTGTGAAAATGGCCTTGGAGGGTTATCTTTAGTTACTTGAAGAGTTTCTAGTTTTTTTAGAGTACAGTTTATGTTAAGATAATTTTTACTAATTTAGAGAAGACAATCAATGTCTGTGAGAAAACGGACTTTCTTTTGGATTTTCTTTTTGTGGTCATTGTGAGTGATTGCTTTTTCCTTTTATTAGTTTCACATTCTTCCTTTGTTCGAAAACTTAGACTGACATCTAGCTTTGACAATCATAGTATATTTTATTTTCCTGAGGGGGGAATGACTTATAATGCTGTTTAGTTTTGTACTATTGGTGTGTTGGTGAATTTTTTTTTGATTTTTAAAATTTATATATATATATATATTTTACCATTCCTTACTTTATTTTATTTTTTAAATTTTACTTTATTTTACCTTACAGTACTGTATTGGTTTTGCCATACATCAACATGAATCCGCCATGGGTGTACATGAGTTCCCAATTCTGAACCCCCCTCCCATCTCCCTCCCCATACCATCTCTCTGGGTCATCCCAGTGCACCAGCCCCAAGCATCCTGTATCCTGCATTGAACCTAGACTGGCTAACTGCAATAGATTATATGAACTGAGAAAAAATAAGAATATAATAGAGTGAAAAAATGGAGAATATAAAAAAACCCCAAATGGAACAGTAGAATGAAAATGCTTTATCTAAAATGAAAATTTACAAGGTGAACTTACCAGAAGAATAGATATTATGGGAAAATAACCAGAAAACTTGAATATCTAGTAAGAGATAGAGAGAGAGAATGAGAGAGAGAGAGAGAGAGAGAGAGAGAGAGAGAGAGAGAGAGAGGATTAAAAAAATAAACAGAGCCTCAGTGTCTTGTGGTACAATATCAGGTGGTCTAATGTAGCTTAACTGAACCCAAAGAGGGAACAGTGGGATATGCCAGAGAAAACGTTAGAATTAATGATGGCTGAAAATTTCCAAATTCGAAGAAAAAAAAATAAAATCACAGGATAAGCTCAATGAACTTCAAGCTCAATAAACACAAAGAAACCCATGCCAAGTATTACCATAATCAGATTACTTAGAATCGATTTGTAAAAAATGCTAAACTAACCAGATGATAAGGTAAATTTCATAGAGGACCAAAAATGAAGATCACTGTTGACTTCTTGTGATAAAAATATAAACCAAGGAATAATGAGACACTGTTTAAAATGTTGAAAAAAATCTGTTTCTATCCAGAACTATATCCAAAGAAGATAGGCTTCAAAATTAAAGTGAAATAATTTTTTTCCTCCAGAGAAATAAGAGCTTAGAGAATTCATTGCAAGCATTTCTGCCCTATAAGAAATATTGAAGCCAGTTCCTGAAACTAAAGAAAAATGACACCAGATGGATACTTGGATATTCACAAAGGAATGAAGATTGCTGGGAATATTAAATACGTGTTTAAATATAAAAAATTCTTGTTTTCTCCTTTTAAACTGTTTAAAAATGATGACAGTTTACAGTAATTTTAATTTTGTTTACCAATAATTCCTAACTTTTTTATTTTATTTTTTCTTTTAATTTTAAAATCTTTAATTCTTACATGTGTTCCCAAACATGAACCCCCCTCCCACCTCCCCTCCCCATAACATCTCTCTGGGTCATCCCCATGCACCAGCCCCAAGCATGCTGTATCCTGCGTCAGACATAGACTGGCGATTCAATTCTTACATGATAGTATACGTGTTAGAATGCCATTCTCCCAAATCATCCCACCCTCTCCCTCTCCCTCTGAGTCCAAAAGTCCTTTATATGCAGCTGTGTCTTTTTTCCTGTCTTGCATACAGGGTTGTCATTGCCATCTGTCTAAATTCCATATATATGTGTTAGTATACTGTATTGGTGTTTTTCTTCGGCTTAATCGGCTTCCGGTTCTTAATCGGCTCCAGTTTCATCCATCTCATCAGAACTGATTCAAATGAATTATTTTTAACGGCTGAGTAATACTCCATTGTGTATATGTACCACAGCTTTCTTATCCATGCATCTGCTGATGGACATCTAGGTTGTTTCCATGTCCTGGCTATTATAAACAGTGCTGCGATGAACATTGGGGTACATGTGTCTCTTTCCATTCTGGTTTCCTCGGTGTGTATGCCCAGAAGTGGGATTGCTGGGTCATAAGGGAGTTCTGTTTGCAATTTTTAAAGGAATCTCCACACTGTTCTCCATAGTGGCTGTACTAGTTTGCATTCCCACCAACAGTGTAGGAAGGTTCCCTTTTCTCCACACCCTCTCCAGCATTTATTGCTTGCAGATTTTTGGATCGCAGCCATTCTGACTGGTGTGAAGTGGTACCTCATTGTGGTTTTGATTTGCATTTCTCTGATAATGAGTGATGTTGAGCATCTTTTCATGTGTTTGTTAGCCATCCGTATGTCTTCTTTGGAGAAATGTCTATTTAGTTCTTTGGCCCATTTTTTGATTGGGTCGTTTATTTTTCTGGAATTGAGCTGCATACGTTGCTTGTATATTTTTGAGATTAGTTGTTTGTCAGTTGCTTCATTTGCCAATAATTCCTAACTTTGAAATGAACACATACTGCATAAAAAACCTGAAAGTAAAGCTAAACATAGTAAATTGGCCATTTTACAAATTGGCTATTCAGTGAACTAGATTTCAGCAAAGTGACCTCTTGATAAATTAGTCTTTCATAACTGATTTTCAGGCAACTGGCATACATTATTTTAAAAGACATAATCAACATGATTTAATTACTGATAGAAAGGAGGGAGCAAGCTGGAAAATGGTTGCATATTCTGATTAGGATAAGGGGCAAGAGCCACTTTAGAGGGAAAATAAGTTTTCAGTGTATTGAGTCATAGGTATCTGTGGGGCATACAGGTGCAGGTGTGCAGTGGGTTGCTGGTATTAGAGGTGTAAATCTCACCTAGAAATGTAGATTTTACTTTCAATTCATTCAGTGTGAGCAAGTGGATGAGATGTCTCAGAGAAACTATTACTAAATAGGACAAGAAAAAAAAGTCGAGGATCTGCTGTCATCAATGTTTATGGGCAAGTGAATAAGGACCCATGAAGGAGAATGAAAATAAGGGGCCAGAAGTTGGAGGAAAGCCAGAAAGTTTTGTTCTGAAAGAGAAGCTGTCAACAGTATCAAGTAAAAGAGGACTGAAAAATACCTGCTGAGTTTGAGAAAACCTGATTTAATTCAACAACAATGTGACCCAGACAAATCAGGTTTAATTGCTGTAATTCTGTAGATGGGGGAATACCATGCAGAGTCCTTGGCATCTTGTTCAAAGCAGTAAAATCCAGAACAGATCTTTATTATTATTTTTAAAATATAAATTTATTTAACTGGAGGTTAATTACTTTATATTTAGATCTGGCTCCTTCCACAGTAACACACTGCTTCTTGATATGAACTAGCCACCAGAATAAAGTCACTGGGAAAAGTCTTCATAAAATTCTAAAACATTTCATAGAGAAAGTGTGTGACTTTTGTTTCCAATGAAGGACTATAAATTGCAAAGAATCTCTTCAGTCTTTGTTTTCTGTCTAATACTTTTGTTTTTAAAAACATTTCTTCTTGTCATCAGTTCAGTCAATCAGTCATATTTGACTCTTTGAGACCCCATGGATTGCAGCATGCCAGGACTCCCTGTCCATCACCAAATCGCAGAGTTTACTCAAACTCATGTCCATTGAGTCGGTGATGCCATCCAACCATCTCATGCACTGTTGTCCCCTTCTCCTTCCATCTTCAATCTTTCCCAGCATCAGGGTCTTTTCCAATGAGTCAATTCTTCATGTCAGGTGGCCAACGTATTGGAGTTTCAGCTTCAGCCAATGTGTATTCAGAACTGATTTCCTTTAGGATGGACTGGATTGATCTCCTTGCAGTCCTGGGGACTCTCAAGAGTCTTCTCCAACACCACAGTTCAAAAGCATAAATTCTTTGGTGCTCAGCTTTCTTTATAGTCCAACTCTCACATCCATACATGTCTATTGGAAAAACCATAGCTTTGACTAGGTGGATCTTTGTTGGCAAAGTAATGTCTCTGCTTTTTAATATGCTATCTAGGTTGGTCATAACTTTTCTTCCAAGGAGTAAGTGTCTTTTAATTTCATGGCTGCAGTTACCATCTGCACTGATTTTGGAGCCCAGGAAAATAAAGTCAGCCACTGTTTCCATGGTGGAAAATTTCAGTCCATGTCATAATCTTGATTTATCTTTCATCCTTGGGAAATTATAAATTTTATAGTTTTGCACAGGGATATTTCCTTTATGAAATAGTACATATGTTCCTGAAATATAATGCTTAAGATAAAACTTCGTTTTGAAGAGCTTTGAGGGTATATTTGTAACAAGGATGAGTCCTGAGGGAGCGGTGCAATCAAATTATTTTTCATTATTACCACTGTAAGTTTCCACGTATAATTTCTTTTTTTTTTGGTTTATATTTTAAATTAGTTTATTTGTTTTAATTGGAGGCTAATTACTTTACAATATTGTAGCAGTTTTTGCCATACACTGACATGAATCAGCCACGGGTGTACATGTGTCCCCCCATCCGGAAACCCCGTTCACCTCCCTCCCCATCCCATCCCTCTGGATTGTCCTAGTACACTGGCTTTGAGTGTCCTGTTTCATGCGTCAAACTTGGACTGGTTATCTATTTCACATATGGTAATATACATGTTTCAATGCTATTTTCTCAAATCATCCCACCCTCGTCTTCTCCCACAGAGTCCCAAAGTCTGTTCTTTATATCTTTGTCTCTTTTGCTGTCTTACATATAGTGTTGTCGTTACCATCTTTCTAAATTCCATATATATCTGTTAATATACTGTATTGTGTTTTTCTTTCTGACTTAATTCACTCTGTATAATAGGCTCTAGTTGCATCCACCTCATTAGAACTGACTCAAATGCATTCTTTTTAATAGCTGAGCACCACAGCTTTCTTATCCATTCGTCTGCTGATGGACAGCTAGGCTGCTTCCACATCCTAGCTATTGTAAACAGTGTTGTGATGAACACTGGCGTACACATGTCTCTTTCAATTCTGGTTTCGTTGGTGTGTATGCCCAGCAGTGGGATTTCTGGGTCGTATGGCAGTTCTATGTCCAGTTTTTAAAGGAATCTCCACACTGTTCTCCATAGTGGCTGTACAAGTTTGCATTCCCACCAACAGCATAAGAGATTCCCTTTTCTCCACACCCTCTCCAGCATTTATTGTTTGTAGACTTTTTGATAGCAGCCATTCTGACTGCTTTTGATTTGCATTTTGATTTGATTTGTAGTTTTGATTTGCATTTCTCTGATAATGAGTGATGTTGAGCATCTTTTCATGTGTTTGTTAGCCATCTGTATGTCTTCTTTGGAGAAATGTCTATTTAGTTCTTTGGCCCATTTTTTGATTGGGTTGTTTATTTTTCTGGAATTGAGCTGCAGGAGTTGCCTGTATATTTTTGAGATTAATTCTTTGTCAGTTGCTTCATTTGCTATTATTTTCTCCCATTCTGAAGGCTGTCTTTTCACCTTGCTTACAGTTTCTTTCATTGTGCAAAAACTTTTAAGCTTAATTAGGTTCCATTTGTTTATTTTTTCTTTTATTTCTATTACTCTGGGAGGTGGGTCATAGAGGATCTTGCTGTGATTTGTGTCAGAGAGGTGTTTTGCCTATGTTTTCCTCTAGGAGTTTTATAGTTTCTGGTCTTACATTTAGATCTTTAATTAATTTTGAGTTTATTTTTGCATACACACATATATTATTATGTATACACACAGGAAGAATACATTCAGGAAGTAAATTACTACATTAAAAGATATTATTTAAGTATTCATAACACCAAGTGCTTACTCTGTTGCAGCCATATCTTCTCACGCACATATTTTTCTTTGACTGTTCTCGGTCTTTCTTTTTGTTTGTCTCCAATATTTAGTAGTCACTAAAATCCAGTCAAAATTAAATGAAGTCTTAATGCAGCCATGACTGAGTAACTCATACCAGACTCAACTTCCTACTGTAAAACCAGACTGGTAAAGTAGGTATGATAATTCTTTAGATGTCTGACAACAGGCATCTCTGGACTGGTATCTGTGATGGAAGGAAAACAAATCAGGTAAGTCTTGTAACTGCCCAAGCTTTCATTTTGGTGGTCTAACCACACCCTGCCACTAGAGGGGTTGCCCAAGCAAAGCACAAAATTGCTACTAGTTGTAGAATCAAGAGATCAGAACACAGGGGGCTTCAGTTCAGTTCAGTTCAGTTCAGTTCAGTTCAGTCACTCAGTCGTGTCTGACTCTTTGCGACCCCGTGAATCGCAGCACGCCAGGCCTCCCTGTCCATCACCAACTCCTGGAGTTCACTCAGATTCATGTCCATCGAGTCAGTGATGCCATCCAGCCATCTCATCCTCTGTCGTCCCCTTCTCCTCCTGCCTGCAATCCCTCCCAGCATCAGAGGCTTTTCCAATGAGTCAACTCTCCAAATGAGGTGGTCAAAGTACTGGAGTTTCAGCTTTAGCATCATTCCTTCCAAAGAAATCTCAGGGCTGATCTCCTTCAGAATGGACTGGTTGGATCTCCTTGCAGTCCAAGGGACTCTCAAGAGTCTTCTCCAACACCACAGTTCAAAAGCATCAATTCTTCAGCGCTCAGCCTTCTTCTCACTTCATATTTATGAGGAAGAGGACATGAGCTAGGTAGAGAAAGAGCTCCAGAAACATGAATACAGTCCTCTTTTTTCTTTGGCTAATACTGAACTGTGTATATATATGGTGAAGTTCCATGAGGCCAAGTTAATAATAACTACTGTTGATTTGGAAGCTGAACGATTCCCAGAACTCACAGAAAGCCTGGAGATGTCTGAACTCACACCATTCAGCTTACTGAAACCTGAAGGAAAATTAAGTACAGGCCCATGAAAAGTAATAGTTTAGGAGTAGTACTGCTGCTGCTGCTGCTGCTAAGTTGCTTCAGTCGTGTCTGACTCTGTGCGACCCCATAGATGGCAGCACACCAGGCTCCCCCATTACCCTGGGATTCTCCAGGCAAGAACACTGGAGTGGGTTGCCATTTCCTTCTCCAATGCATGAAAGTGAAAAGTGAAAGTGAAGTCGCTCAGTCATGTCCGACTCTTAGCGACCCCATGGACTGTAGTCCACCAGGCTCCTCCATCCATGGGATTTTCCAGGCAAGAGTACTGGAGTGGGGTGCCATTGCCTTCTCCAAGGAGTAGCACTAAATTTGTCTAACTCTAAATTAGACCTGCTTTAACAAGTCTTAGAAAGAAACTTCAAAAAGATTAAGCTTATATACTTAATGGACATAAAATAAGCCATTAAAATTTTTAAAGGAGAGAAGATAATTTAGAAGCTCAACAATGTTATAGTCATAATGTTTCAAATCCAATAAAAATCAGTAGATAGTACAAAAAGCAAAAAAAAAAAAAAATTGCAAATCAACCAGGGCAAAAGTCAGCCAGTAGAAACATACCAGAAATTATACAAATATTGGAATTAGTCAACAAGGATTTTAAAAAGGCCTTATACACACACTCAAGGGTGTTAAGGAAAATAATAATATAGCAGAGTGAAAAAAAAGGAAACTACAAAAGAAAACCAAATGAAACACGTAGAACAGAAAAGCTTTATATGAAAAGAAAATTTGGTAGATGACCTTAACAGATCAGTAGACACTATTGAAGAAATAATTTAAAACTTGAATACTTGGCAAGAGAAAGTGCTGAAATAGAGAGAGAGAGAGGATTCAAAAATAAACAGACTCAGTGCCTTGTGGTACAATGTCAAATGGTCTAATGCAGTTTAACTGGAACCAAAGAGTGCATAGGTTAGCGAAAATATTAGAATCAAAGACGGCTGAAAATTTCCAACTTTGAAGAAAACTATAAACCCACAGGATAGGCTCAATGAACCTCAAGCTGAATAAACACAAAGAAAACTGCATCAAGTTATCACCATAATCAAATTGCTTAGAATCAGTGTTTTTTAAAAAAATGTTATACCAACTAGATTATAAAGACAAATTTCATAGAGGACCAAAATGAAGATTGTTGTTGACTTCTTGTCATAAAGAATACACACCAAAGGACAATGAAACAATAAGTTTAAAATGCTGAAATAAAACCTGTCTATCAAGAACTATATACAGATAAAATATTCTTCAAAATTAAAGTGAAGTAAATTTTATTTTCCTTCAGAAAAGTAAGAGCTTAGAGAATTCATTGCCAGAGAATTCACGTCTTTCCTATAAGAAATGTTAAAGGAAAATGACACCAGATGGATACTTGAGTCTACAGAAAGGAATGAAGATTGCTGGGAATAGTAAATATGTGTTTAAATATAAAAAAGCTTGTTTTCTTCTTTTAAGCTGTTTAAAAGATAACAGCTTACAGTAATTTAAGCTTTCACTTTACCTATAGTTCTTAATTTTATGAAATGAATACATACTGCATAAAAAAACCTGAAAGTAAAACTACACATACTAAATTGGCCATTTTACAAACTGGCTATTCAGTGAATTAGCTTTCAGCAAACTGTCCAGTTGGTAAATTATTTTCAGTAACTGATTTTCAGGCAACTGGCATAAGTCATTTAAAAGACATAATTGACATGATTTAATTATGATGGAGAGGAGGAAGCAAGCAGAAAAATGGCGCCATATTCTGATCAGGGTAATGCGGCAGGAGCCACTTTAGAGGGAAAATAAGTTTTCAGTGTGTTGAATTGTAAGTGTCTATGGGACATTCAGGTGGAGATGTGCAGTGGGTTGCTGGTGTTATAGGTGTAAAATCCCACCTAGAAATATAGATTGGACTTTCAATACATTCAGTGTGAGCAAGTGGATGAGATGGCTCAGAAAAAGTGAATAGGACAAGAGGAAAGAAGTTGAGGATCTGTTGTCATTAACATTTATGGACAGGTGAATAAGGAACCTTGAAGGAGAATGAAAATAAGTGGCCAGAACTTGAAGGAAAGGTGGAAAGTTAAGGTGTCTTGAAAATGAAGTTGTCAATGGTATCGAGTACATCTGATGCAATTCATGAATGATATTGTGACACAGACAAGTCAGTTTTAATTGTTGCTATGCTGTAGAGAGGGGAACACCAGAAAAGAGAACTTAGCATCTTGTTCAAGGCAGTACAGTCAGGATTAGTTCAAGGCAGTACAGTCAGTAAAATTAGATTTGGCTCCTTCCACAGCAACACATCCCTTCTAGATGTGAGCTAGCCACCAGAATAAAGTTGTTGGGAAAAGGCTTTGTAAAGTTCTGAAACACTTTTTAGAGAAAAAGTGTGGCTTTCATTTTCAGTAAAGGTCTATAAATTGCATTTAATCCCTTCAATCTTTGTTTTCTATTTGTCTAATACTTCTGTTTTTAGAAACACTTTTTCTTGTTCATGGAGATGTTTTTTTGTGTTAAGAATCATTTCCCTGCTCCAGCATATTAAGCCACACACTTTGGACTTGAGATGATGTTAGTTTTTTCCCTAATTAATCCCCTTTTTATGTCAGTTCACCTCATAATCTTGATTTATCTTTCACCCTTGGGAAATTGCAGATTTTATAGTATTGTACAGGCAGATTTTCCTTATAAGATAGTACATTTGTTCCTGAAATGTAAAGCTTAAGATAAAAATTTGTTTTGAAGACCTTTGAGGCATTACTTGTAACAAAGATGAGCCCTGAGGAAGCTCCATAACCAAATTCTTTCATTATTTCTGTGGTAAGTTTCTTTCCTTTAATTTTAAATTGAAGGATAATTGCTTTACCATGCTGTGCTAATTTCTGCTATACAACCACATGAATCAGCCATATGTATACAGATATCCCCTCCCAATGGGCTTCCTCCCACATCCCCCATCAACCCCTCTAGGTCATCACAGAGCACTGAGCTGAGCCCCTTGTGCTCTGCAGGAGCCTCCCATTAGCCGTCTGTTACACACAGTAGTGTACACATGTCAGTCCCACTCTCTCAGTTCATCCCACCCTCTCCTTCCCTCACTGTTCACTAAGTCCACACTCTACATCTGGGTCTATTCTTGCCCTACAAATAGCTTCATCAGTACCATTTTTCTAGATTCCATATATACATATGCATTAATATAGTATATATATATTTTCTCTTTTTGGCTTACTTCACTCTGTTTGACAGACTCTAGGTTCATCCACATCACTACAACTGACACAATTTTGTTTCTTTTATAGCTGACTAACAGGCATCCGGTCCCATCACTTCATGGCAAGTAGATGGAGAAACAATGGAAACAGTGACAGACTTCATTTCCTTGAGCTCCAAAAATCACTGAGATGGTGACTGCAGCCTTGAAATTAAAAGACACTTGCTCCTCAGAAGAAAAACTATGACAAACATAGACAGTATATTAAAAAGCAGAGACATTACTTTGCCAACAAAGGTCCATCTAGCCAAAGCTATGGTTTTTCCAGTAGTCGTGTATAGGTGTCAGAGCTGGACCATAAAGGAGACTGAGAGGTGAAGGATTGATGCTTCTGAATTGTGGTGTTGGAGAAGACTCTTGAGAGTCCCTTGAACTGCAAGGAGATCAAGCCAGTCAATCATAAAGGAAATCAGCCCTGAATATTCTTTGGAAGGACTGATGTTGAAGCTGAAGCTCTAATACTTTGACCATCTTATGTGAAGAATCAACTTATTGAAAAACACATTATTGCTGGAAAATATTGAGGGCAGGAGGGGAAGGGAGCAGCAGAGGATGAGATGGTTGGATGACATTACTGACTCAATGAACATGGGTATGAGCAAACTTCTGGAGATAGTAAAGGACAGGGGAGACTGGTGTGTTGCAGTCCATGGGGTCACAAAGAGGTGGACATGACTTGGCAACTCAGCAACAACAATATTCCATTGTATATATGTAGCACATCTTCTTTATCCATTCCTCTGCTGATGGACATCTAGGTTGCTTCCATGTCCTGTCTAGTGTAAATAGTGCAGTAACGAACACTGGGGTTCAGTTCAGTTCAGTTCAGTCACTCAGTTGTGTCTGACTCTTTGCAACCCCATGGACTGCAGCACACTAGGCCTCCCTGTCCATCACCAACTCCTGGAGTTTATTCAAACTCATGTCCATTGAGTCAGTGATGCCACCCAACCATTTCATCCTCTGTCATCCCCTTCTCCCATCTTCAATCTTTCTTAACATCCGTGTCTTTTCCAATGAGTCAGTTCTTCGCATCAGGGGGCCAAAGTGTTGGAGTTTCAGCTTCAACATCAGTCCTTCCAAAGAACACCCAGGACTGATCTCCTTTAGGATGGACTGGTTGGATCTCTTTGCAGTCCAGGGTACTCACAAGAGTCTTCTCCAACATCACAGTTCAAAAGCATAAATTCTTCAGCACTCAGTTTTCTTTATAGTCCACCTGTCACATCCATACATGACTACTGGAAAAACCATAGCTTTGACTAGACAGACCTCTGTTGGCAAAGTAACGTCTCTGTCTTTTAATATGTTGTCTAGGTTGGTCATAACTTTTCTTCCAAGGAGCAAGTGTCTTTTAAGTTTATGGCTGCAGTCACCATCTGCAGTGATTTTGGAGTCCTCAAAAATAAAGTTTGTCATTGTTTCCACTGTGTATTTTGAATTATGGTCTTCACAGGGAATATGCCAAGTAGTGGGACTGCTGGGTCATAGGATAGTTCTATTCCAGGTTTAAGGAATCAACATAATGTCCTTCATAGTGACTATATCAATTTCCATATATAGTTTCTTCCACAAGCACCTCAACTTTGAAAATCTCATCTACAGTCACACATCATCTGACATCATTCAGTAAAACATCAATGCTAGTGCATTGAGACTTTAATGATAATTTTTGACAAGGCAGAAGTTTATGTTGAGAAGTAGAAGACACACTAGACAAAAGCCAACCAAAGAGGAAGAACAAATTTGGATGTATCCCTGGATTAGGAAACTGATCTATGAGGATTCATCCTGAGAACTTGAGAAGCTAGAAAGTCAATAGAGAGAAGCACTTGATTGAAAGTGGTTGGAAGGTAGGGACAGCCAAAGGGAATTTTAATTGAGAGAAAAGTTGCTTCTGACAGATGCTGAGATGAAGTACTTGACAGAGACCTTTGCTACCACTAGACTTACAGCCTATGAGAAGATAAGGGCAGAGAATCACAGAAATCTTCTTTCTTGTTTGCTGGACAGTGCAGTTATTCCTAGAATGAATGAAATATGAATACACTATTAAATGAAATGGAAAAGCGAAAGTGTTAGTTGCACAGTTTTGTCTGACTCTTTGCAACCGTAGGGACTGTAGCCCATGAGGCTCCTTTGTCCATGGGATTTACCAGGTGGGAATATTGGAGTGGGTTTCCATTTCCTTCTCCAGGAGATTTTCTTAACGCAGGGATTGAACGATTGAACCTGGTTTACTTGCATTACAGATGGACTCTTTACTGTCTGAGCCACCTGGGAAATGTATCTTACTGTAAATTATAATAGATAGCCCTTAGTGTTAATTGTTTCTTGATATACTCACTTTTGTTAAAGTCATTTCATATTTATTTGTTACTTTCCCCAAAATTGCCAGATTTCAGAAGGCAGGGACCCTGCTTTAAGGATTCCAGTGACCCTCAACAAGAGGAAGTTTAATCTAGTGATTATATATAGGGACCTAAATTTAGACAGATCCAGGCACGTGGGCTCTGAAATACATTGTCTCTGTGAGCAACTTACCTTAATAAAGAATATCATTATTATGAGAAATAGAATATATGTGCATAATGTTTTCAATCTTGGCAGCCAGAAACTATAAAGGGTCTTTGTTAGGCACAGTAATGGATATTCAAGAAATGGTAATAACAGTCATTTTTCACAATGATTTTTTTCTTAATTATACCAGATAACTGTTTGTTGAAAGGAACTGTCTCTAAAGACCAAAGCAAGTAATATCAAGGGTATAAACAAACATTTCTATCCCTGGGAAAGTAATCTCTCAGGAAATGGTCTTGAGGGAGTCTCTGAATAATCAAGTCACTGAGATCCACAATCCTAATAAAACTCCCTATTCTCCTGTTATCCACTAGTCAGGAAAAGGCATGGCCTCCTTCCTTGTAGCTGGAGGGGTTTTGAGCAAACCAATGATTGGAAACATGCTCTTCAAAGCAGAATGAGATACAAGATAAATCAGAGATTCTGATTCTTAGGACCAGATAGGGAGGAGAGAGTTCTGAGCTCAAAGCAGCCATCTTCAATTCACTATGGTCATTTTCTTTCCCAGGACAATTGTGGACAAGAAACAGTGGAATATGGCATTACAGCTCTAAACTAAAGGAAGGTGAGTACGTGCTTGGCCCTGGTCAGTCATATAACACGGTGGTTACCAGTGCAAACTGTGAGTCAGACTGCCCAAGTTCACCTTCTGGCAGCTACTCAGTAGTTTTAGGGCTGAGTTTTGGGTGAGTTACTTAACTCAGCTTTCTCATCTGCAAAATGCGAATAATAGTATTGTCACATAGCTCTTAGTACAAAGCCCCACAGAGTAGCCACTTAAATAAGTGCTAGCTTGAAACAATTATCATTAACCCTAAAGCCACTAGAGACAGGAGATCCTGGAAAAATACAAGATCTCCTTCTTTATTTGTCAACACTGACCGAGAGATGGTAGCTCTGAGAAGTCACAGTGTCTTCTGCTAGTCAAGGGGAAGTCCCCAGTGTCAAACAGAAGTAGGAGAGACAGGGCACAGAAAATGGACTGACTTGAAGACCTAAAAGACATCTCTTATTTTTGAATGAACTGGAATATGAATATATGTCTGCTTCTTCTAGAAGTGCCAGCAGTCACTCTGGAGGCAAAGTCTAACCTCTTTATTGTTCTCTGGAAGTTCAAGTCACTTAGCTATTAAAGTAGATCCATAGCAAACAGTAGAAACCTTCCCCCTACACAAAATCTCAAATGTCTTGGTGGATTCCATTCTCAAGAATGGGAGGTGGGTACTGGGAGGGTGGTAGTGGTGTTTCTCTCAAAATGGTTCTCTTTTCTTTACCCCATGGACCAGTTTATCTCCAGGGGAGAATGGGAGCTGAGAACTCTTCAGTGACAGAATTCATCCTCGCAGGCTTAACAGACCAGCCAGGACTGCAGATCCCCCTCTTCCTCCTGTTTCTAGGTTTCTATGTGGTCACCGTAGTGGGGAACCTGGGCTTGATAACGCTGATTGGGTTGAACTCACGCCTGCACATCCCTATGTACTTCTTCCTCTTCAACCTCTCCTTAATAGACTTCTGTTACTCCACTACCATCACTCCCAAAATGCTGATGAGTTTTGTCTCAAGGAAGAACACCATCTTGCACGCAGGGTGTTTGACTCAACTGTTTTTCTTCTGCTTCTTTGTCATCTCTGAGTCCTTTGTCCTGTCAGCGATGGCATATGACCGCTATGTTGCCATCTGTAAGCCACTGGTGTACACAGTCACCATGTCTCCTAAGGTCTGTTTACTGCTTTTGTTGGGTGTGTATGTGATGGGGTTTTCAGGGGCCATGGCCCACACAGGAAGCATAGCAACTCTAATCTTCTGTGCTGACAACCTCATCAATCATTTTGTGTGTGATATCCCTCCTCTCCTTGAGCTGGCTTGCAATAGCTCTTATGTGCACGAACTGGTGGTCTTCATAGTTGTGACCATTGTTATTGGAATGGTCACTGCCACCATCTCCATCTCTTATGCTCTAATCCTCTCCAGCATTCTCCGCATTCATTCCACTGAGGGCAGGTCCAAAGCTTTCAGTACATGCAGCTCCCACATAATTGTGGTTTTCCTTTTCTTTGGTTCTGGGGCTTTTGTGTATCTCAAACCACCTTCTGTTTTGCCCCTTGACCAAGGGAAAGTGTCCTCCCTGTTCTATACCATTGTGGTGCCCATGTTAAATCCACTGATATATAGTTTGAGGAACAAGGATGTCAAAGCTGCCCTGAGGAAAACTTTGGGAAAAAATAATTTCTTGAGAAAGGAGTAGTATTTGAAGAAGTGGATAAAATGTTTTGTTTATTAGCCTGTATGTGTTTTCAATGAAGGGTGTAAGTTCCATTTTTTTCCCTCTCTTTTAAAAAAAATATTTATTTATTTTTAATATAAACTTATTTATTTTAATTGGAGGTTAATTACTTTACAATATTGTATTGGTTTTGCCATACATTAACATGTATCTGCCACAGGTATACACGTGTTCCCCATCCTGAACCCCCCTCCCTCCTCCCTCCCTGTACCATCCCTCTGGGTCACATCAGTGCACCAGCCCCAAGCATCCAGTATCATGCATTGAACCTGGACTGGTGACTCATTTCATATGTGATATTATACATGTTTCAGTTTGTGTCTGGATGTGCAACTAACACTTTCACTTTCACTTTGGGCTTCCCAGGGGGCGATAGTGGTAAAGAACACAACTGCCAATGCAGGAGACATAAGAGATGCATTAGATCCCCTGGAGGAGGGCATAGCAAGCCACTTCAGTATTCTGTTTTAAAAATTAATCTATTTATTTTAATTGCAGGCTAATTACTTTACAACAATGTGGTGGGTTTTGGCCATACATTGACATGAATCAGCCACAGGTGTACATGTGTCCCCCCATCTTGATCCTCCCTTCAACCTCCCTCCCCATCCCATCCCTCTGGGTTGTCCCAGTGAACTGGCTTTGAGTGCCATGTTTCACGCATCAAACTTGGACTGGTCATCTATTTCATATATGGCAATATACATGTATCAATGTTATTTTCTAAAATCATCCCACTCTCACATTCTCCCAGGGTCCAAAAGTCTGTTTTTTATATCTGTGTCTCTTTTGCTGTCTCACATGTAGGGTCATTGTTACCATCTTTCTAAATTCTACATATATGCATTAATAAATTATATTGGTGTTTTTCTTTCTGACTTACTTCACTCTGTATAATAAGCTCCAGTTTCATCCACCTCATTAGAACTGACTCAAATGCGTTCTTTTTAATGGCTGAGTAATACTCCGTTGTGTGTATGTACCACAGCTTTCTTATCCATTCATCTGCTGATGGACATCTAGGTTGCTTCCATGTCTTAGCTATTGTAAACTGTGCTGTGATAAACATTGGGGGTACATGTGTCTCTTCAATTCTGGTTTCCTTGGAGTGTGTGCCCAGAAGTGGGATTGCTGTGCTTATGGCAGTTCTATTTCCAGTTTTTAAAGGAATCTCCACACTGTTCTCCATAGTGGCTGTACTAGTTTGCATTCCCACCAACAGTGTAAGAGGGTTCCCTTTTCTCCACACCCGTTCCAGCATTTATTGTTTGTAGACTTTTTGATAGCATCCATTCTGACCAGTATGAGATGGTACCTCATTGTGGTTTTGATTTGCATTTCTCTGATAATGCCCACTCCAGTATTCTTGCCTGGAGAATCCCATGGACAGAGGAGCCTGTTGGGCTACAGACCACGGGGTTGCAAAGAATTGGACACGACTGAAGTGAGTGAGCACTGAGTGTTTGGTTCAGATCTATTTCCCCTGCCCCTTGACCCACCCTGAATATTCTAATATTATTTTATGCATATGCTCTACAATCATAGATCATTTAAACTTGAATGGGTCTTATAAACCATTTAATCTAGTTTCCTCATTTAAAAGACTTGGAGACTTAGAAATATTACATATGTTTTCCAGGGCCACAGAACTGGTGCCACAGCTGGGACTGGAATCCAGGCCTTGAATTTCAATCTACTTCGTTTTCCTCTGTGCCATGTATTCTTGCATTATTTCCTTATTGCCCTTGCAGATTTCATTTTGAAAGTATGATATATCAGTACATTAAAATCTGACTGTAGTTAGTTATTATTATTTTTTAATTTAAATTTATTTATTTTAATTGGAGGCTAATTACTTTACAATATTGTATTGGTTTTGCCATACATTAACATGAATCTGCCACGGGTGTACATGTGTTCTCCATCCTGAACCCCCCTCCCACCTCCTTTCCTGTACCATCCCTCTGGGTCATCCCAGTGCACCAGCCCCAAGCATCCTGTATTCTGCATCGAACCTGGACTGGCGATTCATTTCTTATATGATATTATACATGTATCAATTCCATTCTCCCAAATCATCCCACCCTATCCCTCTCCCTCTCCCACAAAGTCCAAAATACTGTTCTATACATCTGTGTCTTTTTGCTGTCTCGCATACAGGGTTATCTTTCAGTTCAGTTCAGTTCAGTCGCTCAGTCGTGTCCGACTCTTTGTGACTCCCTGAATCGCAGCATGCCAGGCCTTCCTGTCCATCACCAACCCCTGGAGTTCACTCAGACTCACATCCATCAAGTCAGTGGTGCCATTCAGCCATCTCATCCTCTGTCGTCCCCTTCTCCTCCAGCCCCCAGTCCCTCCCAGCATCAGAGTCTTTTCCAATGAGTCAATTCTTTGCATGAGGTGCCCAACCATCTTTCTAAATTCCATATGTATGCGTTAGTATACTGTATTGGTGTTTTTCTTTCTGGCTTACTTCACTCTGTATAATCGGCTCCAGTTTCATCCATCTCATCAGAACTGATTCAAATGAATTCTTTTTAACGGCTGAGTAATACTCCATTGTGTATATGTACCACAGCTTTCTTATCCATTCATCTGCTGATGGACTTCTAGGTTGTTTCCATGTCCTGGCTATTATAAACAGTGCTGCGATGAACATTGGGGTACATGTGTCTCTTTCAATTCTGGTTTCCTCGGTGTGTATGCCCAGAAGTGGGATTGCTGGGTCATAAGGTAGTTCTATTTGCAATTTTTTAAGGAATCTCCACACTGTTCTCCATAGTGGCTGTACTAGTTTGCATTCCCACCAACAGTGTAGGAGGGTTCCCTTTTCTCCACACCCTCTCCAGCATTTATTGCTTGCAGATTTTTGGATCGCAGCCATTCTGACTGGTGTGAAGTGGTACCTCATTGTGGTCTTGATTTGCATTTCTCTAATAATGAGTGATGTTGAGCATCTTTTCATGTGTTTGTTAGCCATCCGTATGTCTTCTTTGGAGAAATGTCTATTTAGTTCTTTGGCCCATTTTTTGATTGGGTCATTTATTTTTCTGGACTTGAGCTGCATAAGTTGCTTGTATATTTTTGAGATTAGTTGTTTGTCAGTTGCTTCATTTGCTATTATTTTCTCCCATTCAGAAGGCTGTCTTTTCACCTTGCTTATATTTTCCTTTGTTGTGCAGAAGCTTTTAATTTTAATTAGATCCCATTTGTTTATTTTTGCTTTTATTTCCAGCATTCTGGGAGGTGGATCATAGAGGATCCTGCTGTGATTTATGTCTGAGAGTGTTTTGCCCATGTTCTCCTCTAGGAGTTTTATAGTTTCTGGTCTTACATTTAGATCTTTAATCCATTTTGAGTTTATTTTTGTGTGCTGTGTTAGAAAGTGATCTAGTTTCATTCTTTTACAAGTGGTTGACCAGTTTTCCCAGCACCACTTGTTAAAGAGATTGTCTTTACTCCATTGTATGTATATTCTTGCCTCCTTTGTCAAAGATAAGGTGTCCATATGTGTGTGGATTTATCTCTGGGCTTTCTATTTTGTTCCACTGATCTATATGTCTGTCTTTGTAGCCACAGTCATCAAAACATATGAGCTTTTCTTTGGGAAGCTTCTCTTCCTTTGGGAAAAAGGGAACTTTGAATGTGTGGCTTGTTTGCCATTTAGATCAAAGTTATAAAACTGAGAGTGCTGGGGGAAGTTTTGCTTTATTCAATATGCAACAGGGAATGAGAATTGAATTCAGGAGAGCTTCTGAATGTGTGGTTTGTGTGCCTGGTGAATGAGGTGACTAAGACCCTTTCAAAAGATACCAGAGGAAGCATCAATTTGTGAGCCTTGTAATGGAGTTGGTTTTGTAGTAATCTGGTAAGCTCAGTTGATAGTTGTGTGACTTTAAGAAATTACTCAATGTCTTTAAATATTAATTTCTCTGTTTTTGAAAGTGAGATAATGGTCTTGACTTCATGAGATTTTGAGAGAATTAAAGCCAGGCACTTAATAAATCTTAGTTCCTTTCCTGCTGGAACTCTTTCACCTTTTTGTCAACACTTCCTTTGCTTTTTGCACGACCTGTAGCATATGACTTAACCTTTCAAGAACTTCCTTATTCAAGAGAAAAATGGACTCTTTTCTAATTTTCATTTTAAAATTATATTTTGTGTGCATGCTTAGTTGTTCATTTCTGTCCAACTCTTTGCAACTCCCTGGACTGTAGCCTGCCAGGCTCCTCTGTCCATGAAGTTTTCCAGGCAAGAATACTAAAGTGGATTGCTATTTCCTATATTAAATGTTATTAAAATACAGTAAAAACATTTTGACCAAGTAATTCTTGCACATGGTAAACAATTAAACGACACAAGTGGAGGTTTTGCAGGACGATATGTCTGCTTTCCCTCTAGTTATTCCACCCCTCAATTCTCCTTAGAAGCAACAGTTGTTGTTATTCCTTATGAATATGTCTATATTCAAACATATATCTTTGTATATTTATATATAATATACATATATACATATAGGCATATCCACCAGACAAGATGCACCACAATGATCTTGTAGACATGTGAGCAACAAATAATCATTGCTGTACACCAATGAGATTTTGTGAGACTCTTATATAGCAACAGCTAACTGATACACTTCACCATTCAGAGATCAGGAAATGAGGACCTTATCTGGAGTACAACATTTTCTTCCAGTGTGATCATGCTCTGTATGTCATGTTATAAAATATTGTTGGAATTCTTATTATAATGGGAGCATTTATTTATCAGTAAATATTTTTGAATCATACTTTTTCACGGGTTTCATCATGTACCTATGTCTTTAAAAATCTTTCTTTTATTTTTAAGAATTAAAATTGTGTCAGGCTCTCCAATGTTTTATTATTATAAATAATGCTATAATTATTAGTTTGCTTTAAAATTTTGTCTAGACTTCTGATTATTTCCTCAGGAGAGACAATGGAATATTTATTTCTCAGCCATTATAAAGAATGCAATAATGCCATTTGCAGCAACATTGATGGACCTAGAGATTATCTTACAAGTGAAGCAAGTCAAATTGAAAGATAAATATTATATGATATCAATTATATGTGGAATCTTAGATATAATACAAATAAATTCCCTTACAGAAAGGTATAGACTCATGGACATAGAAACAAACTTATGGCTACCAAGGGGTAAGAGGGAAGGGATAAATTAAGAGTTTGGGATTAGCACACATAAACTCCTATATTTAAATAGATAAATCAGAAGGCCCTATTATATAGCACAGGGAAGTACATTCAATATTTATGGCTTTCCCAGTGACTCAGTGGTAAAGAACCCACGTGCAATGCAGGAGACACAGGAGATTCGGGTTTAATCCCTGGGTTGGGAAGATTCCCTGGAGAAGGGAATAGATACCCACTCCAATGTTCTTGCCTGGAGACTTTCAGGAGTATGTTGTTTAATTTCCACATATTTGTGAATTTTCTGGCTTTCCTCATGTTACTGATTTCTAGTTTCATGCAAATGTGGATAAAAAGATGCTTTGTATGATTTCAGCCTTTTAAAATTTCCTAGGGCTTCTTTATGAACGATCATGTGATATATCCTAGAAAATGTTCTGTGTGCATTTGACAAGTACTCCACTGCTGTGGGATGGTATATTCTGTAGATGTCTGTTAGGACAATTTAGTCTAAAGCATAGTTCAACTTTGACATTTCCTTTTTATTTTTTTTGTCTGGGTGATCTATCCAGTATTGGCAGTGGGGTGTCATAGCCATGTATTCTTTTTGTATTGTTGTCAATGTCTCCCTTCAGATCTGTTAGTATCTGATTAATATATTTAGATGCTTGGATATTTAGTGCATATAATTTATGGCTTTATATTCCCTTGATGAAGTATCCCCTTGTCATTATATAATGACAATTTTTTGTCCCTGTGATCATTTTAAATTTGATGTCTACTTTGTCAGATATAAGTATTGCTACCATTGTTCTTTTGTTTTTCACTTGCATAAAGTATCTTTTCCCTTCCTTTCACTTTGACTCCATGTGTGTCAGTAAACCTGAAGTGAGTCTCTTACAAGAATCATATAGTTGAGTTTTTTAATCCATCCAGTTACTCTCTGCCTTTTGATAGGGGAATTTAATTCATTTACATTAAGAGTAATAGTTGATAGTTAACAACTTACTAATGATATCTTATTGTTTTCTGGCTATTTTGTAGCTCTTTTGTACCTTTTCTCCTCTCTGGCTACTTTCCTTTTTGAATAATTTTCCATATTGATGTACTTTGACTCCCTTCTTTTTATCTTTTGTGTATCTCTTAGGTTTTTGCTTTGTGGTTACTTGAGGCATATGTAAAACATTTTATAGCTATAACAATCTATTTTATGCTGATAGCAACTTAAGTTCAATTGTGTACAAAAACTTTACCTTTTACTCTCTCCCCTGCTGACACAGCTTAGTTCTTTTCATATTGTATATCCATTAGTATATTGTATATCAGTAACATGAAATTAAAAGTTGCTTTCTTCTTGGAAGGAAAGCTATGACAAACCTAGACAACATATTAAAAAGCAGAGAAGAATTAAAGAATAAGCATACAGAGACAAACAGCACAATTACTGAAATTAAAAATACCCTAGAAAGAATCAGTAGCAGAATATCTGAAGCAGAAGAACAAGTCAGTGAGCCGGAAGACAAAATGGTAGAAGTAACTTATGAAGAGCAGAATAAAGTAAAAAGAATGAAAGGAACTGAGGATAGTTTCAGAGGCCTCTGAGGCAATATCAAATGCACCAACCTCGAATTATAGGGGTCCCAGAAAAAGAAGAGAAAAAGAGGGTATGAGAAAATTTTTGAAGAGATTATAGTTGAAAATTTCCCTAACATGGAAAAGGAAATTGTTAATCAAGTCCAAGAGGCACAAAGAGTCCCATACAGGATAAACCCAAGGAGAAACATGCCAAGATACACACCAATCAAACTAACAAAGACTAAACACAAAGAAAGAATATAAAAAGCAGCCTGGGAGAAGCAACAAGTAACATACAAGGGAAACCCTATGTACTTAACAGCTGATCTTTCAGCAGAAACTCTGCAGGCCAGAAGGGAATGGCAGGATATATTTGAGGTTGAGTTCAGTTCAGTTCAGTTGCTCAGTCGTGTCCGACTCTTTGTGATCCCATGAACCACAGCACGCCAGGCCTCTCTGTCCATCACCAACTCCCGGAGTCCACCCAAACCCATGTCCATCGAGTCGGTGATGCCATCCAACCATCTCATCCTCTGTTGTCCCCTTCTCCTCCTGCCCTCAATCGTTCCCAGCATCAGGGTCTTTTCCAATGAGTCAGCTCTTCACACCAGGTGGTCAAAGTATTGGAGTTTCAGCTTCAACATCAGTCCCTCCAATGAACACCCAGGACTGATCTCTTTTAGGATGGACTGGTTGAATCTCCTTGCAGTCCAAGGGACTCTCAAGAGTCTTCTCCAACACCACAGTTCAAAAGTATCAATTCTTCGGTGCTCAGCTTTCTTTATAGTCCAACTCTCACATTCATACATGACCACTGGAAAAACCATAGCCTTGACTAGACGGACCTTATTTCTGGGCTTTCTATCTTGTCCCATTGATCAATATTTCTGTTTAAAGTACTGAAAGGGAATAATCTACAAATAAGATTACTGCAAGGATCTCATTCAAAATTGATGGAGAAATAAAGAAATAAAAAGATTTTCAGACAAGCAAAAGTTGAGAATTCAGTACTACCAAACCAGCTTTACAACAAATGTTAAAGGGACTTATATAGTCCAGAAATACAAGAGAAGAAAAAAGACCTCAAAATCAACCCCAGATAATTAAGAAAATGGCAATAGGAACATACATGTCAATAATTACTTTAAATGTAAATAGATTAACTCCTCCAACCAAAAGACATAGACTGGCTGAATGGATACAAAAACAAGACCCATATATATGTTGTCTACAAGAAACCCACTTCAGACCTAAAGACACATATAGACTGAAAGTGAGAGAATGGAAAAATATATTCCATGCAAATGGCAATCAAAAGAAACCTGGAGGAGCAATCCTCATACCAGACAGGATAAACCTTAAAATAAAGAAGATTACAGAGATAAGGAAGGACAGTACATAATGATCAAGGGATCAATCCAAGAGAAAGACATAATAATTTTAAATATCAATGTATGGCAAAAACCTATACAATATTGTAAAGTGATTAGCCTCCAATTAAAATAAATGAATTAAAAAATTATAAATATCTATGCAGGAGCACCTCAATACAGGAGACAAACACTAACAGACATAAAAGGAGAAATTGAAAACAACACAATAATAGTAGGAGATTTTAACATCCCACTCAAACCAATGGACAGATCATCAAAATAGAAAATTAATAAGGAAACACAATTCTTAAATGATACATTAGATGAGATGTGTCTCATTGATATCTTTGGACATTCCATTCAAATGCAGAATACACCTTCTTCTCAAGTGCACATGGAACATTCTCCAGGATAGATCACATCTTGAGTCACAAATCAAAACTCAGTAAATTTAAGAAAATTGCAATCATATCAAGCATCTTCTCTGACCACAATACTATGAGACTAGATATCAATTACAAGAAAAAAAGTGTAATTTTTTTGTAAAATCTTCCTGCCTGTTACCCTCTCAGAATGGTTCTATTGAAGTTACTATAGCTTAGAATCAACTGGATAAGCTGCGGGATTCCCCTGTGCCTTTGTAAAAGAGCATATTAACATATTGAAAGATAAAAACCATATGATAATCTCAATCAGTGCAGAAAAAGCCTTTGACTAAATTCAGCACACATCTATGCTTAAAACTCTTCAAAAAAAATGGGCATAGAAGGAACCTACCTCAACATGGGAAAGGCCATATATGATAAGCCTACACCAAACATTATTCTCAATGGTGAAAAACAGAAAGCATTCCCCTTAAGATCAGGAACAAGACAAGGGTGTCCACTTTTGCCACTATTATTCAAAATAGTTCTGGAAGTTCTAGCTACAGCAATCAGAGAAGAAAAAGAAAAAAAAGGAATCCAGGTTGGAAAAGAAGATGTAAAGCTCTCACTGTTTCCAGATGATATGATACTGTATATAGAAAACCCTAAATATAGTATCAGAAAATTACTAGAGCTAATCAGTGAATTTAGCAAAGTTGCAGGATACAAAATTAATACACAGAAATCACTTGCATTTCTATATGAAAAGTCAGAAAGAGAAATTAAGGAATCTATCTCATTCACCATTTCAACAAAAAAATTAAATATCTAGCAATAAACCTACCTAAGGAGATAAAGAACTGTACACAGAAAATTATAAGACACTAATGTAAGAAGTCAAAAATCATATAAAGAGATGGATAGATATCCCATGTTCCCAGGTAGGAAGAACCAATATTGTAAAAATGTGGTACATATACACAATGGAGTATTACTCAGCCGTTAAAAAGAATTCATTTGAATCAGTTCTGTTGAGATGGATGAAACTGGAGCCGATTATACAGAGTGAAGTAAGCCAGAAAGAAAAACACCAATACAGTATACTAACACATATATATGGAATTTAGGAAGATGGCAATGACGACCCTGTATGCAAGACAGGGAAAGAGACACAGATGTGTATAACGGACTTTTGGACTCAGAGGGAGAGGGAGAGGGTGGGATGATTTGGGAGAATGACATTCTAACATGTATACTATCATGTGAATTGAATCGCCAGTCTATGTCTGACGCAGGATACAGCATGCTTGGGGCTGGTGCATGGGGATGACCCAGAAAGATGTTATGGGGAGGGAGGTGGGAGGGGGGTTCATGTTTGAGAATGCATGTAAGAATTAAAGATTTTAAAATTTTAAAAATTAAAAAAAGAAAAAAAATTGTAAAAAAAAAAAATGACTATATGACCAAACACAATCTAGAGATTCAATGTGATCCCTATCAAATTACAAATGGCATTTTCCACAGAATTAGAACAACAACAACAAAAACATCACAATTCATATGGAAACACAAAAGATCCTGAGTAGCCAAAGCAGTCTTGAGAAAGAAGAATGAAGCTGGAGGAATCAACCTTCCTGACTTCAGATTATACTACAAAGCTACAGTCATCAAGACAGTATGGTACTGGCACAAAAACAGAAATATAGACCAATGGAAAAAGATAGAAAGCCCAGAAATAAACCCATGCACCTATGGGTACCTTATTTTGACAAAGGAGGCAAAAATACATGATGGGGCAAAGAGAGCCTCTTCAATAAATGGTGCTGGGAAAACTGGAAAGCTACATATAAAAGAATGAAATTAGAACACTTCCTAATACCATACACAATGATAAACTCAAAATGGATTGAAGACCTAAATGTAAGACCAGACAATATAAAGCTCTTAGAGGGAAACATAGGCAGAACACTCGGTGGCATAAATCAAAGCAAGATCCTCTATGACCCACCTCCTAGAGTAATGGAAATAAAAACAAAAGTAAACATGTGGGACCTGATTAAACTTAAAAGCTTTTGCACAGCAAAGGAAATTATAAGCAAGGTGAAGAGAGAACCCTTAGAATGGGAGAAAATAATAGCAAATGAAACAACTGACAAAGGATTAATTTCCAAAATATACAAGCAGCTCATACAACTCAATGCCAGAAAAACAAACAACCCAATCAAAAAGTGGGTAAAAGACCTAAACAGAAATTTCTCTGAAGAAGACACACAGATGGCTACCAAGCACATGAAAAGATAGTCAACATCACTCATTATTAGAGAAATGCAAATTAAAACTACAGGGAGATATCACCTCACACCAGTCAGAATGGCCATCTGCAAACAACAAAAGCTGGAGAGGGGGTGGAGAAAAGGGAGGACTCTTGCACTCTTGCTGGGAATGTAAACTGATACAGCCACTATGGAAGATGATATTGAGATTCTTTAAAAAACTAGGAATAAAACCACCATATGACCAAGCAATAACACTCCTAGGCATATACCCTGAGGAAACCAAAATTGAAAAAGACACATGTATCCCATTGTTCATTGCAGCACTATTTACAATAGCTAGAACATGGAAGTAATATAGATGTCCATTGACAGATGAATGGATAAAGAAGTTGTACATATACACAATGGAATATTACTCAGTCAAAGAAGGAACATCTTTGAGTCAGTTCTAGTGAAGTGGATGAACCTAGAACCTATTATACAGAGTGAAATAAGTCAGAAAGAGAAAGATAAATATCATATTCTAATACATATATATGGAATTTAGAAAATGGTATGAAGAATTTATTTACAGGGTGCAATAGAGAAACAGAATAGAGAATAGACTTATTGACATGGGGAGAGGGGAGGAGAAGGTGAGATGGATGGAAAGAGTAACGTGGAAAGTTACATTACCATACGTAAAATAGATAGCTAATGGGAATTTGCTGTATGGTTCAGGAAACTCAAACAGGGGCTCTGTAAAAACGTAGAGGGGTGCAATGGGGAGGGAGATGGGAGGGAAGCTCAAAAGGGAGGGGATATGTGTATACCTATGGCTGATTCATGATTTCATGTTTGACAGAAAACAACACAATTCTGTAAAGCAATTATCCTTCAATAAAAAGGATATAAATTAAAAAAAGAAGATATACAGGTTGCCAATAAGCATATGAAATGATACCGCATATCACTCATCATCAGTTCAGTTCAGTCGCTCAGTCGTGTCCGACTCTTTGCGACCCCATGAATCGCAGCACACCAGGCCTCCCTGTCCATCACCAACTCCTGGAGTTCACTCAGATTCACATCCATCGAGTCAGTGATGCCATCCAGCCATCTCATCCTTGGTCATCCCCTTCTTCTCCTGCCCCCAATCCCTTCCAGCATCAAAGACTTTCCCACTGAGTCAACTCTTCACATGAGGTGGCCAAAGTCCTGGAGTTTCAGCTTTAGCATCATTCCTTCCAAAGAAATCCCAGGGCTGATCTCCTTCAGAATGGACTGGTTGGATCTCCTTGCAGTCCAAGGGACTCTCAAGAGTCTTCTCCAACACCACAGTTCAAAAGTATCAATTCTTTGGTGCTCAGCCTTCTTCACAGTCCAACTTTCACATCCATACATGACCACAGGAAAAACCGTAGCCTTGACTAGACGGACCTTGGTCAGCAAAGTAATGTCTCTGCTTTTGAATATGCTATCTAGGTTGGTCATAACTTTTCTTCCAAGGAGTAAGTGTCTTTTAATTTCATGGCTGCAGTCACCATCTGCAGTGATTTTGGAGCCCCCCCCTCCCAAAAGTCTGACACTGTTTCCACTGTTTCCCCATCTGTTTGCCATGAAGTGATGGGACCGGATGCCATGATCTTCCTTTTCTGAATGTTGAGCTCGAAGCCAACTTTTCACTCTCCTCTTTCACTTTCATCAAGAGGCTTTTAGTTCCTCTTCACTTTCTGCCATAAGGGTGGTGTCATCTGCATATAAACTGCAAATTAAAACAATAATGAGATATCATTATATAACTATTAGAATGACCAAAATCAAGAACACTGAAAACACCATGTGGCTGGCAAGAATGCAGAGTAACAGGAACACTTATTCATTGCTGGTGGGAATGGAAAATAGTATAACCTAGAGTAACAGGCAAATTTGGCTTTTGAGTACAGAATGAAGCAAGGCAAAGGCTAATAGAGTTCTGCCAAGATAGCACATTGGTCATAGCAAACACACTCTTCCAACAACACAAGAGAAAACTCTACACATGGACGTCACCAGATGGTCGATACCAAAATCAGATTGATTATATTCTTTGCAGCCAAAGATGGAGAAGCTCTATACAGTCAGTAAAAACAAGACTGGGAGCTGACTGTGGCTCAGATCATGAACTCCTTATTGCAAATTTCAGACTTAAATTGAGGAAAGCAGGGAAAACCACTAGACCATTCCGGTATGACCTAAATCAAATCCCTTATGACTATACAGAGGAAGTGAGAAATAGATTTAAGGGACTAGATCTGATAGAATGTCTGATGAACTATGGACGGAGGTTCGTGACATTGTACAGGAGACAGGAATCAAGATCATCCCCAAGAAACAGAAACACAAAAAAGCAAAATAGCTGTCTCAGGAGGCCTTAAAAATAGCTGTGAAAAGAAGGGAAATGAAAAGCAAAGGAGAAAAGGAAAGATATACCCATTTGAATGCCGAGTTCCAAAGAATAGCAAGGAGAGGTAAGAAAGCCTTCTTCAGTGGTCAATGCAAAGAAATAGGGGAAAACATTAGAATGGGAAAGACTAGAGATCTCTTCAAGAAAATTAGAGATACCAAGGGAACATTTCATGCAAAGATGGGCTCAATACAGAGCAGAAATAGTAGGGATCTAACAGAAGAGATCCAACCAGTCCATTCTGAAGGAGATCAGCCCTGAGATTTCTTTGGAAGGAATGATGCTAAAGCTGAAACTCCAGTACTTTGGTCACCTCATGCAAAGAGTTGACTCATTGGAAAAGACTCTGATGTTGGGAGGGATTGAGGGCAGGAGGAGAAGGGGACGACAGAGGATGAGATGGCTGAATGGCATCACTGACTCGATGGACGTGAGTTTGAGTGAACTCTGGGAGTCGGTGATGGACAGGGAGGCCTGGTGTGCTGCAATTCATGGGGTCGCAAAGAGTCGGGCACGACTGAGTGACTGAACCGAAGTGAACTGAACAGAAGCAGAAGACATTAATAGGTGGCAAGAATACGCAGAAAAACTATACTAAAAAGAGCTTCACGACCCAGATAATCACAATGGTGTGATCACTCACCTAGAGCCAGACATCCTGGAATGTGAAGTCAAGTGGGCCTTAGAAAGCATCACTACGAACAAAGCTAGTAGAGGTGATGGAATTCCAGTGGAGCTGTTTCAAATCTTGAAAGATGATGCTGTGAAAGTGCTGCACTCAATATGCCAGCAAATTTGGAAAACTCAGCAGTGGCCACAGGACTGGAAAAGGTCAGTTTTCATTCCAATCCCAAAGAAAAGGAATGTCAAAGAATGCTCAAACTACCGCACAATTGCATTCATCTCACACGCTAGTAAAGTAATGCTTAAAATTCTCCAAGCCAGGCTTCAGCAATACATGAACCGTGAACTTCCAGATGTTCAAGCTGGTTTTAGAAAAGGCAGAGGAACCAGACATCAAATTGCCAACATCCACTGAATCATGGAAAAAGCAAAAGAGTTCCAGAAAAATATCTATTACTGCTTTATTGACTATACCAAAACCTTTGAGTGTGTGAATCAGAACAAATTGTGGAAAATTTTGAAAGAGATGGGCATACCAGACCACCTGACCTGCTTCTTGAGAAACCTGTATGCAGGTCAGGAAGCAATTGTTAGAACTGGACGTGGAACAACAGACTGGTTCCAAATAGGAAAGGGAATACGTCAAGGCTGTATATTATCACCCTGCTTATTTAACTTCTATGCAGAGTACATCATGAGAAATGCTGAGCTGGAGGAAGCACAAGTGGAATCAAGATTGCCAGGAGAAATATCAATCACCTCAGATATGCAGATGACACCACCCTTATGGCAGAAAGTGAAGAGGAGCTAAAGAGCCTCTTGATGAAAGTGAAAGAGGAGAGTGAAAAAGTTGGCTTAAAGCTCAACATTCAGAAAACGAAGATCATGGCATCTGGTCCCATCACTTCATGGCAAATAGATGGGGAAACAGTAGAAACAGTGTCAGACTTTATTTTTCTGGGCTCCAAAATCACTGCAGATGGTGACTGCAGCCATGAAATTAAAAGACGCTTACTCCTTGGAAGAAAAGTTATGACCAACCTAGATAGTATATTCAAAAGCAGAGATATTTCTTTGCCAACAAAGATCCATCTAGTCAAGGCTATGGGTTTCCAGTGGTCATGTATGAATGTGAGAGTTGGACTACAAAGAAAGCTGAGCACCGAAGAATTGATGCGTTTGAACTGTGATGTTGGAGAAGACTCTTGAGAGTCCCTTGGATTGCAAGGAGATCCAACCAGTCCATCCTAAAGGAGATCAGTCCTGAGTGTTCATTGAAAGGACTGGTGTTGAAGCTGAAACTCCAATATTTTGACCACCTCATGCGAAGAGCTCACTCATTGGAAAAGATCCTGATGCTGGGAGGGATTGGGGGCAGGAGGAGAAGGGGATGACAGAGGTTGAGATGGTTGAATGGCATCACTGACTCGATGGTCATGGGTTTGGGTGGACTCCAGGGGTTGGTGATGAACAGCGAGGCCTGGTGTGCTGCGGTTCATGGGGTTGCAAAGAGTTGGACATGACTGAGCGAATGAACTGAACTGAATAACCACTTTGGAAGAGAGCTTGGCAATTTCTTATAAAGCTAAACATACTGTTATAATACTCAATTCAGAACCTGGGGTTCTTGGTATATATATAAAAGAGTTGAAAATGCTGTCCACACGAAACCTGCACAGAGGTGTTTATAGCATCTATATTTTATTGTCCCAACTTGAAAGTAACCAAGATAGACTTCAGTTGAGAAATGGATAAATAAACTGTGATAAATCCAGACAATGGAATATTCAGTTCAGTTCAGTCGCTCAGTCGTGTCTGACTCTTTGCGACCCCATGAATTGCAGCACGCCAGGCCTCCCTGTCCATCACCAACTCCTGGAGTTCACTCAGACTCACGTCCATTGAGTCCGTGATGCCATCCAGCCATCTCATCCTCGGTCATCCCCTTCTCCTCCTGCCCCTAGTCTCTCCCAGCATCAGAGTCTTTTCCAATGAGTCAACTCTTCACATGCGGTGTCCAAAGTACTGGAGCTTCAGCTTTAGCATCATTCCTTCCAAAGAAATCCCAGGACTGATCTCCTTCAGAATGGACTGGTTGGATCTCCTTGCAATCCAAGGGACCCTCAAGAGTCTTCTCCAACACCACAGTTCAAACGCATCAATTCTTCAGCGCTCAGCCTTCTTCACAGTCCAACTCTCACATCCATACAAGAGCACAGGAAAAACCATAGCCTTGACTAGATGTACCTTAGTTGGCAAAGTAATGTCTCTGCTTTTGAATATACTATCTAGGTTGGTCATAACTTTTCTTCCAAGGAGTAAGCGTCTTTTAATTTCATGGCTGCAGTCACCATCTGCAGTGATTTTGGAGCCCAGAAAAATAAAGTCTGACACTGTTTCTACTGTTTCCCCATCTATTTGCCATGAAGTGATGGGACCAGATGCCATGATCTTCGTTTTCTCAATGTTGAGCTTTAAGCCAACTTTTTCACTCTCCTCTTTCACTTTCATCAAGAGGCTCTTTAGCTCCTCTTCACTTTCTGCCATAAGGGTGGTGTCATCTGCATATCTGAGGTGATTGATATTTCTCCTGGCAATCTTAATTCCAGTTTGTGTTTCTTCGAGTCCAACGTTTCTCATGATGTACTCTGCATATAAGTTAAACAAGCAGGGTGACAATATACAGCCTTGACATACTCCTTTTCCTATTTGGAACCAGTCTGTTGTTCCATGTCCAGTTCTAACTGTTTCTTCCCTACCTGCATACAGATTTCTCAAGAGGCAGGTCAGGTGGTCTGGTATGCCCATCTCTTTTAGAATTTTCCATAGTTTATTGTGATCCACACAGTCAAAGGCTTTGGCATAGTCAATGAAGCAGAAATAGATGTTTTTCTGATACTCTCTTGCTTTTTCCATGATCCAGCAGATGTTGGCAATTTGATCTCTGGTTCCTCTGACTTTTCTAAAACCAGCTTGAATATCAGGGAGTTCATGGTTCATGTATTGCTGAAGTCTGGCTTGGAGAATTTTGAGCATTACTTTACTAGCATGTGAGATGCATGCAATTGTGTGGTAGTTTGAGCATTCTTTGGCATTACCTTTCTTTGGGATTGGAATGAAAACTGATCTTTTCCAGTCCTGTGGCCACTGCTGAGTTTTCCAAACTTGCTGGCATATTGAGTGCAGCACTTTCACAGCATCATCTTTCAAGATTTGAAACAGCTCCACTGGAATTCCATCACCTCCACTAGCTTTGTTCATAGTGATGCTTTCTAAGGCCCACTTGACTTCACATTCCAGGATGTCTGGCTCTAGATTAGTGATCACATCATCATGATTATCTGGGTCGTGAAGATCTTTTTGTACAGTTCTTCCATGTATTCTTGCCACCTCTTCTTAATATCTTCTGCTTCTGTTAGGTCCAGACCATTTCTGTCCTTTATCAAGCCCATCTTTGTGTGAAATATTCCCTTGGTATCTCTAATTTTCTTGAAGAGATCTCTAGTCTTTCCCATTCTGTTGTTTTCCTCTATTTCTTTGCATTGATCTCTGAAGAAGGCTTTCTTATCTCTTCTTGCTATTCTTTGGAACTTTGCATTCAGATGCTTATATCTTTCCTTTTCTCCTTTGCTTTTCTCCTCTTTTCTTTTCACAGCTATTTGTAAGGCCTCCCCAGACAGCCATTTTGCTTTTTTGCATTTCTTTTCCATGGGGATGGTCTTCATCCCTGTCTCCTGTACAATGTCACAAACCTCAGTCCATAGTTCACCAGGCACTGTATCTATCAGATCTAGTCCCTTAAATCTATTTCTCACTTCCACTGTAGTGCTAAAGAAAGAACTATTAAGACATGAAAAGACATAGAGAAAACTTAAATCCATATTACTAAGTGAAAGAAACCAACTCTGTAACAGTTTTGAAAGTGCTAAACTATGGATCAGTAAGGAGGTCAGTGATGGCCAGAGTTCTGGGGGAGAAAAGATTGGGTAGGTAGATCAGAGAGGAGTGTTAGGATAGTGAAACTACTCTGTATGATACTATAATGGTCATGGAAATAATCAATATATGTTATTATACATTTGTCCAAACCTATAAAATGACATACTGACTATACATGTATTATGGGCATTGGGTGATGATGAAGTGTTAGTGTAGATTCATCAATTGTGATGATTGTACTGCTTGCATGGGGGCTGCTGTCAATGCAGGAGAGTGTGCATGAGTGGTGGGCAGAGAATATATGGGAAATACATGCCATCTGCTTACTTTTGCTGTGAGCTTAAGACTTTTCTAAAAAAAAAAACCTGTTAAAAATAGGAAGAAAAATATCTGAAAATTTAGTTACCTGTATTAAATTCTTTCTGCTTAAGAAATTTAGAATTGTTCATTTTTCTGCATCATTATGAAATACTGTATCTAAAATAATTAAAAAGACAGAGGACTGATAATTAGCTTAGTATTATTAAAAAACTATAAATGATAATGAAAAGAATGCCCTCAAATATTTGCAGTGCAAGGCAACTAATTCTCTAACTCATTGTTTTCAGTCAAATGGTGAAAGACATTTTGACCAGGTCAACTGGTTTACTGAATCATATAGGCAGAGATTGCAGAATGTTATTTAGTGTGGAGAAAAGACAACAAGGATGTATAATATTCCTTGGATGTCTGGATGCTGTGGGAAGATAATGGAAAGAAAAGTTAGACATTGGAAGTTTATAATTATGCTAAGAATAGCAGGATACACAGAGATACTGTCGGCCAAGAGAGGGTGGATGATGATCTATCAGTGTGAATCTCAGTGTTAATTGTTTAGCAGCTATGTTATCTGAGTTTACTTAACTCAAAGTTTCCTCATCTGAGAAATGAACTAATTCCATCAAACACTTAGATGTTGGCCTAGCATCCATGAATGTGAGATGTGATGGTGATAATTCAGTGATCATCCTGATGGTGATAGTAATAACTGAGTGAAGGGACCATTTAAATAATCATGGCAGAAATGGAGATCAGACACATGGGTCAAGAGTACTTGGTTACTTTCCCTGTGTATTAACTGTCATATTAAGCTTAAAAAACTGCCCATTAAAGTTTTGCCTCTACAGAGGAAAAGGAGGGGAAATAAATTTTCAGCTGAAGGACATTGTAGGAAAATAATAATTGTGGCAGGTATAAGGACACAGTAAAAGTATAATAAAAGAGAAAAGTGGGATAAATCTGGGTGAGAAAGAGACTATTTGCTATTTCTTATGACTTCTGAATTGATCTCTATTTGTCTGTGTACTCTAAAGGGTTAGTAAGGGAAAAATCAATGGATAGCTCTCTGACAAAATGTGGTCCACTGGAGAAGGGAATGGCAAACCACTCCAGTATTCTTGCCATAAGAACCCCATGAACAGTATGGAACTCATTGCTAGATGTTCTAAACTTATGCTGTAATCAAGATGCATGTTTTCAGTTCAGTTCAGTTCAGTTCAGTTCAGTTGCTCAGTCGTGTCCGATTCTTTGCGACCCCATGAATCGCAGCACGCCAGGCCTCCTTGTCCATCACCAACTCCTGGAGTTCACTCAGATTCACGTCCATCGAGTCGGTGATGCCATCCAGCCATCTCATCCTCTGTCGTCCCCTTCTCCATGTTTACCAGAAGGCAAAGCATAAATAAACCAACCAACCAAATAATTGATCTCAAACAAAACAAACACCACTTGAAACCAGAAAAATTCAAGCAGAGTAAGACAGGAGAGATGTGAGAGGGAGAAAGGGAATTGGAAAAAATTAGCAAATACATTCAATAAATCATATTGATAAGTGGTTGTTCTTCCATTATATGTATGTAAATTTTTACAGGGCTTCTCCTCTATATTTCTCTACCAATTTTCAATCTGAAAAAGAATAATGACATTTGCACCCAAAGAGTTTTCTCCTTAGTGTTTTCTGCGTGGCAGCCTTCACTTCCTTATTTCTCAAGCTGTAAATTAAGGGGTTCAGCATGGGTATCCCTGTGGTATAGAACAGGGAAACCACATTCTCCTGGGCCAGGGAACTGCCTGTGGGGGATTTTAAGTACAAGAATGTGGTAGATCCATAAAACAATCCGACAGCTGCAAGATGGGAGCTGCATGTACTGAAGGCTTTGGACCTTCCCTCTGTGGAGTGGATACGGAGGATGCTGGAGAGAATAAAAGCATAGGAAACAAAGATTGTTAAGCTGGTGACTATGATGTTAAATCCAGCCAAAAAGAAAGTTGTTATTTCAATATGATAGGTGCTGGAGCAGGAGAGCTTCATGAGTGGGACAACATCACAGAAGTAGTAACTGATGAGGTGCTCACAGTAGGATAGTTTTAACATAAGGCCAATTTCTATGGTTGAGCCAATGAGCCCCATGGTATAGACTGCAGCCACCAGGAGGGTGCAGACTCCATGAGACATGATGATGTTGTAAAGCAGAGGTCTACAAATGGCAACATAGCGGTCATAGGCCATCACTGTCAGCATGTAACACTCAGCAATGACAAACACAATGAAGAAGTAGAACTGGGCCATGCACCCTGCATAGGAGATGGTGTTCTTCTCTGACACAAAGTTCACCAACATCTTAGGGGTGATGACAGAGGAGTAACAGAGATCTAATAGTGACAGACTGCTGAGAAAATAGTACATGGGTGTATGAAGCTGAGCATTCAGACAAATCAGTGTTATCACACCCAGGTTCCCTATCATGGTGACTGAGTAGATCCCAAGGAAGAGGAAGAAGAAGGGTAGTTGGAGCTCTGGCTGATTTATTAAACCTCCAAGAATGAACTCTGTCACTGTGGAGTGGTTTTGTGCAGCCATTCTCCTCTGGTTGGCAGCTCTGCAGAAAAAAGAAATAAGAGCTTATGAAAACGTACATACAGTCAGCCCTCAGTATCAACCAGTTACACATCCCAGGATTCCAACAGCTGTGGATACAGGACATAGAGGGCTGACAGACTTCATTGTACCAAGTCATTTTATTTAAGGATGCTGAGCATTGGTGCAGCAGCCCCTGAAGATACTTAGAAATAACCATATATGAGACTTTCTGGTGTTCCTGAGTGAGAGATCTTGAACTCATTTTCTTCTTCTTTTTTTTTTTTAAATTTTTATTTTTCCTTAATTTTACTTTACAATACTGTATTTGTTTTGCCAAACATTGACATGAATCCACCACGGGTGTACATGCGTTCCCAAACATGAACCCCCCTCCAACCTCCCTCCCCATAACATCTCTCAGGGTCATCACCGTGCATTTTCTTTCTAATTGTTTGTCTCTTCATTTCTAATGTTTTCTAGGATTCCTACAATTATGGCATGGTTTGAAGAATATGAAGTTGGAGAAAATAGGGGTCCCTATAGAGCCTTTCCGCTCTCATGTTGTCCAAGTACCCTGGAGGTAACTACAAGTGTGTTTTATTTATGAGGCCAGAGTTGAATTTTGCTCCAGGAATAAAAAGTCCCTTATCATCTCTGCAATCCCAAAATACTCCCCATGAAATGAAAGCATGAGGTCACCTTATCTCAAATCCAGATAGTGTGGGATGATAGAGCCCTTCCAATTACTGAATGACAAATCAGGTTCCACATTTGAGAATTATATGGAGTTACAATATCACTTTTCAAAATTAAAAATATAATGGAATAATATACATGAGATATTAGATTGGCTAAAAAGTTTGTCAGGGTATTCTGTAAGATGTTGTGGAAAACCCAAACAAACTATTTGCCAACTCAATATTTTCCAAATATTCTGTTGCTATACAAATGTACATTTTCATTAGGCATATGGAATTTGTCATAATTTTTCACTGAACTTGCGGTCTTAGGACAGTTATTCATAGTTCTGGTTACACATAAATATCACCTGATGAGATTTAAAAATAATGATGTCAGGTTTCTACTTACATTAATTCTAATTTACTGGGATTTTCTGGTTATTGAGTGTTATGTTTCTGAAAGGCAATGGCAAAGTATGTTCAAACTACTGCACAATTGCACTCATCTCACACACTAGCAAAGTAATGCTCCAAATTTTCCAAGCCAAGCTTCAACAGTATGTGAACCATGAAATTCCAGATGTCCAAGCTGGATTTCGAAAAGGCAGAGGAACCAGAGATCAAATTGCCAACATCCATTGGATCATTGAAAAATCAAGAGACTTCCAGAAAAACATCTACTTTTGCTTTATTGACTATACCAAAGCTTTTGACTGAGTCTATCACAACAAACTGTGGAAAATTCTTCAAGAGATGGGAATACCAGACCCTCTGACCTGCCTCCCAGGAAATCTGTGTGCAGGTCAAGAAGAAACAGTTAGAAACAGATGTGGAAAAACAGACTGGTTCCAAATCAGGAAAGGAGTACGTCAAGGCTGGGTATTGAAACCCTGCTTATTTAACTTATATGCAGAGTATAACATGAGAAATGCCAGGTTGGATGAAGCACAAGCTGGAATTAAGATTGCCAGGAGAAATATCAATCACCTCAGATATGCAGATGACACCGCCCTTATGGCAGAAAGCAAAGAACTAAAGAGCCTCTTGATGAAAGTGAAAGAAGAGAGTGAAAAGCTGGCTTAAAACTCAACATTCCGAAAACTAAGATCATGGCATCCCCGTCCCATCACTTCATGGCAAATAGATGTGGAAACAATGGTAACAGGACAGACTTTAGATTTTTGGGCTCCAGAATGACTGCAGATGGTGACTGCAGCCATGAAATTAAAATACATTCCTTGGAAGAAAAGCTATGACCAATCTAGACAGCATACTAAAAAGCAGAGACATTATTTACCAACAAAGGTCCATCTAGTCAAAGCTACAGTTTTTCTAGTAGTCATGTATGGACCTGAGAGTTGGACTATAGAGAAATTTGAGTGCCAAAGAATTGATGCTTTTGAACTGTAGTGTTGGAGAAGACTCTTGAGAGTCCCTTGGATGGCAAGGAGATCCAACCAGTCCATCCTAAAAGAAATCAGTCCTGAATATTCATTGGAAGGACAGATGCTGAAGCTGAAACTCCAATACTTTGGCCACCTGAGAAGAACTGACTCATTTGAAAAGATCCTGATGCTGAGAGGGATTGGGGGCAGGAGGAGAAAGGGACAACAGAGGATGAGATGGTTGGATGGCATCACCAACTCAATGGACATGAGTTTGAGCAAGCCCTGGGAGTTGGTGATGAACAGGAAAGCCTGATGTGCTGTGGTCCATGGGATCACAAAGAGTCAGACACAACTGAGGGACTGAACTGAACTGATGTTCCAGGACAGGTGGCGAAATTCAACTAAAGTCAGTAAAGTATTTTATTTTTAAGTTTTGTGCTTATTGTAACCAGAATGCCTTCGTAGCTTGAAATTTTGGCATGGAAAGCAGTTTATACTGCATTAAATAAAGCTCCTGAGGAAGAGTTTGAGACTGCTCTCACTGTGTTGAAAGGACTCAGGAAAAATTCAGGTTGGACCAGGCTTAGAAGTAGGTGGAAGTAGAAACAGAATACAGTACAACTTACAGATCAAGAGCAACCTTATTTGAATGGGGGTGTGTACATCTTCTCTTATCCTTTTCTTTGCTTATCCTTAAATCTTGGGGTCCCTATTTGTTAGATGATCTTGGTCCCCTTTTCTCCTCACATCAAGTATATCCTCTAGAATATTCACTGTCTCTCCTGTTGCTTCATCATCTTTTTGTTTCTATGTTGTTGATTTCTAGATTACTACCTACTGTTTGCCCATCTTGAGAGTCAATCTAATTAGTACGGAGAAGATTCTTAGCTGATGTTAATAATATGTAGATGCCTAAGACTTCCTGGGAGGAATCTTGGTATATCTAAGTCAAAATGGCAGTTTAAAGTTTGCCTTAAGCAAGTCCTGCCAACAGTGATAATTTTGTTTCTTCTTTTCCAATTTGAATTCTTTTAATTTTTTTCTTTTCTGACTACTGCAGTTAGGGCTTTCAAAACTGTGTTGAATAAAAGTCACTCTTTTGACTAAAAACTATTTTGAATAAAAGAGTGGACATCTTTGTCTTGTTCCTGATATTAGAGGTAAAGCTTTCAGCTTTTCACCATCAAGTATGATGTGATCTGTGGGTTTGTCATATATGGCCTTTATTATGCTGAAATACATTCTCAACATAAAGAATGGATGATGAACTTTGTCAACAGCTACATTTTATTCTGTTGATGTGAGAAGGAGATTTTTATTTCAATTTGTTAATATGGTATATCACATTGATTGCTTTGTGAGTACTGAACCATCCTTGATTCTTACTTGATCATGTTGTATGATCCTTTTAATGCATTGTTGGATTTAGTTTGCTGGTATTTTGTTAAGTTTTGTATCTATGTTCATCAGTGATATTGACTTGTAATTTTCTTTTTTGTGGTATCTTTGTTTGCTTTTAATATCAGGGTGAAGGTGAACACATAGAATGAGTCTCTTTTTTTCTCTCGATGAATCTGGCTAATGTTTTATCAATTTTGATTACCTTTTCAAAGAACCAGTTTTTCATTTCACTAATCTTTTCTATTGTTTTTAGTCTCAATTTATTTATGCTCAGTTTGCAGATAACATTATACTATACTTAGAAAATCCTGAAAATGCTACCAAAAAAAGCTATTGGAGCTCTTGAATGAATTCATTAAGGTTTCAGGATGCAAAATTGATATATAGAAGTTTGTTGCATTTCTATGCGCCACCAACAAAAGATCAGAAAGAGAAAGTAAGGAAACAATCCCATTTACCATCACATCAAAAAGAGTAAAATACCTAGGAATAAGTCTGCCTAAGGAGGCAAAAGACCTGTAAGACATTGATGAAAAAAGCTTAAGACAAAAATGGAAAGATATGCCATATTCTTGTGTTGGAAGAATCAGTATTGTCAAAATGACCATACTACTCAAGGCTATCTACAGACTCAAGGCAAACTCTATCAAACTGCCAGTGGCACTTTTCATAAAACTAGAACAGGAATTTAAAAATTTTTATGGAAACCCAAAGGCCCCAACTATCCAAAACAATTCTGAGAAAGAAGAATGGAGCTGGAGAAGTCACACTCTCTGATTTCAGACTATACTACAAAGTAATCAAAACAGCATGGTACTGGCACACAAAGAGACAGAGATCAGTGGAACAAAATAAACAAAATAGAAAGCTCAGAAATACACCAGTGCACTAATGGTCAGTTAAATCATGTCAAAGGATGCAAAACTATACAATGGAGTTTTAAAAGATAGATTCTCCAACAATTGGTGCTGGGAAAACTGGACAGCTAAATGTGAAAAATGAAATTGGAACACTATCTCCATACACAACATAAACTCAAAATGGATTAAAGATCTAGATGTAAGACTGAATACTATAAAACTCCTAGAGGAAGGCAGAACACTCTTTGACCTAAGTCACAGCAATATATTTTTAGATCTTTCCCTCAGAGTAATGAAAACAAAAGGAAAAATGAATAAATGGGACCTAATTAAATTTAAACATTTTGGTACAAGAAAAGAAATAAATAAGATGAAAAGATAAACTACAGAACAAGAGAAAAAGATGCAAATGAAGCAACCAACAAAGGCTTAATTTCCAAAATATATGACTATATATAAAATTATATACCTCAATATTGAAACAAACAAATAAACCAATTAAAAAAATGGGCAGAAGATCTAAATAATCAGTTTTCTAGAGGAGACATACAGATGGCCAGCTAGCACATAAAAGATGCTCAACATTGCTAATCATTAGAGAATTGCAAGTCAAAACTACAAAGAGGTATCACCTCATACCCATCAGAATGGCCATTATCAAAAAGTCTGTAAATAATACACACTGGAGAAATGGGAACCATGCTACACTGTTGGTGGAGTGTAGATTGGTACAGCTACTATGGAGAACAGTATGGAGGTTCTGTAAAAACTGAAAACAAAGCCACCATATGGCCTGCAATTCCACTCCTAGGCATATATGTGCAGGAAAATATAATTTAAAGAATACATGTAACCCAATATTTATAGCAGCAGTATTTATAATGGCCAAGACATGGAAGTGAAAGTGAAGTTGCTCAGTCATGTCTGACTCTTTGAGACCCCATGGACTGCAGCCCGGCAGGCTCCTCTGTCCATGGGATTTTCCAGGCAAGAATACTGGAATGGGCTGCCATTTCCTTCTCCAGGGTCTCCCTCATTGTAGGCAGATGCTTTTACCATCTGAGTGACTAGGAAAGTCCATGTGTAACAAGAGAGAATATAATTCATACATGGGTAAGGAACATATTGGGTTGATGTTCACTGGAGTATAAACTTTGTGAAAATAAAGACATTGTCATTGTATTATTCATTATAATGAATGACCAGGGAAATTCATTCATTTCTAATGAATGAATTTAAAGCTTGGACAAGGTATCTATCATGAGAAGACAGTTGAAATAGAAACCAGGTAATCTGGATCTAGAGCTGGCTTTGTTGTGGAAAAAAAAGTTAATGTATGGACTTCCACTTCCCCCCACAAACGGTGAACTCATTCAAGAACGGTATTTACACTATAAACAACTAGAAGATCAGACAAGATATATGAAACAGCTATTTTCAAACACTTGAACACAGGCAGCACCAAAATGATTCCTTAGAGGAGGGAAAAATACATCATGAGCCCAGTGACTACATCAGCTTACCTGTAGAAAGTGCTTGTAGGAATTTTCCATGCTACCCTCCAGTTGGACAAACTGAGAAAGAATAAATATTGTAACATCTAAAACAACATCTAAGTAATAGTAAAAGGAAGAGCTATAGCTAATAATCCAATAGTGGAGATAAAATATAACCATCAAAACACTCAACTAGTACAGAAGAGTCAAAGAAAAAATGTCATAAAGGGCAATTGGTAGAAGTAGAAAACCAGTAGCAAGATGGTAGACCTAATCTCAACCACATTGATGACTGAATTAAATGGAAAGATCTTCAATGTTCTAATTAAAATGCAAATTTTTGTTAGACTAGATAAAAGTATTACCCAATTAAACCCTTTACCAAGAAATCCACTTTAAATATAGATGAACATAGTTGCACAGTCATGTCTGACTTTTTGTGATCCCATGGACTATAGCCTGCCAGCCTCCTCTGTCCATGGAATTCTCCAGGCAAGAGTACTGGAGTGGGTTGCCATTTCCTTCTCCAGGGGATCTTTCTGACCCAGGGATTGAACCTGGGTCTCCTGTATTGCAGGCAGATTCTTTCCTAATTGAGCTACTAGGGAAGCCATGCCAATAGTTAAAACTTTAAGTATGGAAGAAGTATACAATGCAAATATCAATCAAAAGAAAGCCAGACTGACTACATCAGCATTAATAAAAGCAGACCTCAAAGCAAGAAATATTACTAGCAATAACAAGGGGCATTTCATAATGATAAGGCAATTCATTAAGGTGACATAAAACTCACAAAGAATTTTACCTATTAACAGTGTTTCAAAACACATGAACCCAAATGACAGAACTGAAAGGAGAGCATAAAAGTCCACCGTTGGTTCAAGACTGCAATACTCTTTTTTTTTTAAATTAGTTGATAGAACTAGTAGAAAAGTAAGTAACAACACAGAAACTCACAAATTGACATTTTTTGGAGCACTGCACCCAGAATACACAATCTTTCAGGTATACAGGGAGCACTTTTCAGGACAGAGCCTATTCTGAGTAATCAAACCACGTGCATGTGTGTGCTCAGTCATGTCTGACTCTTTGTGACCCCATGGACTGTAGCCCATCAGGCTCCTCTGTCTATGGGATTCTCCAGGCAAGAATACTGGACTGAGTTGCCATTTCCTTCTTGAGGGGATGTTCCCGACCCATGGATCAAATCCTAGTCTCTTGCTCTGGCATTTAGATTCTTTACTTCTGAGCTGCCTGGGAAGCCTTAAGACAAACCACAGTACCTTATAAAAGTTGAAATCATATATGGTATGAACATTTATCAAAACAAACTACAAATAATTTATGGTGAGATATCTAGAAAATTATCATATACTTGAAAATTAAACATGGGTCAAAGAAGAAATCACAAATTAAATTAGAAAACAACATTTTGAACTCAATGAACAAGAAGATAAATCAATAAAAAATTTTGGAATGCTGCTAAAACAATTCTAATAGTGGAACTTGTCATTAAGTGACACTTTAGAACAGAAGAAAATTCTAAAATCATTAATCTAGGTTTCCACCCTAATAAACTACAAAATAATCAGAATTAAGGAAAAAATACAGATAAACATACAAATCAAGGAAGTAGGTAAACAGTAGAAAGAAATCAATGAAATGAAAGACAGTCTGAAAATATCAGTAAAGGAAAAATGTCTAGCCAAAGGGAGAGCAAGAGAGAGAAGAGAGAGGGGAGAGTCATAAACAAAATACAAAAAGCAGATCCGAGATGAGTCATCTCACCTCATCTTCAGATGAGGCATCTGAGGACAGGGACTTGGGATAGAGGGGACTCAGCACAAGAGAGCTGCAAAGGGAGCTCTAGGAGAGTAAGTCCAGAAAGAACAGAGCGTGGAGGCCTTCAGTAGAGAAATGAAGTTGGTGGATTGTCTCAAATATTTGGATGTTTGGAAAATAATAGTAATGAGTACTTAGATTCTATGGAGCATGTGAAAATATAAAGGAGAGATACTTATTATTGGGCAATTATTACGATTCCAGAAAACTTACAAGTAGTACAAATAAGGAAACACAATCCAAAGTAAATATTTGTCTCTGCAGTGATGATTCTCTGCAGAATTAAGTATGATAAGGAAGTCTGCATTATTATAGTTCTAATCCGGTGAAGTACTGAGAACCAAAAATTATAAGTGTTTTGGGAGAATAGGGAGGGGTACTGAGGTGGAGGAGTGTTAGATAATTCTACATCTACATTAAGTGGAGGTAATGCATTCAAGAAATATTTTTTAATCACCATTATGACTTAGGGGCTTCCCAGGTGGTGCTAGTGATAAGTAACTTGTTTGCCAATGCAGGAGATGTAGTAAGAGATGTGGGTTTGATCTCTGAGTTGGAAAGATCCCCTGGAGGAGGACGTGGCAACCCATTCCAGTATTCTTACCTGGAGATCCCATGACAGGGGAGCCTGGCAAGCTACAGTCCATAGGGTAGCAAAGAATTGGATACAACTAAAGTGACTTGGTATGCATTATGACTTAGACCCTATTTCAGGCCATGAATAATGTTCTAAAATAATAAAATCCTCAAAGTGTATGATAAGCATATAATGGGGAAAGACAGAAGTGAATACCAGAGGAAACATACTTGAAAGTGGTTTCCTCTGGATAGTAGAGTGGACGTGGGGCTGCTTGGGGAAGGTAACCATTAATTTTCTTGACTACTCTTTTAGTAGCATTTGAATTTTAAACTATGTGATGCATTACTTTTTAAAAATTGATTGAAATACTGTCTTTCCTTATGGTTTTTACTGGTGGAATTAATATATTATGGACTGTATTTTTATATAAGAGGCATAATTGTGTTAAAATATTATATTTGACATTTAGTGTGGTAGTAGCTGTAGACTCATAAGTCACGCACAGCGAGGTTAAATTCCAACCTTGACTTTCACTATGTGATCTGAAGCAAATTATGTAAACATTTTACTTTCAAGTATTCTTTTTTTGAATACTCAAAAGGGTCATTTATTTCTCTCTGAACAATAAAACAATAATACAGATTGTGTCAGGTACAATTTGAATTCTTACAACAAACTGTGAGGGCCAATTACAGAATAGAGAAGGAAAGGAAGAAACTTTCTGGAGCATTTGAAAGTAAAACTCACGGAAGGACAGAGATAATGCACTTATCTTACAAGGAAGCATCAACTTTCATGAGCACTGAACTTAGTTAATGAACTTCTAGAATTGGGTCCTGCTGGACTTCAGTGGAACTGAGGTACCATTCATTGTTTTGAAATACATTTTTATTGGAGTATAGCTGCTTTACAGTGTTGTTAGTTTCTGCTGTAGAACAAAGTGAATCAGTTATTTGTATACCTATATTCACTCTTTTTAAGATTTCCTTCCCATTTATGTCACCACAGACTGTTGAGTAGAGTTCCCTGGGCTAAACACTAGGTTCTCATTAAGTGAGAAGGGAAGGGCTTCTTATTCCAGTATTCTTGCCTGGAGAATTCCATGGCCAGAGGAGCCTGGTGGGCTACAGTCCATGGGGTTGCAAAGAGTTGGAAACAACTGAGTGACTAACACACACTGTATTAGTTCCAGGTTGATGTGCAGAAGTTTTAAGGCTTCCCCCAGGGTCCCAAAACTTACCAGTGGTGACTTGAAATTTGAACCTAATTCTGCTGTTTTTAAATCTGTATGCTCTTTCCTCTCCCTTGGTCTGTAGGCTTATAAATCCACACAATTACAGGGCTGCGGCAATGCTGCAGCTGCACAGTGTTAAGGTTTAGTCTTCGTTTCTTAATATGAGGAGAACATAGAAAAAACAAGGGAGAGAGATGCTGCATAATATTAAATACTCTCCAGGACAGGCTTCAGAAAACTTAGTCAAATCCAGCTCACTGCCTGTTTTTGTGATAAAGTTTCACTGGAGCAAAGCCATGTTCATTCCTTTATGCTTCGTTGATGCTGCTTTCGTGGTAGAATGACAGAGCTGAGTAGTGGCCACAGAGATCCTAAGGACTGCAGAGCCTGAAATATTTACTGTCTCATCCTTCCTGGAAACACTTGCAAACCCCTGCTCTAGGAAACAGAACTCAAGTTGCACAATTCACCCAAGAACCCAGAACCCAGGAGTTGTGACCATCTGTTTGTTTTGATTTCCAGCTGTCTTGCTCTAACTTATGTCCTTGTGGCACTTCATATTTTAAGTAAACTTAATTTAGTACATTAAGGCCAAGGAGGGATCTTATTGCTGTATTTCCAGAATTTTTTTTTAATTAGAAAAGCAATATATCTGTACTATAGAAAAGTAAGCATACAGATAAGAAAAATCAGCTCATTTACTCTAATGACTGAAAATCTAAAATTGCTATGTATGTTCCACTAGATATTTTTCTATGCATATATGCATTAACATATATGTGCATTAATATATATTTCTTTTTTTAGTAAAAATGAGCCTACTATGCATGTTGGTTTGTAGCCTGGTTTGTTTTGCAGCATTAAAAGACACTGACTCACTTGCTCAGCAACAGCAATAATATTACTTGTGTTCATTTTGATATTGAAGATAAGATAACCTGCATTATCTTAAACTTTATAACTTAAATTACTGACAGTGAGGTAGTAAACTTCTTAGTAACTAGTAAGAGTTACAATTTTGAATTGTATTTCAATTTTTAAAAGAAAAGAGATAAACAAATTTTATCTAGAGAGTGACAGTAGATTTAAAAGATATCTTACATATCCCCTCAAATTGGAAGTCCTCTAAAATGGTAACAGAAAATCCACAAAAATGTATCATTACCAGCAATCAGAGTTCCCTATAAAACAGAATATTGTTACAAAGCAGAGATTTTGTTTCCTGCCTCTTGATGTGAACATCTTTTCTAATGAATAAAAAATAAGAATTTAAATTTTATTCCTGTAGTCTTCTAGCTAATTTATAAATGACTGCAGAATTTCTAGTTAGTTGCTAAAAATCTTACCACTAGTTTTATCACCCCAGGAGAAGCTCAAAATTGCTACTAATGACAACAAATAGAGTTATGAAGACAAATATATTTCCTTTGCTAGTGGGGAAAAAGCACTGAGACAAGGGGGACATATGATTGAGAAATAGTATATAAAAAGGTCGGTAGTAGAAATGGGAATTCATGGATGATATCTTGTTCTTATCGTATACACAATTGCCTTAAAGCTATAATTGAATACATGTGTTGAGGAAAACTGGAACACTGTTACCTGAAATTCTTAGGAGGTACTTTGTTTTCAGCGATCAAGAAATAAAAATCAGAAAATAGAAAACTGAAATTTTTACACCTATTTCCAGTCAAAGGGATCAACAAAGGCACACAGATGGGTCACTGAAATTGGGAGCACTGAGTATGTTTATACAGGTAGACTCTCCTGGAATGCAGTTGCTCCAGAGACTGGGTCCTTGTTGAATGAGCAATTAGTCTGGGTTTCCATTTGCACTATGAAAGATGTTTTACATCCCAGGTGTGTTAATTTTTCTTCTAATGGGAGAGTTACCTGTAGCCTGGTAAGTTTGGTGCTTAATGTCAACACTAAGACACTTTTAGCTTCATCATCATTACCATCACCACTTCAGTCATTACCATCCTCATCACCTTCACCAACATCATTGCCTCTGCCATCAGTCCCTACCATCCTGGTTAATATTCAAAATTAGTTTTCATCTTTATATATAATGAACTATATTTATAGTCTTTATTATGCAATGATTTTATTTTATATCTTTTTGGGGACATTTCTCTATAAACAAATTCACTGAACTTAGTAAAAATGAAACTTTATTAAAATTTTTTAAAATATAAATTTATTTATTTTAATTGGAGGCTAATTACTTTACAATATTTTAGTGGTAAATGAAACTTCAAAAATTGTAGTTAATTGCCTTTTTTCATTGAACTAGAAAATACATTTTTATGTTTTGGTAATTAACCTTGCTAAGTTTTTCTGTTTTTTAATTTTTTCCGTTTCATTGAGATATGAATGACAAAGATTATATACATTTGAGTACATGTGAGTTTTTAGGTGTACAGCGTGATGATTTGACATACATATATATTGTGAAATGATTACCACAATCAAGTCAATGAACGTGTCCATTATCTCACATAGTTACCTTTTTTTGTGCTGAGGGCACTTAAAATCTATTTTATTAGCAAATTTTAAGTGTGCAATTCAATATTATTAACTGTAGGCACTAAGGTCTACATATGACCTGCAGAACTTATTCCTCTTATAATTGAAAATTTGTACCTTCATTTTCCCCAAGCCCAACCCCTGGCAATGACCCTTCTTAGATTTAAAGGTAAAAAACAATACTTAATGCTACGCATGTCTGTTTAGTAAAATTTGTCCATTGTAACAAGATCCCCTGAGTTTTTATCAGTTAATAGTAGTTTGTCTGCAGCCTTTATATTTTAAATCAGATTGGCTATATCAAAATTAATCATCCTTCATTCATGTTTAATTTTTTTAGTATCTAAAATGTATTACTCCGTTTTCTTCTTCTGTAAAGCATATTGTGAAAATGTCTGATGACATTATAGCCTGCTGGACAGGAGATGCTGAAAGCCACTGATATGAGATAAAGATGATTTTTGATGCAGAGGCAAGGAAGGAACTCATCAAGGAGGGCATATTCCCTAGAGCAACTCTGCAAGGGACCGAACTTTTGGCAGTAGAAATACCAGCATCCTTGTCAGCAGAGGAGAGGTAAAAGGGTGATGTCTTTGGGGAATGAAGATAAGTTTCTATCAGCATAAAATAGATTGTTTTATCTATGAGGCATTTTATGTAGTTTTTTTGGGTGACCATGGATAAAAACTAAAACCTTACTATATGCTACTTACAGAACACTCATTTCTGCTCTAAAGACACACATAGGCTCAAAGTGAAAGGGTGGAAGTAGATGCTCAAGCAAGTGGAAGCCAAAAGAAAGCAGGGATAGTCACACATATATCAGACAAAATGGAGTTCAACCAAAAATGATAACAAGAGACAGAAAGGTCATTACATAATGATAGAGGGGTTATTACATCAAGAAGATATAATAACCATTAATATATATTCACTCAACATCAAAGCACCTACAATTTTTAGGCAAATACTCATTCTAAAGGAGATCAGTCCTGGGTGTTCTTTGGAAGGACTGATGCTGAAGCTGAAACTCCAATACTTTGGCCACCTCATGAGAAGAGCTGGCTCATTGGAAAAGACTCTGATGCTGGGAGGGATTGAGGGCAGGAGAAGAAGGGGAAGACAGAGGATGAGATGGCTGGATGGCATCACCAACTCGATGGACATGAGTCTGAGTAAACTCCGGGAGTTGGTGATGGACAGGGAGGCCTGGCGTGCTGCAGTACATGGGGTTGCAAAGAGTCGGACGCGACTGAGCGACAGAACTGAACTGAACTGAACAGACGATACAATAATAGTAAGGGGTTTCAACGCTTCCTTGGGAGCAATGAATAGGTTTTCCCGACATAAAATCAACATGAAAACATGTTGATTGGAATGGAACTGTTCTTTGAGCCAAATGATCTTGATGTATACAGAACATTCAATCCAACAGCAGCATAATACACATTCTTCTCAAGTACACCTGGAACATTCTCCAGAATATATCATATGATATGACACCAAACAAATCTTAGCAAAATTAACACTGAAATTATACAAACTATCTTTTATGAACGCAGTGGTATAAAACTAGAAATTAATAACAAGAGGAAAGTTAGAAAATCTAAAATATGTGGAAACTAAACAACATACTTCTGAGCAACTATGGGTCAAAGAAAAAAGTCGAAAGAGAAAAATTATCTTGAAACAAATGAAAATGGAAAGCAAAAAAAAACACACAAACAAACAAAAAAGAAAATGGAAAGCAACATATCAAATCCCATGCTGCTGCTTAGTTTTTCAGTTGTGTCTGACTCCTTGTGACCCCCTGGACTGTAGCCTGCCAGGCTACTCTGTCCATGGGATTCTCCAGACAAGAATACTGGAGTGGGTTGCCATTTCCTTCTTCAGGGGATCTTCCCCAGTCAGGGATCGAACCTGGGGCGCCTGCATTGCAGGCAGATTCTTTACTGACTGAGCCACTGGGGGAAGCCTGTGGGACCCTGCAAAAACAACTGTGAGAGGAAAGTTTATAGCAATAAATACATATATTAAGAAATTAGATCCATAAGAAGATGAATGGATAAAGTAGATGTGATATATATAATATATATATATTTGCTTGTTTATATATGCACAGTGGAATATTACTCATAAAAAGAATTAAATGCTACCATAAAAAGAATGAAATGCTACCATTTGCAACAACATGGATGGACCTGGAGTGTATTATGTTTATTGAAATAAGTCAGACAAAGACAGGTACTCTATGTTATCCCTTATGTGTAATCTAAGAAAACAAAACAACTGAATGTATATAACAACACAGAAATAGATTCAAAACATTTCTCTGAAACTGAAACAGACTCACATTCAGAGAACAAACTAGTGGTTACCCATGGGAAGAGGAAAGGGGGAGGGGCAATATAAGAGTAGGAGATTGAGACACAAACTGCCACATATAAAATAAGTCATAGAGATATATTTTACAGCACAGGAAAATATGGCCATTATTTGGTGATAACTTTGAAATAAATATAATCTATAAAATATTGAATCACTATGTTACATATCTGAAACTAATATAATAATGTAAATAAACCATATTTCAATAAAAAAGGAATCAAAAAGATCTCAAATAAACAGCCTAATTGACACTCAAAAGACTAGAAGAACAAATTAAATCCCAAATTAGCAGAGGGACTGTAATGATAAAGATCCATGTGGAAATTAATGAAATAGAGACCAGTGAAAATAATTGAAAGGTTCAGTGAAACTAAGAGCTGGTTCTTTGAAAAAATAAGGAAAACTGATAACTCTTTAGCTAGGTTAATTTAGAAAAAAGAGATCAAACAAATAAATTAGAAAGGAAAGCAAAGACATTATAAATGATACTGTGGAAATACATAGGACCCCAAGAGCATATTATTAGTGTCTGCCCCCAGGTGGCTAAGTGGTAAAGAATCCACCTGCCAGTGCAGGAGACACAGGAGACAAGGGTTCAGACTCTTGGTTGGGAAGGTCCCCTGGAGGAGAAAATGGTAACCCACTCCAGCATTCTTGCCTAGAAGATGCCATGGACAGGGGCGCCTGGCAGGCTACAGTCCGTGGGGTAACGGAAAGTCAAACATGACTGAGAAACAGCACACTTATGCTAATAAACTAGGCGACACAGACGCCGTGGACAAATTCCTAGAAACACACAACACAATAGCATATGCAAATCAGGAAATGAAACATATCACATTAATAGAATGAAAGATAAAAATCACATGCACATCAATGTAGATGCAGAAAAAGCACTTGACAAAACAGAAAATCCTTTCATGATGACACAATAAATTATGTATAGAATGACATAGTAAAGACAGTATATAACAAAATCACAGTTAACACACTCAGAGAAGAATAATTGAAAGATTTCTTTCTAATTTCAGGAACAAGAAAAGGATGCCTACTCTCACCACTCTTATTCAATACAGAACTTAAATCCTAGCTAGAGCAATTGGGTAAGACAAATAAATAAAAGATATTAAAATCAGAAAAGAAGTAAAAGTGTTGTTATTTGCAGATGATATGATTTTGTGTATAGAAAATCCCAAAGTCAACCAACAAGTTTTTGAAACTAATTGACAATTTCAGTAAAGTTTCAGGATATCAGGATATTAAATTAATATACAGAAACAAGTGAATTTTGATACATACTTGAAAAAGAATAAAACTATCCCATTTACAATAGCATCAAAACAATAAAATATATAGGAATAAGCTTAACCTAGGAAGTGAAAGATCTGTATAATGAAAACTACAAGACTCTGTTGAAAGGAATCAAAGAAACAAAAGAAAAGGTATACCACTGCATTCATGGGTTGGAAGAATTAATAGTGTTAAGACATTCATACCACCTATAGTCATCTACCGGAGAAGGCAATGCCACCCCACTCCAGTACTCTTGCCTGGAAAATCCCATGGATGGAGGAGCCTGGTAGGCTGAAGTCCATGGGATCGGGAAGAGTCGGACATGACTGAGCGACTTCACTTTTCACTTTCATGCATTGGAGAAGGAAATGGCAACCCACTCCAGTATTCTTGCCTGGAGAATCCCAGGGACGGGGGAGCCTGGTGGGCTGCCGCCTATGGGGTCGCACAGAGTCGGACACAACTGAAGCGACTTAGCAGTAGCAGTAGCAGCAATAGTCATCTACAGATTGAACAGAAGCCCTGTCAAAATTATAATGGCATTCTTCACATAGATAGAAAAAAATTCTAAAATTTGTATGGAAACACCAAAAGACCTCAAGTAGCCAAAGCAATCTTGAGAAAGAAGAATTTCCTGATTGTTTCCTGATTTCAAAATATACTACAAAGTGATAGTATGTACAGTATGGTTTTGGCATAAAAATAGACATATTGACCAATGCAAGAGAGCCCAGGATTAACCCCTTGCATACAAAGTCAACTAACATTGGCAAGTGAGTCAGGGAGCCAATGGGGACAGGATGGTCTCTTCAAGTAGTGTTACTAGGAAAACTGAATAAATACTGCAAAACAATGACATTGGACCACTCTCTTTCACCTTTCACCTTTCACAAAAATTAATTTTAACTTAAAAAACTTAAAGATAAGACCTGATAACATAAAACTTCTAGAAGAACATAAAGGGAAGAAACTCCTTAACATTGCTCTTGGCAATGATTTTTTTTTTTTGGGCTATGACACTAGAAGTATAAACAACAAAATCAAAAATAATAAAATGGGACTACATTAGACTTAAAAGCTTCTGCATAACAAAGGAAACAATTCCATGACAGGTAGGGATTGGTTTGGGCCCATGCTTGTATAACTCCGATGAACAACCAGAAGTCTGAGAGCTAATGCACACGAATGAGACATATTTGCAGACATTTTATCATGTGTAAATCTTCACTTGCCCTGTGATATTTCATGCATAATATATAATTTGTAAGTTAGAAATAAATAGAAGAAGGAAGACATTTTTCAGAGATTCAGATTTTGGACAGGTGACAGTACTATTCAGTTCAGTTCAGTCGCTCTGTCCTGTCTGACTCTTTGTGACCCCATGATCAGCACGCCAGGCCTCCCTGTCCATCACCAACTCCCGGAGGCCACCCAAACCCATGTCCATTGAGTCGGTGATACCATCCAACAATCTCATCCTCTGTCGTCCCCTTCTCCTCCTAGCCTCAATCTTTCCCATCATCAAGGTCTTTTCAAATGAGTCAGCTCTTCACATGAGGTGGCCAAAGTATTGGAGTTTCAGCTTCAACATCAGTCCTTCCAATGAACACCCAGAACTGATCTCCTTCAGGATGGACTGGTAGGATCTCCTTGCAGTCCAAGGGACTCTCAAGAGTCTTCTCCAACACCACAGTTCAAAAGCATCAATTCTTCAGCTCTCAGCTTTCTCCACAGTCCAACTCTCACATCCATACATGACCACTGGAAAAACCATAGCCTTGACTAGATGGACCTTTGTTGGCAAAGTAATGTCTCTGCTTTTGAATATGCTGTCTAGGTTGGTCATAACTTTTATTCCAAGGAGTAAGCATCTTTTAATTTCATGGCTGCAATCACCATCTGCAGTGATTTTGGAGCCCAGAAAAATAGTCTGATACTGTTTCCACTGTTTCCCCATCTATTTCCCATGAAGTGATGGGACTGGATGCCATGATCTTAGTTTTCTGAATGTTGAGCTTTAAGCCAACTTTTTCACTCTCCTCTTTCGCTTTCATCAAGAGGCTCTTTAGTTCTACTTCATTTTCTGCCATAAGGGTGGTGTCATCTGAATATCTGAGGTGATTGCTATTTCTCCCAGCAATCTTGATTCCAGCTTGTGCTTCATCCAGCTCAGCATTCCTCATGATGTACTCTGCATAGAAGTTAAATAAGCAGGGTGACAATATACAGCCTTGACTTACTCCTTTTCCTATTTGGAACCAGTCTGTTGTTCCATATCCAGTTCTAACTGTTGCTTCCTGACCTGCATACAGGTTTCTCAAGAGGCAGGTCAGGTGGTCTGCTATTCCCATCTCTTTCAGAATTTTCCACAGTTTATTGTGATCCATACAGTCAAAGGCTTTGGCGTAGTCAATAAAGCAGAAATAGATGTTTTCTGGAACTCTCTTGCTTTTTCGATGATCCAGTGGATGTTGGCAATTTGATCTCTGGTTCCCCTGCCTTTCTAAAATCAGCTTGAACACCTAGAAGTTCACGGTTCACGTACTGCCAAGGCCTGGCTAGGAGAATTTTAAGCATTACTTTATTAGCATGTGAGATGAGTGCAATTGTGCGTACAAATAGAAAATCAAAATGGCTTTTTATCTTTTCTTTCTGATTTTACTTTCTGCTTGTACTGAAGCATCAGGTAACATAGCTTCAGAGGAGCACTGCTTAAGATACATTTGGGAATCAGGTTGCCATGGCAACTGTCTCTGAAATAACAAATCCCCCTAGAGTGTTCTGAGAAACTCCCCTCACCCCATATCTTCTTTGCACTTGGATCTCAAGGAGAGCCTATTTTAATTTCATTTTAATGAATTATCTTTCTTCATTTTCAACTTTTGTGTAGTGGGATTGAGATTCATTAGGGTTAGTCTGGGACATGGAAAATTCTAAGTGCATATCAGGAAGATAAAGCACCATCATCGCTGAATCTTAGCTAAGGGTGAGCAAGTCCTCACTGATGTATGGGCACAAACCCATAACCACACACGGCCTGGGTGCAGTGCTTTTAGTTAGACTTGCCTAGAGGAAGACTTCTGCCTCTGTGCTTTGTTTTCATAACTTTTGTAAGAGGACTTCTGTCATTATCCTAGAACCAAAACTTCTCTAAGCCACTGCACACCAAACCTCAAGTTTCCCCATATCAAGATTTACTTCTTGGCTATAAAACCTGTTATCCTTAGTATATAGAAGCTCCCAGTAAGAGATGCAGAGCACAACTTGCCTCTTTAGTCTCTATTTGAATGAAATTCCTTCCTGAAAACTGTTTGAGAATGTGTACAATTTACAGTAGACAGGCCTGATGTCTAGAGACAATATGGTTCTGTCAGTAACATACAATAAGCACGATGTCCTTGGCCCCTGTGAAGTTTGGAGTTGGAGAGACCAGAGTTTGAGTTAAGATTCTGGGATTTGAGTTAAGATTAAGATTCTACAAGCTATGTGCCCATTTCACTTTTAAAGTGAAGATTAATAGGTCTAACATTAATAAGTTGTTATGAGGAATTAATGAGATAAAATTATTTGTGTGTTACTTTGGATCCTTCCAATGAGATTTCTGGAACCCAGTCAGTGCCCGATACAAAGTCTTAAGAATTATTTTTCCCACACTGCTTTGCTCTTCTTTGTTCTTAAAAAGATGTATCCTGAATAAAAGAATAGGTCATTAAAAGCCTTGTCAAGCATTATCAGAGATGTAAATAAACATTTCTTATTCCCTGGGGAAGGTGGTCTCTTGGAGCTGTAATCCCGAGGGAGTCTCTTGTAATGAGGTCAACTGAGATCTCTGATCCAGAATAAAAGTCTTCAGTTTCCTCTTATCTGTAGATATAAGGAAAGGATGCTACTTCATCTCTGGAGGCTGGATAGGAGGCTCAGGGAAAAACCACAGTCAGAGACCATGTCCTTCTGCTCAGCAAGAGAAGCAAGATAAACTAGAGGTTTTGATCCTTAAAGTTGAGAAGCAGAAGCAGAAGCATCTGAACTCTGAATTTTCACCTTCTTTTCACCAGGGCATTTGAGTTGCATGAAAGAGGTGGATGAGAGCCAGCAGAAGCACAGAACTATGACTCCAAGCTGAAGGGTGAGTGGGTGTCTGCCTGACCTGGTCTGTCCTATGGCAGAGAGGTTACAAGTTCATGCTCTGATCCAGACCACCTGAGTTCACCTTCTGTTACTACTGGGATTTGTGCAAGTCACGTAAGTCCAGTGTCCTCATCTGTTACATGGAGATAACTATAATGCTACATAGCATTTAGAACAATACCTATCCCATAACTTTGCATTATGACTCCATTATTATTAGTGCGTGTGTTCATGCTCAGTCATGTATGACTCTTTGCAACCCCTGGACTGCAGTCCACCAGGCTCCTCTGTCCATGGAATTTTCCAGGCAAGAATACTGGAATGGATTGCCATTTCCCCCTCCAGGTGATGTTCCTGCCCCAGAGATGGAATCCGTGTCTTCTGTGTCTCCTGCATTGACAGGTGGATTCTTTACCACTGAGTCACCTGGGAAACCATCATTATTATTATCATCACATTTATAGTTTCACAACCATTCCATCCAAAGACCCTGGGCACATGACCTCATCATCTTGCTCTGCTCAGTTTGAGACCCAAGGTGGAAGGTCTAGGCAGGGTCGAATGGCTTCCATGTCTCAAGAGTAACCCTAGAGAAGGGACCCAAGCCTTACATACTTGATCAAGGGCTGTGGAGGGGAGGAAGTGCACAGAAAGGGTACAGGAAAAGGTGGCCAGATGAGTTCATGGACTCTCCTTGGTAGTATCAGCCTTTACTCTGAAAGCAAATTTCACCCACAGACAGTTACTAGGGTGGTTCATGGCACTTGGGGACCATGAAGAGAGAGTAGGTATGAAGAAATGCCATCTTCCTGAAGTTCAAAAATCCCTCAGTTCAAATGCCATTCTCAAGAAGGATTTTTTCCCTCTTTCTCTGAACAACTCTTCTTTTTCCCTCACAGATTCTTCTAGAGGAGAATGGCTGAAGAGAACACCTCTTCTGTGAGAGAGTTCATCCTCACAGGCTTAACAGATCAGCCAGTACTCCAGATGCCCCTCTTCTTCCTGTTTCTGTGTTTCTACATGGCCACTGTAACGGGGAACCTGGGCTTGATAACCTTGATTGGACTGAATTCTCACCTTCATATTCCCATGTACTTTTTCCTCTTCAACCTGTCCTTCATAGATTTTAGTTTCTCTACTGCCATTGTCCCTAAAATGCTGACAAGCTTCATCTCAGAGAAGAACTTCATTTCCTATTCAGGGTGTATGACTCAGCTCTTTTTCTTCTGTTTCTTTGTCTTTTCTGAATCCTTCATCCTGTCGGCAATGGCATACGACCGCTATGTCGCCATCTGTAAGCCACTGGTGTACACGGTCCCCATGTCTCCTCAGGTGTGTTTACTCCTTTTGTTGGGGGTCTATGGGATGGGAGTGTTTGGGGCTACGGCCCATACAGGAAATATAGTATTTTTGACTTTCTGCGGTGACAACCTTGTCAATCACTATATGTGTGACATCATTCCCCTCCTTGAGCTCTCCTGTAACAGCTCTGATGTAAATTTGCTGGTAGTCTTTATTGTTGTGACCATTGGCATTGGTGTGCCCATTGTGACCATTTTTATCTCTTATGGTTTTATTCTTTCTAGCATTTTCCACATAAGCTCCACTGAGGGAAGGTCCAAGGCTTTCAGTACTTGCAGTTCCCACGTACTTGCAGTCTCTCTTTTCTTTGGGTCAGGAGCTTTTACGTACCTCAAACCACCTTCTGTTTTACCTCTTGATCAGGGCAAAGTGTCCTCCTTGTTCTATACCATTGTGGTGCCCATGTTCAATCCATTAATCTATATCTTGAGGAATAAGGATGTCAAATTTGCCCTAAAGAAAACCTTGGACAGAATAATGTTGTCTTGAAGAAATATTAGAAATTGAGAAAAAGGATCCCATATTTTTTTATTGGAATGTTTGTTATTATTGTTGTTGTTATTTGGTGTGGACTTCAAGTTCCAGGGCTTCCATTCTGTCCAATATATAAAGGAGATTTAACTTTTTCCCAAGTGGGTTTATCCTCCCTCACCTTCATTTGCCCTCTTCCTTCTTTATTTTACAAAAATAGTTGCTGTATTATAGAGTATTCAATGTTGAATGGGACTTTGGAATCATTTAATCCAGTGCCAGTGTGTAATACATCACACTTTGGAGACTCAGAAATGTATGTTACCCAAGAGTATAGAACTACCTGGTGCTACAGCTGGGGCTGAAATCTCAGCTTGAGTCCCAACCTAGTTTGTTTTCTTTATGCCATGTTTTCTTGCCTCATGTCTTTTTGGAATATTCTACTTCACATGTTTGTTGACCTAGCACATTTAACTTATGAATATGTTCACAGTAATTTCATGCTACTTCTCACAGGATAATTTTAATATATCACATTTTGAAAGAGAGTAGGAGGTGAAAGATTTTGTTGAGTTGGTCTTGGCAAAACGACAAGATCAGTTCTGATGAATTTTGTAGTGTGTGAGTGGGAAGTATGTTAGATTTCAGACAAATGCAAGATGGGCACCTCTGACTTGGTAAGTGGAGCTCTAGGGACAAAGTTCAGTGAATTAGAACTTCCAGGTGAGAGAAATGTAATTTGATGGGGTATAAAGACATAGGGTGGAGGTATTTCAACACTAATGGGCCAGAATTTGGAGCTTCATTTCAAGGGGTACCTTGGTTGTGTTCTGAGTTAACTGGGAGCTGTACTATCCAATACAATAGCCACTAGCCATATACAGTATCCAGTAATTGAAATGTGATCATCCAAATTGAGATATGGTGTAAGTGTAAAATACACACTGGATCTTAGAATAATTAATGTGAAGACTAATGTAAAATATCTCATAGATTGTCTTTTATATGAATTACATGCTGAACTGACACTTTCGATCTACTATGTTGAATAAAAATACAATTAAAATGAATTTATCTGTTTAGTTTTTTAACATAACTATCTACCAGAAAGTTTAGAATTATACAGGTGGCTTGCATTTTATTTCTTTATTTCTTGTAATATTTCTATTGTCTGGAGGATGGGACAGAGAAGTAGATGGCTGTGGGTACATATTTAGTTATCAGGGCAGCGCCAAGCTACTGCTTTTTAGGAGAGGCAATTGCTATTGAATTTTCAGGCACTGCTGATTGACATCACATTCTAATGATGAGGCAAATGGAAAAGAAATGTTGATTTCAGGATAAATTTACAAAAACACAGTAGTATTGAATGGAAAATGTGTGTGTGTATGTGTGTGTGTATGTGTGTGTGTGTGTGTGCGTGCGCGCACACACATTATGTCACTTCAGTCGTGTCTGGCTCTGCAATCTCATAGACTGTAGCCTGCCAGAGTCCTCTGTCCATGGGATTCTCCAGGCAAGAATACTGGAATGGGTTTCCATTTCCTCCTCCAGGGAATCTTCTGGATCCAGGGATCGAACCCAAATGTCTTAAGTCTCGTGCACTGGCAGGCAAGATCTTTACCACTAGTGCCATCTGGGAAGCCTGGCATATGGGAAAGAGATATTGATCTCAGGATAAACTTATAAATACACAGTGTTATTAATGGAAAGAAAATATAGCTTTATATAAAAAATTCAAAAAAGAAAAAAATTTTGGTTTAAACTCACTAAACTCATTAGTGGTAAAATTTCTTTGAGAATAATGACAAATGAAGTGCTAGGGAAATATTTTTACTTATAAATTTTCCCTTATGAAAGTTATTGTATTAGGAAATAAGGGAAGTTTGGATAAAAGTTAGTTTTGCCCTTTGATTCTGGCCAATATTGCTGCAATGAGAAGAATAAACATACAGAAGAGGACTGTACTTTAGATGAGACTGAATAGTTCTTTGAACTCAGGAGATCTAGAATTTACGAATGGGGTTGGTATATTGGGGTATGCAGTACAAAGTAGTTAATGAAAGAAAGCAGAAAACTTTACAGAAATTTTTGTAATTAACTTTCATATAGTAAAGTGCACAAATCATGTGTATAACTCATTGAACTTTTGCATATGTATATGTAACCACAACCTAATTCAAGATCTAAAACATTTCCATCCACATTAGAAAGTCTCCTCTTTCTCCTTTCAAGTAAAACTGTTTATGCTATCAACAATGTCCAAAAGTTTCAGTTTCTCTGCTGCTGCTGCTGCTGCTGCTGCTGCTAAGTCGCTTCAGTCGTGTGCGACTTGACTCCATAGATGGCAGCCCACCAGGCTCCCCAGTCCCTGGGATTCTCCAGGCAAGAATACTGGAGTGGGTTGCCATTTCCTTCTCCAATGCATGAAAGTGAAAAGCGAAAGTGAAGTCGCTCAGTCGTGTCTGACTCTTAGCGACCCCATGAACTGAAGCCCACCAGGCTCCTCCGTCCATCCAGGCAAGAGTACTGGAGTGGGGTGTCATGGCCTTCTCCGTCTTTTGATTGCAGATGGTCTATTTTTCACTGTTTGATTTATCAGCTTTGCATCTAATGGTTAGTGCTGTGTCTTATTTAGAGTTACTTTACTGTTCTTCCTGAGGCCAGAGGAAGAGGAAAGCAAAGGGATACGAGTGAGAAAGAAGACATAACAAAGCCCTGGCGGCTTTGTCTCTGTCACCATTTTGGGTCCCTTGATCTTCTGGCTCTACGCTATGCTTATACTATCTCTACTTCTATTTGATTGATAACTTCGCAGGGATGGAGCACTTGGGGCATGAAAGTGCAGTATTATAAGTATTTTCAGTTGAGTAAACATGTATTTATTTTTTATGTTTTTAAAAGGGATTTTAAGAAGCTATAATTAGCATACAATTTAAACAAATTAAATTAGCACACACTTTAAACAAATGTTTAACATGTAATTCTGATACATTTTGACATATGTCTACACTCATGAAACCATTGCCACAGTCTTGTCCCTTTGGGAACTCTTCCATTCCCCCATTCTTTCTAGGTAACCACTGATCTGTTTTCTTTTCGTCTTCATTCTCAAGATTTTCTAAAAGTCTAATTGTACAGTATGTGTTCATTTTTGTCTGGTTTATGCCACTTAGTTTAAGTATTTTGAGATTCTTCCATGTTGTTACATCTATTAATAATTCATTATTTTTTGTTGTTGAGTAGTGAGTCATTGAGTGAATGACTATACTACAAACTACCACTGCTACTACTTCTAGTGTATATGGAAACACTACTACCATTTGTTTATCTTTCCCCTATTGATAGCCACTTGGGTTGTTTTCAGTTTGGGGGCTACTACAAACAAAACTCTTGTAACCATCCATGTATATGTCTTTGTATGGACATAGTCTTTCATCTTTCTTGAGTAATACACAGGAGTGGAACAGTGAGATCATATGATAGGTATATGTTTAATTTTTCAAAAACCTGCCAAACAGTTTTCCAAAGTGGTTGTGCCATTTTACACTCTCAGGAGTAGTGTTTAAGATTTTCAATTCCTTCACTTCCTCACCATACTTGGTATGGCCCACTTTTTAGTTGAAAAGATTTTTAATAGGTGTGTCATAGTATCTCAATGTGGTTTTAGTTTGCATTTCCCTAGTGATTAAATGATGATGAGCATCTTTTCATGTGGTCGTGTGTCATCCATATGTCTTTGGTGAAATGTCTATCTAAATTTTGCCCCATTTAAATAAAAGTAGCTTATTTATTTTTTCTCATTGAGATGTCAAGGTTCTTTATATATTTTGAATTCTAGTCCTTTGCTAAACATAAGATTTCTAAATGGTCCATGGTTTGTCTTTTCATTCTTACAGAAGATTAATTTAGATTGGGATTGTATTCAATCTGTGGATCTTTTGGGGGAGAACTGACATTTACTTTCCCCTCTGCAATAAATGGAGTACTCACTTTCCTACAGTCCCTGTAACATAGCATATGCTCAACATTTTTCAACTTTTCCAACCTGATATGTGAAAAATAGTTCTTAAGCATTGTTATAATTTGGGTTTCTCTAATAAATAGAAACATTGGAGATGTTTTCAGGTATTTAATGGCTGTTGGTATTACTTCTTATATGGATGATCTTTTTACAACTTTCTCCCACTTTTCTGCTGGATTTTGATTTTCTCAATTTTTAGGACTGTATATAAACTATATTTGTTTTTTGTCTGAGATATAAGTTGCATATATTTCCTCCCTATTTTATGATTTGGCTTTTGACTTTCCGTATGATATAAAATTTTTAAAGGTTTTAATTTTTTATTATTTCTCATATTTTAATCATATTTATAAATGTTTTCTTTCCTCTTAGATTATAAAGAAATTCACTAATCTTTTCATAATGTTTGCATGATTTTTAAAAAACCCGAATGTCTGATCTTTTTAGAAATTGTACCAGTGTATGGTGTGAGGAATGGATCTAACTTTATCTTTTTCCATATGGCTATCCAGTTGTTCTATCACCATTTATAAAAAAAAGTCCTTCATTTCCTTGCTGGCTTGAGCTGTTGCCTTCATTACATACTAAGTTTTATAGGCTCTTGAGTTATTTCTGTATTTTCCATTCTGCTTTATTGGTCTGTAAGTCTATTCATAAGCCAATACCACACTGATTTAATTATAGAAGCTTCACAGCATTTTCCTATCTTGAAGGTACCTTCCACGTATTGTTCTTAGTTTTTTTAGGGTTTTCCTGGATATTCATTTTAAGCCATAACTTTTATAATTAATCTGTCTAACTCTAGAAAAAACTCATAGCATATTTATTTATTGCATCTTAAATTTATAAGTAAATTTAGAGAGGGTTGACATTTTCGGATATTCAGACTTTTCACCATGACGTGTGGTATGCCTTTCCATTTTCTTTAGGTCTACTTCAGTAACATTTAGGAATGTTTTGTAATTTTTCTCATTTATGTTTGAACATTTCTAATTAGATTTATGCTTAAGAATTCTATTTTATTTTATTATTATAACAAGGGTTCTAGCTTTCATATTATATTCTGATTAGTGTTTATATATGCGAATTCTACTGAATTATATGTTTATACTTTAATGTAATTGTTTTTTGTAGAAGTTTTTCCAGGAATTCCCCTCAGGTTTTCCTATTATGTTGATTAAATTTCTATAAACAGAGATAATTTTGGCTGTTTCCTTTTGAGTCTTAGCCTCTAATTCCTTCCCCATTTATAATTGTATTTCTAATACTTTTAATACAATGTTAAGTAATAGTGGAGACTGTAGGTATCTTGGTTCTACTAGTTCTAATTAGAGATGTCTCAAGGGTTTTCAAACTAAGTTGCTGGCTTTTGATCTGAGTTTTACATATTTTATCATCTTAAAAAAGTATCTATCATTCTCTAAAAATACTTTAAAAGCATGAGTGGATGTTGTATTTTGTCAATTGCTTTTCATCTTCTTTGGGATTTTATTCTCTCAAAATTTCCTCATCTTTTTTTTTGTATCTTTAATATCTCCATCTCTATAGACTTCTATTGCTGGATATATGCAATCCTACTTTACCTTTAAAAACTCTCTTAATTAAAAAAAAACCAAAATCTTCCTTTGATACTAATTCTCTCCTCTGCCTTTTCTGTCCACGTTCAGTCTCAACAGTATATACTTTAAAAAATGTTATATAGTCCTCCAGTGTCTCCCTTTGTATCCCAGTGCCAGAATGTAACACTTCTGTTCAGATGCACTTGTATTTTAAAATCTAATTTTTCCATGCCAGTGAAAACTTCACATCTGGTTTTCAGGGCATTCTTAGACCCTAAGGTTTAGCTCCTATCTATGTGGCTTGATTACTGTCCTGAAATTTAGGCAAGAGACCACCAGGTGTAAGGATTCACTATTCCACTTGAATTTGAAGGTGTTATGCCCACTCCAGTTTTTCAATAGGTATGAAGTTTCAGTTTGGCATGATGAATAAATTCCAGAGACCTGTTGTACAATACTGTACCTATAATTAACAATGCTGTATCACACCCTTAAAAATCTAACAGGGCAGACCTCATGTTAAGTGATCTTACCACAATCAAAACAAAACAACTAAGATGCAAAAACAAGAAACATAACATAAAAAACCTTACTACATTCCATGTCATTTTATGAACAAATACATAGCATCATTTAAGAAAGTAAATTCTAGAAAAAAAATGCACCATCATTCAGTTAACACCATGTTTCAAAGGAAACTTTTTACAGCAACAGGATATAATTTTCCAATACTTTTTCAAATGCAGAAATGATCGGATTATGGAATAATTATTGAATAAAAGCATGAATCATTCATGCAGTGAACTTCTACCTTAGCCAAAATAATAGAGGATATGTATTTGGATTCTTGGCCTCCAAAAATGAGGTATCTTTAGAAAAATGTCACCATGGCTATGTGTGATTCTTCCCTGCTGTCTCTACACGGCACATTACTGCTTCCATGGAGTCAATGGTAATACAGCATTTACTTCTCTCACAGATTTTAAACCATTTTGAGGCACATTTCATTGTTATTTGATAAGGCAAAGTCTTTAGTAGCTTTGAAGTGCCTAAACAATTTTACTGAGAAAGGTAATAAGGTAATGTGGTGAGGGGCTTTGTAGGTTAAGTGTGTTAGGACCCTACCCAACCCACATATTGTGTTACTGAAATTTGCCATTTTTGCTGAGAACCAGGAAAGGAATTCCCAATTAGAGTCAACTTTGCATCCCATCTACGGCTCTGGAAGAGGGGCTCCTGCTTCTCTTCTTGGATAGCAGGTATAGAAATTTGGACAGAAGTCTAAATGAGTTCTGTTTGTGAAAACTACATTCTTTTGGTTTCTTTTGCAGATACTTCTCCTAGGAGAGCACCTGAGGGAGGTGTCTTTGGGTTCCAGCCAGATCTTAATATGTATATACATGTAAAAGAAGACCCCCTTAAATATCATGTTATGATCTCAGTGTCATGGACAGATGATGTGTCCTTTCTAAAATTGGAGGGAACTATCTGGGCAAGGCCTTGATGTGAAACCATGGTCTTTGGCTCAGAATTGATTCCAGGATAATGCAGGTATTAGTTTTCTGGACATCACAGGAAAAAGAAGTATACAGGCTTAGGGCACTCCTCTTCCTACACCATGCAAGCCTTTTTCCTTTCAGGGTGAGCAGACTGTACGACTCCGTACTGCTAATACTAAGCTGAACAAGGGTGAGTGGTTGCATGGCAGCATCCCATGTCTCTCTGTCCTTGTTTCTAACATGAAGCCCTGAAATCTGAGAGTTTGGGAAGTACTTCTTGCTCTGATTTTGTTCTGGGGTGAGGGGGTGACTGAAACAATAGAGTCAGAGATCATGATATCTCTAGGTCTCTTTCCAGTTCTCATCCTTTCTTCAAGATGTGTTTCCTAAGCAATCTGGGAAATTATTGAACATCTCTCAGATGCTGTGCCTCTGTCTTTGCTGTGAGACTGGAGTTTCCAGGGCACACTCCAGTTGTAGCTCACCGTGAGTCACTGGCCTTCCTGAGCTACTGACTGTTGGGACATTTTTCAAAGAGGGAGTTGTATTCACAAATGTAGAAAGACACAGGAAGGCATCCTCCTATGTAAAGACTAGTCATTCTCCTGTTATGGCAATAGAAATTCTCATCTCTGAGTCATGGAATGTTGGCCCGTAAAGAGGCTTTTCCCTCCTACCTGCAGAAATGACTTCCCTGAAGAGATAGGCTCTGGGAAATGTATCTACGGTGGCTATCTTTACATGTTTCACAAATGGACAACAACTCCATCTCACACTCTTCTCATTCCTGGAGCTTGGTCACTTTTACTGGGCTGGATACTCTCCTCAACATTCTCTTGAGCTCGTCTTCTGATCTCTCCTATCTTTTTTGTCATTTCCCTTAAAATGATAATGAATTCTGCATCAGAGAGTTCATTTTCACTAACTTGAAGTGCAAGATTCTATTCCTTTTTTCTGCTCCTCTGTCATTAGTGATCACTGTCTTATTATTTCCGGCCTGAGGTCACCATGGAATATGTGTCCCTCAAGTCTGCTCTTGGCTGATACTTGGTTTGTATCGGGTTAGATCCTAGTGAGGTAATACCCTACTCAGTGACAATGGGCCCAAACACCATCAACCACTGCATGTGCTGTTAAGCTGCTTCTCATCAACATCTCTTTTATCGGCACTTCTTTCATAAGCTGGTGGATTCTGTAGTCATGAGCATTAGACTGACCATCTTCATCTCTCACGTACTTGTGGTTTCCACCAGCCTCCATTTTCTCTATCCTGAGGCAGAGACAAAAGCTGTTTTTGTTTTCTCTGAATTAAGGAAATGTTTTTAAAACCTCACCCAGATGTCTCTAGTGTTCTTGCCTACTCCAACAACCTACAGGACAGAGTGACAGGTGTAAACCAAAGACTATGGTTGACAACTGCACATCTCTGTGCCTCTCTTTCCTCACATGAAAAATGGCAGAGTAGAGTGTTCTGTCCCTTCTTGGAATTCAAGTTATTGCAAGTAGGAAGTGCTGGTGAATTGTTCTAGAGCTGTGTCCACCTTTCCTCTTCTTGAAGTGAAATATGGTTTGGGAAAGCAGGCTCCTCAAATAAATCTGGTTTTATGTATTTGCCTAATGACCTAGGTTCCTATAAACAGGACTGGTCACTGACCAATACATGCAAACAGCTGGGCTGAAGGAGAATAGTCTCTGAGATACTATAGTCTTTACATTTCAAGTTACTTTTTCAAGAAAATTTGAAAAGTACATGTTTCAACAGTGAAGTGGTTCTGAGCTATATTTATGGAACTTTGGAAGCAAGAATTTAACATACAACTGTGCGCATATGTGAAATAAGTAATTATATGTTTATTCACAAGAAGCAACCTGGTTTGAGCAATTATTCCTCTTCTCTGCAAATGGCCAAATTCTCTCTGGCCCAAAGCAGATGATTCCTCTAAAATGGGTACCTGTCCCTCCATGCCCTAGGAGAGTAAAGAATGGGAAGGAACTTTTCTCTTTATCCATATCCTATATTTCTCTTCCCTAAGGGAGAGGAATGACTGGTGAAGCTGTGAAACTGAACTGGGAATGAATGGCCCAGTCCCCTTTGGGCCTCTTTACAAGACTGGCCTGTCCCCCGGACCGAGACTTGTCTCTTCTTTCATGTGTCCCTTCCCAGGTGTTGCTAGTGGTAAAGAATCTGCCTACCAGTGCAGGCAGATGTAAGAGACAAGGGTTTGATCCCTGGGTCAAGAAGGTCCCCTGGAGGAGGGCATGGCAACCCACTCCAGTATTCTTGCCTGGAGAATCCCACGGGCAGAGGAGCCTGGTGGGCTACAGTCCATAGGTGGTATGAGTCTATGACTACTGTCAATAGGCTGTATGAGTCTATGACTACAGTCCATAGGCTGGACTCTTTGTATCCGCAAAGAGTCGGACACAACTTAGAGACACAGCAGGCATCATGTATCCCTTTATAGGGAAGGCCTGATGTTGTCCATTTTTCCTGTGCCTGGGTTCATCAGGCTTACCTGGGGAAGGCAACAAGGGAATTAGAGAAACTCTCCTTGGCTGCAGAACTGAGCTGTATACTCCAGTTAACTTTACTAGTATGAAGCTGATCTTTTGATTTCCCTTTTGTGAGGCTCTTGTGTCTCATTTCTCAGTTCTCTACTGAACGTGCAGAGAGTGGGAAGAGTGATTATCATTCTTTACAATTCCAACAATCTCCCTGTCATACACTCAGTGATTCAGCCCATACTATCTTTTGCCTTTGTCCAAATGTGTGTGTCTAGCTCCTGCTGTAGCTCAATCGGTAAAGAATCTGTCTGCCATGCAGGAGACCAGGGTTCGATTCCTGTGTTGGGAAGTTCCTCTGGAGAAGGGAATGGCAATCCACTCCAGTATTCTTGCCTGGAGAATTCCATGGACAGAGAAGCCTGGTGGGCTACAGTCTGTGGGGTCACAAAGAGTCGGACATGACTGAGTGACTAACACACACAGATGTATGCGTATTTTCATATGCAAGTCTTTATTGAGCTTCCAGTTTTTGGTTTTCTTCAGTTGGTCTGCCTGTGATGCCCTCCTCCAACCTCTGCTGTGAACCCACTTATTATTCAGGACTCTTGGCAATAAATTTCTAGTATATCATAAGCTTGATAACACATTTTCTTAGCAACAATATAATAGTTACATATAATGAGACATGGTTTCTGGGTGATGATTTAAAGTAAAATAAAAACAAATTAATTTGTTTTAAAGCAAAAGCACACTATGTACTAAGGCATATAATTCTTTTTTTTAATTTTTATTTTTAAATATAAATTTGTTTATTTTAATTGGAGGTTAATTAATCTACATTATTGTATTGGTTTTGCCATACATTACATGAATCCACCACAGATATACACATGTTCCCCATCCTGAACCCCCCTCCCTCATCCCTCCCCGTACCATCCCTCTGGGTCACCCTAGACCAAACCTTAACTCTATGCAATGGATTGATTACCTAAGGGGACTCGACAGGTTATAAAGTGCAATTAGGTGGCCCATAAAAAATAGCCCTCTATGACTAGATATTCAAAATGGTGTTCATAGACTTGTGACTGCCATGATAGGGTGGTGGGGGAGGGAAGAACTGGGAGTCTGGGGTTAGGAGAGGCAAACTATTATAGATAGGATGGCTAAACAACCAGGTTTTACTGCATACAGCAAGAGAGCTGTATTCTACATCCCGTGATAAACCATAACGGAAAAGAATATGAAAAAGAATATATATATATATATATATATATATATATATATATATACATACATGTATATATCTGGACAAGAAAATGGCAACCCACTCCAGTACTCTTGCCTAGAAAATTCCATCGATGGAGGAGCCTTGTGGGCTACAGTCCATGGGGTCACAAAGAGTCGGACGTGACTGAGTGACTTCACGACATATATATATTTAAATATTTAACTGCTGAATTTAGTAAAGGCAGAGGAACCAGAGATCAAATTGCCAACATCTGCTGGATCATTGAAAAAGCAAGAGAGTTCCTGAAAAACATCTATTTTTGCTTTATTGACTATGCCAAAGCTTTTGACTGTGTGGATCACACAATAAGTTGTGGAAAATTCTGAAAGAGATGGGAATACCAGACCACCTGACCTGCCTCTTGAGAATTTTTATGTAGGTCAGGAAGCAACAGTTAGAACTGGAGATGGAACAACGGACTGGTTCCAAATAGGAAAAGGAGTACATCAAGGCCGTATATTGTCACCCGACTTATTTAACTTATATACAGAGTACATCATGAGAAACACTGGGCTGAATGAAGCACAAGCTGAAATCAAGATTGCTAGGAGAAATATCAATTACCTCAGATTGCAGATGACACCACCCTTACAGCAGAAAGCGAAGAACTAAAGGCCTCTTGATGAAAGTGAAAGAGGAGAGTGAAAAAGTTGGCTTAAAACTCAATATTCAGAAAATGAAGATCATGGCATCTGGTCCCATCACTTCATGGCAAATAGATCGGGAAACAGTGGAAACAGTGGCTGACTTCATTTTTTTAGGCTCCAAAATCACTGCCAATGGTGATTGAAGCCATGAAATTAAAAGACGCTTACTCCTTGGAAGAAAAGTTATGACCAACCTGGACAGCGTATTCAAAAGCAGAGACATTACTTTGCCAACAAAGGTCTGTCTACTCAAAGCTATGGTTTTTCCAGTAGTCATGTATGGATGTGAGAGCTGGACTATAAAGAAAGGTGAATCCTGAAGAACTGATGCTTTAAAATTGTGGTGTTCAGTCAGAATGGCTGAGATCCAAGAGTCTACAAGCAATAAATTGTGGAGAGGGTGTGGAGAAAAGGGAACCCTCTTAAACTGTTGGTGGGAATGCAAACTAGTACAGCCACTATGGAGAACAGTGTGGAGATTCCTTAAAAAATGAAATAGAACTGCCATATGACCCAGCAATCCCACTGCTGGGCATTCACTAAGGAAACCAGGATTGAAAGAGACATGTGTATCCCAATATTCATCACAGCACTGTTTATAATAGCCAGAACATGGAAGCAAACTAGATATCCATAAGCAGACGAATGGATAAGAAAGCTGTGGTAAATATACACAATGGAGTATTCAGTTTAGTTCAGTTCAGTCTCTCAGTCATGTCCGACTCTTTGCGACCCCATGAATCACAGCACGCCAGGCCTTCCTGTCCATCACCATCTCCCGGAGTTCACTCAGACTCACGTCCATCAAGTCAGTGATGCCATCCAGCCATCTCATCCTCGGTCGTCCCCTTCTCCTCCTGCCCCCAATCCCTCCCAGCGTCAGAGTCTTTTCCAATGAGTCAACTCTTCTCATGAGGTGGCCAAAATACTGGAGTTTCAGCTTTAGCATCATTCCTTCCAAAGAAATCCCAGGGCTGATCTCCTTCAGAATGGACTGGTTGGATCTCCTTGCAGTCCAAGGGACTCTCAAGAGTCTTCTCCAACACCACACTTCAAAAGCATCAATTCTTCAGCGCTCAGCCTTCTTCACAGTCCAAGTCTCACACCCATACATGACCACAGGAAAAACCATAGACTTGACTAGATGGACTTTAGTCGGCAAAGTAATGTCTCTGCTTTTCAACATGCTATCTAGGTTGGTCATAACTTTTCTTCCAAGGAGTAAGCGTCTTTTAATTTCATGGCTGCAATCACCATCTGCAGTGATTTGGGAGCCCCCCCAAAATAAAGTCTGACACTGTTTCCACTGTTTCCCCATCTATTTCCCATGAAGTGATGGGACCAGATGCCATGATCTTAGTTTTCTGAATGTTGAGCTTTAAGCCAACTTTTTAGCTCTCCTCTTTCACTTTCATCAAGAGGCTTTTAGCTCCTCTTCACTTTTTGCCATAAGGGTGTTGTCATCTGCATATCTGAGGTTATTGATTTATCTCACCAATTAAAAAGAATACATTTGAATCAGTTCTAATGAGGTGGATGAAACTGGAGCCTATTATACAGAGTGAAATAAGCCAGAAGGAAAAACATCAATACAGTATACTAATGCATATATATGGAATTTAGAAAGATGGTAGCGATAACCCTGTATGCGAGACAGCAAAAGAGACACAGATGTATAGAACAGTCTTTTGGACTCTGTGGGAGAGGGAGATGGTGGGATGATTTGGGAGAATGGCAATGAAGCATGTATATTATCATATGTGAAATGTATCACCAGTCCAGGTTCGATGCATGATACAGAATGCTCAGGGCTGGTGCACTGGGATGACCCAGAGGGATGGAAAGGGGAGGGAGGTGGGAAGGGGGTTCAGGATGGGGAACACATGTACACCTGCAGCAGATTCATGTTAATGTATGACAAAACCAATACAATATTGTAAAGCAATTAGCCTCCAATTAAAATAAATAAATTTATAAAAAAATAAACTGTGGTGTTGGAGAAGACTCTTGAGAGTCCCTTGGACTGCAAGGAGGTCCAGCCAGTCCATCCTAAAGGAGATGGAATAGTCAGTCCTGAATATTCATTGGAATGATTGCTGTTGAAGCTGAAACTCCAACACTTTGGCCCCCTGATGAAAAGAGCTGACTCATTTGAAAAGACCCTGATGCTGGGAAAGATTGAAGGCAGGGGGATAAGGGGGCAACAGAGGTTGAAATGGTTAGATGGCATCACCAACTCAATGGACATGAGTTTGAGTAAACTCCTGGAGTTGGTGATGGACAGGATGCCTGGTGTGCTGCAATCCATAGGGTTCCAAAGAGTCAGACACAACTGAGCGACTGAACTGAACTGAACTGAAATATTTAACTAAGTCACTTTCCTGTATAGCAGAAATGAAATACAACATTGTAAATCAACTACAGTTCAATAAAATTTTTAGAAAGAGATTAATGGATAATAAAATAGAAAATTTCTTCTCATAAAAAAATAAAATGCAATTCTTAATATTGACCACTTAAAACATAAGTGCTATGCTTGCTACATGCTAAATAAGCATTCAAGTAAGAGTAAAGTCATCATTTTTAATACACATTAAAAAGAACTTGGAGATGAATTGATAGCCTGCATTATTTTATACATTTTCTTCTATAACAGTATGTCCCTGTACAGGGGCATATTCTTAAGCAGCCACAGTGAAATCTTTAGTCACTGAGCAGTCACTGTCTGCTAGGCATTGTCCATGAACCAGGATAGTGATCTCTTCACCCACCTGACAGTGAGTTAAGTCAGTATCTAGCCCCTATCTCACTGTATTTTTGATTGGACCAAACTTGTTACCTCCTGCATTAGTCCAGGTCCTTTGTGAAGCAAGATGCCAAGACAAGGTTAAACGTGTAACATCTGTCAGGGCAAATGAGGCAGGAGCTAGAGGAAGCTGGGGGAGATATTAGACTGGTGAGGCTGATGGTAAGGCACAGAGAATGCTTGAGCCAAATCCCATGGGAGGAGTCCCATATCTAGCAAGAACATGCCTGCTTAAAAAAATCCCTGTTCTTTTCAGTCATTTTAGCTAGGAGGAGCCTGTGGGAACATGGCCTTGGTACTAGTGTATTGATGATTGATTTCAAAGTGCAGAGACAGGCATTCACACTTCCTGAAGTAGTAGATCTGAGATGTGCATGTTCATATCACCACATATCACCACAAGGAACTCAAGTATAAAATATGGTGCTTTGGGACTTCCCTGGTGTCCCAATAGCTAAGACTCTAAGCTGCCAAAGCAGGGGGCCTGGGTTTGATCTCTGGACAAGGAATTAAGTCTATCACGCTGCAAATAAAGATCCCATGTGCTGCAATTAAGACCTGGCAAAGCCAAATAAATACATAATGTTTAAAAAATGTTTACTTCATTAAAAATTATTTTAAAAATAAAAATATTTAAAGCAAAAAAATGAGAAAAATATGCTATGGTCTTTATTACATATGATGAAACAAAAAATATGACAGTGATCACAAAAGGATGGAAAGGAAAAGGAAAGTATACTTTTTTTTGTAATTTTAATTTTTACTTTATTTTACTTTACAATACTGTATTGGTTTTGCCATACATTGACATGAATCCACCACGGGTGTACATGCGATCCCAAACATGAACCCCCCTCCCACCTCCCTCCCCACAACATCCCTCTGGGTCATCCCCTTGCACCAGCCCCAAGCATGCTGTATCCTGCATCGGACATAGACTGGTGATTCGATTCTTACATGATAGTATACATGTTTCAATGCCATTCTCCCAAATCATCCCACCCTCTCCCTCTCCCTCTGAGTCCAAAAGTCCGCTATAAGGTTTTTAATATTTACAGAGTTATAAGCTTTTATTTTTAGATAGATTTTAATAAGGTAAAGTTACATATTGTCATCATTATTAGAAACCACTATTAAAATGTGATACAGTTAATAAGCCAACAGAGGAGATACAGGAGAATACTAGAAAGTTCGCAGGGCTTCCCAGGCAACAGAGTGGTATAGAACCCGCTTGCCAATGCAGGAGACTCAGGTTCAATCCATGGGTCAGGAAGATCCCCTGGAGGAGGAAATGACAAGCTACTTTTGTATTCTTACCTGGAGAATCCTATGGATAGAGGAGCCTAGCAGGCTACAGTCCATAAGTGCTGCAGAGTTTGAGTGAGTACACAAATACAAATAATTTTTGCACAATCAAATAATTTGAAGGCAGGAAAAGATGAGAGTAAAGGATCAGATGGGATGAGAAGAAAACAAACAGCAAGACTGTGGGTTTAATTCAGTAAATACACTGAATATAAATAATCTAAACCTGCCAATTAGAAGACTGAAAAAGTTACACTGGATAAAGAAAAATTTAAAATTCCATTATATGCAGTTTAAATAAATCACATTTCAAATGAAAATGAGATATTTTCTTAAAGCAGAGGATGGACAAAGATATGCTGTTTAAGAATTAATGATAAGAAGTCTGAAACAGCTATACATTTCTGACATAGTATACTTTTCGACTTGAAATATCAACAAACATCATGAGTATATTTCACAGTATTTCAAGTATAAAGCAATAAAAACACATAATTCTAAATGTATTATACAGAACACATTTAACACCACCTAATAACAGATCTTCAAATACATAAAGCAAATGCTGACAGAATGGAAAGGAGATACAGAAAAAGTCACAGTTAAAGTTGGCGGTTCAACAGTCCCCTTTCAGTAATTGATAAAGCAAGCAGAGAGAAAATCATTATAGACAAGAAGACATATGAACTACCAAATGACAGGAACAAAATGACATTTATGCATCATTTTACTCAACAACAGAATACAGAATTTTTTTCAAGTGTCAATGGACAACTCACTAAGATCAACCATATCCTGGGACATTAAACTAGCTTACAAGTTTGGAAGAACTGAAAGTATACGGAGTATATTCTCTGACTACTGTGTAATTAAATTTTAGAAACTAAGAACAGATCACTGCAAAAATTGTGTTAAGAGATAAGATCATGGAAGAATAGGATTTAGTATCTCTCTGGTTTGGAAGAAAAGGAAAGAGAAGAAAGAAGAACAGATTAAAACTGACTAAAAATTTGAACCCGGGAACTATGAGCAGGATAGTAGAAATGGGGAAATAAGGAGTGGAGAGGATAAGGAGCTAGATTTTAGACTAGATGGTAAAATGTTGGCAAAAATCTTCAAAAGGAAATGGTAAGTAAGAAAAAAATTGGCAATGGAAAAGCAGCTTGTGAGAAAAGGGTCAAAATACAAATTAGGATACTCTGATCACAGAGGAATGGTGAATTGTTCCAAGCAGAAATATTTAAAGACAGAATAGTCAAAGGCTGAGTAAATATTTCTTCAATTCATGAATTCACAGAAGCCAAAAAATAGAAAAAAAAGAGAGAGGGAATTTCTCTCTCTTTGTTGAGAATAGTTGGGGAAACAGTGGAAACAGTGGCTGACTTTATTTTTCTGGGCTCCAAAATCACTGCAGATGGTGATTGCAGCCATGAAATTAAAAGATGCTTACTCCTTGGAAGAAAAGTTATGACCAACCTAGACAGCATATTCAAAAGCAGAGATATTACTTTGCCAACAAAGGTCCGTCTAGTCAAAGCTATGGTTTTTCCAGTAGTCATGTATGGATGTGAGAGTTGGACTATAAAGAAAGCTGAGTGCAGAAGAACAAATGCTTTTGAACTGTGGTGTTGGAGAAGACTTTTGAGAGTCCCTTGGACTGCAAGGAGATCCAACCAGTCCATTCTAAAGGAGATCAGTCCTGGGCGTTCATTGGAAGGACTGGTGTTGAAGCTGGAACTCCAATACTTTGGCCACCTGATGCAAAGAGCTGACTCACTGGAAAAGACCCTGATGCTGGGAAAGATTGAGGGCAGGAGGAGAAGGGAACGACAGGGGATGAGATGGTTGGATGGCATCACCGAATCGATGGACATGGGTTTGGGTGGACTCTGGGACTTGGTGATGGGCAGGGAGTCCTGGCACACTGCAGTTCATGGGATCGCAGAGTCAGACATGACTGACCAACTAAATTGAACTGAACTGAATGTGTGAGAATTAATGTGAGAATTAATGACTGTTTCTGTGCATCCAAGGGGAGGAAAGAGAAATGAAAATGAATTTAAATAAATTGAGCCCTGAATTCCAATTTACTTTTTCTGTATAACTGTTAATCTATACATTGTCCTTAAATGTTTGGAAGAATCCAGTATCAAAGTCTGGAATTTCCTTTGTAGGAAGGATTTTCATAACAAAGTAAATTCTTTAATAGATTTAATACTATTCAGACTTCTGTTTCTTCTTTTCTAAGTTTTACTAATTTGTATCTTTTAAAGAATATTCCAGTTCCTCTTTCACAATATTTCTTTACATTTGAGGATTAATGAATGTGTGTATTGTACAGATATTCTCCAAGTGAGTATGTTGTAATCCATGTCTTATATAATATTTTAGTATTAGCAGCAGATTGACAAGGAATGTATTATACAGAGATTCAAGTTGTGGAAAGAAGTACTGTGACAAAAGTAACTTAATCAAGAATATTTATTTCTATGTTTCTCTCTGCTTGTACTGGCGCAAGTGAATGGTGAAAATGACTTTAGAGAAGTCCTGATTCACTTGAAATAAAACCTTGATGCATTTAAAATAAAATTCCCATGGAAACTGTCTCTGAAGTTACAAAAACCTCAGAAGAATTTTTCCCAGTATTGCATCATGCCTGCAAGAACTCTCTAAAATTCCTGGAGGAAAGTGAACATTTAATGAACCCCTAAAGTCATCTTTGCCTTTGAGTCTTTTTTTTTTTTTGGCAAACACACATTTAATATTTATTAAGTTCAATTATACTTTGGATCGTAAAATACATCTCAATATATTTTAGAAAATTTAATCTCAATACTATATATTCTCTGACAATGATGGAGTTAAATCAGTTGTTAATCTCAGGAAGATATATATATATATATATATGTATATATATTTTAAGGTTCTTGTTTATTTATTTTTTAAAATATAAATTTATTTATTTTAATTGGAAGTTAATTACTTTACAATATTTTATTGGTTTTGCCATACATCAACATGTATCTGCCACAGGTATACACGTGTTCCTCATCCTGAACCCCCCTCCCTCCTCCCTCCCTGTACCATCCCTCTGGGTCGTCTCAGTGCACCAGCCCCAAGCATCCAGCATCATGCATCGAACCTGGGCTGGCAACTTGTTTCACATATGATATTACACATGTTTCAATGCCTTTCTCCCAAATCATCCCACTCTCCCTCTCCCACAGAGTCCAAAAGACTGTTCTATACATCTGTGTCTCTTTTGCTCTCTTGCATATAAGGTTATCGTTACCATCTTTCTAAATTCCATATATATGCGTTAGTATACTGTATTGGTGTTTTTCTTTCTGGCTTACTTCACTCTGTATAATAGGTTCCAGTTTCATCCACCTCATTAGAACTGATGCAAATGTATTCTTTTTAGCCTTTGAGTCAAGAAGAGTTTATTTATGGTGCTTATTTTTACTTCTTGATAATGGATTATTTTCTCTATTTCTTAAACAAGTGAAGTGGGATTGAGAATAAGGAGTAGGGCTCTTTTGAGTCACTCTGGGCTGTGGACAATTCTCAGTGTAAATAAAATGGACAAGACCCCATCACTGCTGTCTCAACAAGTCTTCATTGATATATGTGCACATATCAATACTCACAGTGGTTTTAGTTGGACTTGCTTGGAGAAAAGTGGACTTCTGTTTTTATGTTTTGATTTCATAACTTCCCTAATAGGATTCTAGCCTTTAACTTAGACCCCAAATATAACTCACCTGCAAACTTCCTCAGTAGAAATTTATTTTTTTGGATAGAAAATCTACTATTTTTAATATTTAAAAGTCCTTGGCAAAGCATATAGAATGCAAATTGGTACACAAACGTTATTAGGCTTTATCTTAGTTTCAGTTAAAAACTTACATTGTGTGATTGTCGTTGTCTGAAACTGCAGCAAGGTCTCTAGCCCCTCTCTCCTGTTACTATGATCAGGATTTTCTCCCTCACAGCCTGCAATCTGGGTTAAAATATTGCATTTAAAGTTCAGGTCATAAGCATGATGCCTTGGTTGGAAAGGTGCTACGTTAAACCATGAACACGTCATGTTTCATTAGAGTAACTGTTCTCATCAAGAGAAGCTTTTTAAGTGTCTTTCAAGTTATCACTCAAATGTCAGATTTATCTATTTAATGTTGAAATCTGTAGCTTTTTTCTTTTCTATTCCATTCCCTTACTTTCCTTTTCTTCATCACAATTCTCATGTTACTTTTTACCTCTTTCTTTCCTGTATTTTTTATCTGCTGCAATTTGAATGAAAGCTCCAAGAGGGCAGGAATCCTTTTTTGTTTTTGCCTTTTCACTGAAGAATCACCAGGTCTTAGAGGGCTTCAGAGACAGTATACACACACACACACACACACACACACACACACACACACACACACACACACACACAAAGTACTTGCTGAATGAATGCTGGTTTTGTTCAAAATCTTTCAACTCCCCTTTATCTGACAGATTGGCTGCAGAGGCTGTTCTCTGCTTTTAGGTCTTGACAAAAGTTGCTATTAGTTATTTCACAAATATTTGCTTTTAATAATCAAGCTTAAACTGCATGATCAAGTAGTGGAGAGAAATCAGAGAAAGTGTCTTTAGGTTTAAGCTTGGAGATAGTGCAAATAATTCTTCCTACATTTTAGAGGTGACTGAAATAAGACTATCCTCTGAAGTCCAAAACACCTAATTTTACCCTTCTTGGCTCTAACACTTTCTACATTCCCCACTGAAATTATGTAAGTACTTGTTTTATCTATAAAGAATCTTATGCGATCCTAGAAAGTAAAAATGCTGCTTCAGAGGTTTTGTTGTCACTTACAGGGAGGTAGTGTAGCCCAGTGGTTAAGAATAAGAAATCTGGAATTGGACAGGGTTGGTTTTGACTCAAGATTCTGGAACCTTCTAGCAGTGTGCACTCCTCATGTTTAAAGCAGAGATTAATAGGTCTAATATATAAAGTTGTTGTGAGGAATAAACAAGTTAAAATTATTTGTGTATTGCTTTAGATAGTTGGTATCTGTAGCAGGGTTCTGGGTCAGATAGTGTCTGGTACATGGTAAGTGTTCAATACCAGGTAGCGAGAATTATTTTTCCACACTGCTTTGTTCTTGCATGCTAAGTCGTTTCAGTTGTTTCTGACTCTGTGCAAGCCCATGGACTGTAGCCTGCCAGGCTCCTCTCTCCATGGAATTCTCCAGGCAAGAATACTGGAGTGGGTTGCTATTTCCTCCTCCAGGGGATCTTCCCGACCCAGGGATTGAACCTGCATTTCTTATGTTTCCGACATTGGCAGGTGGGTTCTTGATCACCAGTGCCACCTGCCTTTGCTCTTGATTGTGTTTAAAAGGATGTAACTTGAATAAAAGGTCGTTAAAAGCCTTGTCAAGTGCTGTCAGAGATGTAAGTAAACATTTCTTCTTCCCTGGGAAGGTGGTCTCTGGAGCTGTGATCCCAAGGGAGTCTCTTGTAATGAAGTCAACTGAGATATCTGATCCAGAATAAAAGTATTCAGTCTGCTGTTATCCATGGATATAAGGAGAGGATGCTGCTTCATCCTTGGAGGCTGGACAGGAGGCTTGGGGCAAAGCCACAGTCAGAGACATGTCCTTCTACTCAGCAAGAGAAGCAAGATAAACTAGAGATTTTGATCATTAAAGTGGAGAAGCAGAGGCATCTGAGCCCTGAGTTTTCACCTTCTTTTCACAGGGCATTTGAGTCTCCATGAAAGAGGTGGATGAGAGCCAGCCAGCATACAGCTCTGTGACTTCAAGCAGAAGGAGGGTGAGTGCCTGCCTGACCTGGTCTGTCCTGTCACAGAGAGGTTTCAAGCTCACACTCTGAGCCAAACCAGCTGAGTTCACCTTTGGTCACAACTTAGGAATACTGGGACTTGTGCAAATTACTTAAGCCCAGTGTCTTCAACTGTCGTATGGGGATAATCATAATGCCACACATAACAGAGGATAAGATGGTTGAATGGAATCACTGACTTGATGGACATGAGTTTGATCAGGCTCTGGGAGTTGGTGATGAACAGGGAAGCGTGGCATGCTGCAGTCCATGGGGTTGCAAAGAGTTGGACATGACGGAGCAACTGATCTGAACTGATAATGCCACACAGCATGTAGAACCATGCCTATCTCACAGTTGTTGTTTTTGAATCATTGTCATGTCCAGCTCTTTGTGACCCCATGAACTGCAGCATGCTAGGCTTCCCTGTACTTCACTATCTCCCAGAGTTTGCTCAAACTCATTTCCATTGAATCAGTGATGCCATCCAACCATCTCATCTTCTGTCATCCCTTTCTCCTCCTGCCTTCAATCTTTACCAGCATCATTGGTCTTTTTCCAATGAGTCGGCTCTTCACACCAGGTGGCCCAACTATTAGAGCTTCAGCTTCAACATCAGTCTTTCCAATGACTATGCAAGGTTGATTTCCTTTAGGATTGACTGGCTTGATTTCCTTACTGTCCAAGGGACTCTCAAGAGTCTTCATCAGCGCCAGAGTTCAAAAGCTTCCAGTTAGAGCTCAGTAAGTGTTCCTTTTCTTCTCTTCTTCATCTCACCTCCATAACTTCCAGTAACTTTCAAAATACGTTGCCTCTATTTTGTTTAGTGACTCTTTCTTTTTTCCCTCACAGATTCTCCTAGAGGAGAATGGCTGCAGGTAACACCTCCTCTGTGATCGAGTTCATCCTCACAGGCTTAACAGATCAGCCAGAACTCCAGCTCCCCCTCTTCTTCCTGTTTCTGTGTTTCTATGTGGTCACCGTAGTGGGGAACCTGGGTTTGATAACGCTGATTGGACTGAATTCTCACCTTCATATTCCCATGTACTTTTTCCTCTTCAACCTGTCCTTCATAGATTTTAGTTACTCCACTACCCTCACCCCTAAAATGCTGATGGGTTTTGTCTTAGAGAAGAACATCATTTCCTATGCAGGGTGTATGACTCAGTTCTTTTTCTTCTGTTTCTTTGTCTTTTCTGAATCCTACATCCTGTCGGCGATGGCATACGACCGCTATGTCGCCATCTGTAAGCCACTGGTGTACACGGTCACCATGTCTCCTCAGGCGTGTTTACTCCTTTTGTTGGGGGTCTATGGGATGGGAGTGTTTGGAGCTGTGGCTCATATGGGAAACATAATGTTTATGACCTTCTGTGGTGATGACCTTGTGAATCACTATATGTGTGACATCATTCCCCTCCTTGAGCTCTCCTGTAACAGTTCTTACATAAATCTGCTGGTGGTCTTTATTGTTGTGACCATTGGCATTGGTGTGCCCATTGTGACCATTTTTATCTCTTATGGTTTCATTCTTTCTAGCATTCTCCACATCAGCTCCACTGAGGGCCGATCCAAAGCCTTTAGTACATGCAGCTCGCATATAATTGTGGTTTCTCTTTTCTTTGGGTCAGGAGCTTTTATGTACCTCAAACCACCTTCTATTTTACCCCTTGATCAGGGGAAAGTGTCCTCTGTATTCTACACTGCTGTGGTGCCCATGCTTAACCCATTAATCTACAGTCTGAGGAATAAGGATGTTAAAGTTGCCCTGAAGAAAACCTTGAGCATAAAAACCTTCTCTTGAAAATGACAAAGAAACTCCAAAGCTTTGCTTATCAGTTAAAAAAAATTGTTTTTTCAGTGAAGAAAACAAATGTCAGCTGGTGCTTTCTCTTCTATATTTAGAGAAAAATTTTAACTTGTCTGTAAGCATTGTATTTCTCTACTCCTTACACTAGCCTATCTATTCAATCAGTCTTTGTTTTATGAAAACAGTTTCCATAGTCATAGAGGGTTGCTCTTTAACAGGTCTAAAGAATGATTTAATCCAGCCTCTCATGTGACACATTACACACCTGAGACTCACGTAAATATTTTGAGGTGGCCCATGGACATTTATGTACCTAGTGCTAAAGCTGGGATTGGAATCTAGGCCCTTCAGTTTGAATGTACTTTGCTCTGCTTTCCTTTAGTCATGCTTGGTTGATCCATCTTTTCTCTGGCAGATTTGCATTTCAAAGATTTTTATTTTTCCATTTAAAGAAACCTAATTCTATTTACAGTGATGTCATGCAACTTTTCAATGGTTAATTTTTGGAACATCATTTTTGTAAGAATGTTGGAAGTGAAAAATGTGGCGATTTTGACTTGACAAAATAATAAAAAAATGTTTTAATATTTTGGGGGTAGGAAATAAAATTCCATATAGAATCAAGCATAGTGACTGCTGAGGTGGTATATAGAGTTCTATAGACATATCAACTTATTAGACCTTCTAATGGAGGGATATACAGATTTAAGAGAGTTAAAAATATTGGCTACAAGCTTCACTCATTATTTCCCGACTAATATGACAGAACTTGGAGCCTCACTTCAAGGGTCTGAATGGCGCAAATGAGTAATAGCTTTGGGTGGAAGTGAGTCATTAGAGCAGTAACAACCAACAAACCTGGAGGAGGAAATGGCAACGCACTCCAGTATTCTTGCCTGGAAAATGTGATAGGCAGAAGAGCCTGGTTGGCTGCAGTAGGTGGGGTCATAAAGAGTCAGACACGACTAAGCATGCATGCGCTCATGCAACAAACTAATCAACCAGTTATTAAGAAGGTAGATGCCATTGTATTTTGAGGCAAGGCATATAGCTATGATCTATTGGTAGTAGGGCAAAAGGGAAACAGATGGTGGTCTTAAGACAGGTCATATTAATATATTCATAGCATTGGGCAAATGGAGGTACAGCTTTAAGCAAAGACGCAGAAGAATATTTGCTTTGGTCAGAGCACATTACGAGGTATGTGACCTGTTTGCAAGATATTCTGACATTTTAACTTTTCTTATAAAAGTTCTCTTCCATTAGAAAAAAGTGAAAATTTGGATAAACACACCTTTAGTTTTGCCCTTTGCCAGCTGAATTCAGGATATTTATGGATTGATGGTGCAGCAGGGGGTGATAGAGAATCAGTACAATATTGTTAAGTAAAAAAATAACACCACCTCCTTTTAAAGTATAAGTTATATACTGCAAAGTGCACAAATTTTACATGCTCAATTTTTTTCACATATATAAGGGTATGTAACCACTACCTATACCAAGATAGAATAGGGAAGATTTCTATGGCTTAAGAATATTCTTGCCTGCCCCCTCCTAGTGAATATTGCTATCCATTCTCTTTCTGGAAATATCTACTATTCTTACCTTTATCATTACATTTTGCTTGTTCTTGAGCATCATATAAATGTCAAAACTGCATTTACTTTTATAAAAAAAATTCTAGTTTTCTCACAAAACAAAGTGTAGTGTGAAATTCATCTATAATGTCTGTGTAGGTATTGTTTGCTCTTGGTTACTGTTGTTTAGTATTTCACTGTATCGATATAGAGCAATTTCTTTTTCAATTATCCTCTTCATGGACATTTAGCATATTTTCAGTCTCTGTATATTATTAATACAACTGCTATGAACATCCTTGAGCACGTAGTTTCTTTGAAATTTACTCTGATTTATCTTGGTTCTATAGCTTGATGCAGGTTACTGGGTCACAGGATGGGCATACTTTATGCTTCTTAAGTACTAATAAGTTGTCTTCCAAAATATTTAAACTGATTTGCATCCCAATGGTTTCCAGGTAAGGATGTTCCTCTTTCTTCTGAGCATTTGCTATTTTCAGTTCTTTCCCTCTTAGCCACTCTTTTGGGTGTGTAGTGCACTATCACTTGAGCCTTCTTTTGTCATTTCTCCAACCGATAATTGTGTTGAGCACTTCTTAATACATTCTTTAGAATTTAGATATCACCTTTGTTAAGTGCCTGTTCAAGTCTTTTGCCCACATAAAAAAAGTTTGTTAGTCATTTCCTTACTAATTTGAACTTCAAGAAAGCATATTCTAGATATGGGTTCTTGTTCAGACATATAGATTGCTGTTATTTTTGCTCAATGGCTATTCTTACTGATGTTTTATGGTAACAGAACTTTTAATTTTAATAAAGTTCCATCTCTCATACTATTAGTGGAGTACCCTGCTTAATCATTGCTTATTACAAAATTACAAATATAGTCTTCTATTTTCCTTTGAAAGGTTTATTGTTTTCCCTTTAATATTTATATATTATTTATCATGTATGATGTGAGGGAGTAAGTTTATTTTTTCATGATATTATACATTAAGATGGAGAAGGAAATGACAACCCACTCCAGTACTCTTGCCTGGAGAATCCCTTGGACAGAGGAGCCTGGCGAGCTATAGTCCATGGGGTCGCAGAGTCAGACACGACTGAGCAACTGACACACACACATACATTAAGAATACATGTATCTTTTTGAGACATTAAATTGCTTCTAGGTCATTTATGGAAAAGGTCATATCTCCTCTTTAAATTGCATTGGCTTTATACAGATCTATTTGATGATCATGTGGCAATGCTCTTATGGGACCAGATGGAGAGAATCTTGCTAAGAAACAAAACTAATTATCAGGCCCAAAGTGTTTCACTAGTGAATTCTATCAAATGTTCAAGAAAGAAATAATACTGATTTTCTATATTCTCTCCCAGAAAATTAGATACAGAGAAAACCCTTAAGATTTGAACAAGGCAAAGTTGTCTCTTCTCACCAATTCTATTCAACATCATACTGGAAGTCCTAGCTAGTGCAATAAGAGAGGGAAAAAAGGTACACAGATTGGTAAGGAAGAAATAAAACTCTCTGTTTACAGCTGACAAAACTGTCTATGTAGAAAATCCCAATGTACTGATGTAAAAACTCTTGGAGCTAGATAGCAATTATAAAAAGGTTGCAAGATACAAGGTTAGATACAAATGTAAATTGACTTCATATATGTCAGTAATGAACCATTTCAAATTCAAAACTATTAAAATTAAAAACATAATATCATTTACATTAGCATCAAAACAAAAAAGTGCCTAAGAATAAATCTAATAAAATACATATAGGATCTCCATAAGGAAAAGCATAATTCTACTGAAGCATTTTCTTTCAGTAGAATTATACTTTATATTTTATGTTACAAAATGTTTCCACTTGTTAATGTAACATGAATTTTCTTTATTATTCTTTAAATTATAGCTTTGCTGCAAATTATTTCATCCTATGACTGTATATAGAAATTTTGTATCATAGTTTATAACGTTTTTGTCCTGTTTCAAACCCTCCAATGTTTTATTAGTATAGCTAATACTGTGACTAACTCCATTGTGTAAAAACCTTTGGCTAGATTTATGGCAATTTCCTCAGGATAGATTCTCCACAGAAGATTATAGCATAAAATGATATTTCTTTACCCGTGGATTCATTCCAATTTGAACTCCCAACAGAAGATTAATACCTTTATGAAATGTCTACTCTCTGCCAGACAACTGTACTAGTAAGTCTATACATAACTCATAAAAGGCAGTCATCTTGGACTTCCCTGGTGTTCCAGCGGTTAAGAATCGGCATGCTAACACAGGGCACATGGGTTCAGGCCCTGGTCCAGGAAGATTCCATATGGCGTGGGGCAACTAAGTTCATGTACATGAGCCTGTGATCTAGAGCCTGTGACCCACAGCAGATGAAGCCTGAGCACCCTATAGTCCGTGTTCTGCAAGAGGAGCCACTGCAATAAGAATCCCAAGCACTGTAGGTAGAGAGGAGCCCACACTGGCCACAACCAGAGAAAGCCTGCAGTGGTACCACAAATAAATAAATAATTGTTTAATTAAAAATCAATCATCCTGATTATTTAAACATAGCTTAAATTATTCTCTTCACTCACTTCCCTTAGAGAGTTGACAGTGAAAAGCCATTGTATATCTATCTTTTCTTCCTGTTTTTCTCCCTGGATTCATAAGCCCACTAAGACTCGGTCTCATTAATTGTACCACAGTTACAACATCTTTAAACCTGGAGTATGGAAATACTGGGTTTTGCAAAGTTTATGAGAGGTGTTGTGACTTAGAATGATTCTTCAGAGACTGGCCACATATGAATGGATAAGAAAGCTGTGGTACATATACACAATGGAGTATTACTCAGCCATTAAAAAGAATACATGTGAATCAGTTCTAATGAGATGGATGAAACTGGAGCCGATTATACAGAGTGAAGTAAACAAGAAATAAAAACACCAATACAGTATACTAACACATATATATGGAATTTAGAAAGATGGTAATGATAACCCTGTATGTGAGACAGCAAAAGAGACGCAGATGTATAGCACGGATTTTGGACTCTGAGGGAGAGGGAGAGGGTGGGATGATTTGGGAGAATGGCACTGAAACCTGTATACTATCATGTAAGAGACGAATCGTCAGTCTAGGTTCGATGCAAGATACAGGATGCTTGGGGCTGGTGTGTGAGGATGATCCAGAGAGATGATATGGGGTGGGAGGTGGGAGGGGGGTTCAGGATTGGGAACTCATGTACACCCATGGTGGATTCATGTCAATGTATGGCAAAACCAATACAGTATTGGAAAGTAAAATAAAGTAAAAATAAAAATTAAAAAAAGAAAAATAAATAAAAATAAAGTTAAAAAAATTTTTTTCCTACGAAGCTTAGATAGGTACCTCTATATGTGTGGGCTTCCTTGGTGGCTCAGAGGGTAAGGTGTCTGCCTGCAATACAGGAGGCCTGGGTTCGATCCTTGGGTCAGGAAGATCCCCTGGAGACGAAATGGCAACCCACTCTAGTAAACCCCATGGACAGAGAAGCCTGGTGGACTACAGTCCATGATCACAAATGCATGTGCATTTGCATGGGATGCACAAGACTGAGCACCTTCACCCCCTCACCCTCTGTGTGTGTACCCACAGCATCCTTCACTTAACCTGTTAGAACATTTACTGCACATAATGCAGCTGCCTATTTATGCGTGGCTGATCCTCACACAGAATTTAAGTTCACTGAGGGCAGTGCCTGTGGTGTCTGTCTGGTTATGTCGATGTTGCTAGGAGAGTAACTGGCGTACAAGTAGATGTTTAATAACTAGCTAGCAGAGAGAGAAAAGGATTCCAGGAGACTGAGAAGATTATTTTAAAAAGACCACATCTGATTTCTAGACCTATGCTTTAAGACACACTTGCAGAGAACAAACAGCATTTCAAAACAGAGGTGAACGGTGCACTTTCCCCACAGCCATTGCTCTCTTCCTTGCTGGTTTCTCTGGGTTATAGACTGTCCTTCAGCTTCCTTTAACTTTCTATGAGAAGGGTCTTTTCCTAGCTCAGGTGACTCAAGTCTAAGTATAATGTATAAGGTACAATGCACACTCTGAAATTAGCCTCATTTAGAATGGTGTTTTGTAAGAATCACAGAGTCTACTTAAAGGTTTTGCCGGTGCTCACCATCATGATCTTCTGATTTATTTTACATCTTGGAATTGTGTTCAGTAATGCTCAGGGAGCTTCAGCATTTATGCTTTCACATTAATCAATCATTCATTCAGAGTTGCCTTCAAATGAACATACATTCTCAGGAACTTCTGTTTCTTCTGAGCAGGCCTTTGATAGTTTTGTGCTACTGCCACTGAGAAATCTCATAACCCCACTGATACGGGGGAGAATAGTTCCATAGAAGCATCTCCTGTTTAAAAAGTCTGACCTGTGGAGGACAGAAATCACCAAGTCCTTTTACACCAATGAATTTCTTCTTGCCTTACTGAAGGGAATGTTCTATGAGTCCTCCTATGGAGCAAAGTCAGATGCTAGGCTCTGCTGCTAAGCTGCTAAGTCACTTCAGTCGTGTCTGACTCTGTGTGACCCGAGACGGCAGCCCACCAGGCTCCCCCGCCCCTGGGATTCTCCAGGCAAGAACACTGGAGTGGGTTGCCATTTCCTTCTTCAATGCATGAAAGTGAAAAGTGAAAGTGAAGTCGCTCAGTCATGTCTGACTCCTAGCGACCCCATGGACTGCAGCCTACCAGGCTCCTCTGTCCATGGGATTTTCCAGGCAAGAGTACTGGACTGGGTTGCCATTTTCTTCTCCGAACACATAACAAAACTACTCTAACATTCTCATCTCTGTGAGCCACCTGATATCTTCCATAATACTTTGCCAAAGCAATTTCAGCATCTCTACTTCATCTGCCTATTAGCCATTTTCACATTCAGACTTCAGGGAAACACCCTAGCAGCAAATGACCAGCCCCAGGTGTTCTCACTTGCCCTCCCCCCACAGCTTGCTCTCCTTGTCACTTTAGGCCTGTAGCTGGTACAAGTTTCTGCACTATCCCTATGGTTTTCCTGTGTTCTACCTAAAGCCTTGTAAACTGTATGATTTTGCTCTGGCTGATGGGCCTTCAGCAGAGCTTCCCAGGTGGCTCATGGTAAAGAATCCACCTGTAATGCGGGAGACACAGGTTTGATCCCTGGGTCAGGAAGATTCCCTGGAGAAGGAAATGGCAACACATTCTAGTGTTCTTGCCTGAGAAATCCCATGGACAGAGGAGCCTGGCGGGCTACTGTCTATGGTGTCACAAAGAGTCAGGAACAACTCAGCAACTAAACAACAACAATGTGGGCCTTAAGCATGTAGCTGGCAAACTGATTGATTAAAAGTTTTCTAAGCCCTCATCTGGCCAGTGCTGGTATACTTACCTACTTCACCAGACTGTAAGACATTTGCATATTGCTTTCCCCTACTTATCCACACAAAGAATAGCAGAGGGTCTTGTACACACTCTCAGTTACGAATGTCATTCTAAGTAGGAAGTGCTGGTGAATCTCTTCAGAGTAGGGTCTACCCTTTCTCTTCCTGAGGTTATTTATGCTGTGGGAGCAGGCTCCTTGAATAACAGCCCCCAGACAGAACTAAGGTATCTCTGAATTACTCTTGCACAGTTATTATAATTGTTTATAAATATGTTGTTTCTTTATAAAAAAAATTATATTTAAATATCCTGAGCTCCCAGATCATGGCACAGTTTTAATACAGGAAGATGGAACATATGAGGGGGAAATAATGCATGAGAATCTGTGTTTTTACCCTTTTTAAAAAGATACTCATTTGACTTAAAAAATGTTTTGTATTAAAGATATTTGATTTATATTTATGGAACTTTGGAAGCACCATATTTAGCAAGTGATCATGCACATATGTAGTACATGATATATTGTATATGCTTACTCATGAAAGCAAATATGGCTTCATGCAAATAATTCCTGTGAATGGGCTGATCTTTTCTGGTCTGACTGGACACCTGCCTTTTTCCATGTCCCAGGAGGATGAAGGATGGGAGGAATTTCCTTCCTCATTCTTCCTCAAGAGGGGGTTATGGTCCTGACTTCTGGACACCAAGCTGAGCATATGATGTGCTTCTCCCCTTCTCCCCTGTAGGGAAGGCCATCTTCCCCAGGGCAGATGCAAGCTCCAGCCCTCACCTACCTCATTTGGTTCCTACCTTCTTAGCTTTTCTGCCCTCCCAGAAACTTCTTCTTTTTTTTTTTGTTAATGTGGACTATTTTTAAAGTCTTTATTGAATTCACTACAATATTGTTTCTGTTTTCTTTTTTGTTGTTTTGGCTACGTGTCATGTGGGATCTTGGCTTCCTGACCAGGCATTGAGCCCACACCCCCTGTATTAGAACGTGAAGTCATGCATGGCCTTGCAATAACCCTTTCCCTGCTCCGAATTCCAACCTCACTCACTGTGTTTTTACCCTTTTTTAAAGATACTTTTAGATATGAACTTGTGCTTTGTTGTTGTTCAGTTGCTAAATCATGTCCAGCTCTGTGACCCCATGGACTGCAGCATGCCAGGCTTCCCTGTCCTTCACTATCTCCTGGAGTTTGCTCAAACTTATGTCCACTGAATCAATGATGCCATCCAACCATCTCATCCTCTGTGGTCCTTGCACTAACAGCCATGTATCCTATATACTTACTTTGTGTTGAATGATATTGGTGTATGGTTTCAATTTTTCTGAGGATGAAAGAACTGATTCTTACCTGGAGCCCACCTAATTTGTAACTATGAATTTCTAATCAGAGCTATAATGGAAACATTTGGTGTACTGTAGCACAGTGCCCTGGTGACAGCATAACCTGAAGCATGGCAGGCATGGGTTTGCAGCTCTGCTCTTCTACCAACCAAGTGTATTTGAGTCTATTATTTCCCTTCATTGAACCCAGTTTAGTTACCTGTAAAATAGAAGTAATTCTAGTTTCACAAGTCTGCTACTAATGTTAGCGTACATAATGTATGGAAAGTATTTTGCATAGTGCTAGAAACCTCACCCCATCCCCCACCAGTTTTCTTCCTTTCTAAAGGAAACATGAGGTTTCATATTCTACATACAATTCAGTGAAATTTGTTCCTGAAAAACTATACACTGCATTAAGGATAAACAGGTGGCGCTGGTGGTAAAGAACCCTCCTGCCAATGCAGGAGACATAAGAGACATGGATTTGATCCCTGGGTTGGGAAGATTCCCCTGAAGGAGGGCTTGGCAACCCACTCCAGTATTCTTGGCTGGAGAACCCCATGGACAGAGGATCCTGGTGGGCAACAGTCCATAGGGTTGCAAAGAGTCGGACACTACTGAAGTGACTTAGCACACATAGCACACACACACAAGGATAAATAAGGGACCTACTTTTTGAGCGGAGCAACAATGAGAGGTAGGTTCTCTTACCCCATTTACTAGATAAGGTAACTGGAATTTAGAGCCTTTAAGTAACTTGCTACTGAGAAGTAGAGTGTTGTCTGCCATATCAGTAAACAAAGGATGACACAGTTATCAGCAATTGCAGTCACCATCACGGGTGACCTGGTGAGCCCTGAGAGAACTCAGGAAGGAAAGCATATCTGCCATCTAGCAGCCAACAGATGGCAGCCACTCCCTATGGTGAACCCAAGGAACTGACTATGTGAAAACACAGGATACTGGCCCAGATGGCTGAGTTGCACATCATAGGGATATTTCAGTGAGCCCAGACTCTAGCATCTTCCCACACATAGAAAAGAACTAAATTCCTCAACTTGCAGACATCTGCCTAACATCATTAGTTACTCAGTCATTTCCGACTCTTTGCAACTCCATGGACTGTAGCCTTCCAGGCTCCTCTGTCCATAGGGATTCTCCAGGCAAGAATATTGGAGTGACTTGTCAGACCCTCTTCCAGGGGATCTCCCCAACTCAGGGATTGAACCCAGGTATCCAGCATTGCAGACGGATTATTTACTATCTGAGCCACCAAGGAAGCCATCTAGTTTTCTTTTATTAACAGTTTTAGTACTACTGCCTGCCCCTTGTTGTGAAATTCCTATATATCCTGGCTCCCCCCCATCACCTCCATGGAGCGGTACTCTCAGGGGTACTTGAGATGCTGCCTTCCAGGTTTGAGGTCCTCAGTATGTCTACTGAATAAAACATAACTCTCAACTTGTAGGTTCAGTTCAGTTCAGTATAGTTGCTCAGTTGTGTCCGACTCTTTGTGACCTCATGCACTGCAGTATGCCAGGCTTCCCTGTCTGTCACCAACTCCTGGAGCTTACTCAAACTCATGTCCTTTGAGTTGGTGATGCTATCCAACTATCTCATCTTCTGTCATCCCCTTCTCCTCCTGCCTTCAATCTTTCCAAGCATCAAGGTTTTTTCAAATGAGTAAGTTCTTTGCATCAGGTGGCCAAAATGTTGGAGTATCAGCTTCAGCATCAGTCCTTCCAATGAATATTCAAGACTGATTTCCTTTAGAATGGACTGGTTGAATTTCCTTGCTGTCCAAGGGACTCTCAAGTCTTCTCCAACACCACAGTTCGAAAGCATCAATTCTTCAGTGCTCAACTTTCTTTATGGTCCAACTCTCATGTCCATACGTGACTGCCGGGGTCCAGCCCTGGTGGATCCAGGGAATTTGAAGGTGGGGATGGCATCGGCGTCCTTGGGAAAATACATATTTAATTACAGAGATAGAAAGATTAGAAATGGATAGTGTAGTAGGAAAATTAGTGGAGAAAAAGAGGCTGAATAACTTGGAATTCAGCCAGAGAAACGGGGAGCAAGAAAGACGCGACATGGGGGAATCAGTCTTCCCGGAAACTGATCCAATTTCTTTATTTTTGGGTTTGCTATATACCTTTTGTTACACATAGGGATGAATACAGAGTCACACAGGGGTCAGCAGTCCTGACCTTTATCAAAATCAGGTGCTTTACATAAAAAGGTCTTAAGGATTTTATACTATCTGGCCATGAGTGAGACCTGCTAACATTTTATGATCCTTTCTTTCTGATAACCAAAAACTTATTTCTTCCAAGGGTGTTTTTTCTTAAACCAGGCACCACCCTCCAAATAAAGTTACATTCCTATAGGGTGAGGGTGTAGTGAGTTATAATCAAGAAAGGAATTTATTTAACCCGAGGTTAACATGATTAATCTTAAAGGTTAATACTTATTTCTCCTATATGTTAGTTATATTCATTATAAGGGCAGGGAACATGGAGATTTAGCAGCAAACATCAACCCAACAAATGAAAATCCTTTCACCAATGTTCCCCTTAAGATCTATTTAGTCTTAAGATAGTGATAAAGTTACATTTTTACATAGCAAGGACACAGTGATTTATAACAAAGTACAGTGATCTATTACAAAGAGAAAATTCATTAACTCAAAAAGTCTAGTATTGCTAACCTTAAAAACTACTATATTTCCTTTTCTATATTCCAAATACATTGATTAATATATTCCCAGGTGCCTAAGGATATGGAGGCCTGGCGGCAATCATTGATTCAACAATGAGAAAAGCTCTATGCTAATTAAGACTCTCAAAATACTCCAGAACTCTCTGTGCTGTTTATGGTTGAGAGGTAGTAAACCATCATGTGTGTAGTGGCAGGAGTATGGATAATCCTGTCACACAAGCTAGTCTGTCAGCAGAGAGGTTTGACCTAAGACACCCTTGTCACACCCAGGGCAGGAAATTAGCAGCAATTATTGGCACAACAAATGAAAAACCCTTCACCAATATAATTCCTAACCAACCCATTATACTGACAATTTCCCCAAAGAATTTGCCTTTAGTAAGTCTAAAACATCTTGTGCCTCTCAGATTGGGAGGCTGTAAACAATCACATGTGGCCGGACGAACCTATACAGGCGGGCTAGATAACCTTCAGAGGAGTTCGTAAGCTGAAACACTCTTGTCATGCCCAGGAATTTTTATTGCCTTGGAGCTGCATGTTTACTCCTTCTCCGAGAGAAACGGTTATGGGGGAGAGCATAAAACAGACTCTGGTTTTGGGGTAGATGCTGGGGAACAGGGGGTTTCCTGAGGCTTGATCACACCTTTGCGTATGCCAAGCCTCCTTCCTCATGACCTTTGCCATGGGCGGAGTTCCTCATGCTGGCCCCTGGCACATGACTACAGGAAAACCTGAAACTTTGACTAGATGGACCTTTGCTGGCCAAGTAATGTCTCTGGTTTTTAATATGCTGTCTAGGTTGGTCATAATTTTATTCCAAGGAGCAAGCATCTTTTAATTTCATGGGTGTAGTTACCATCTTCACTGATTTTGGAGCCTAAAAAATAAAATTGTAGGTTGTGAATAATTTTTCAGTCGACTCTGCTTATAGCTAAGTAGACACTCCTTAGGTATGGTTACCTGAGGAGGCCTTACAAATAGCTGAGAACAGAAGAGAAGCTAAAGGCAAAGGAGAAAAGAAAAGATATACCATCTGAATGCAGAGTTCCAAAGAATAGGAAGGAGAGATAAGAAAGCCTTTCTCCGTGATCAATGCAAAGAAATAGAGGAAAACAATAGAATGGGAAAGACTAGAGATCTCTTCAAGAAAATTAGTGATACCAGGGAACATTTCAACAAAGATGGGCACAACAAAGGACAGAAATGGCATGGACCTAACAGAAGCAGATGTTAAGAAGAGGAGGCAAGGATACATAGAAGAACTATACAAAAAAGATCTTCATGACCCAGATAACCATGGTGGTGTGATCAACCACCTAGAGCAAGGCATCCTGGAATGTGAAGTCAAGTGGGCCTTAAGAAGCATCACCACGAACAAAGCTAATGGAGGTGATGGAATTCCAGTTAAGCTATTTCAAATCCTAAAAGATGATGCTGTGAAAATGCTGCACTCAATATGCCAGCAAATTTGGAAAAGTCAGCAGTGTCCACGGGACAGAAAAAGGTCAGTTTTCATTCTAATCCTAAAGAAAGGCAACGGCAAAGAATGTTCAAACTACCTCAAATTGCACTCATCTCATACTCTAGCAAAGTAATGCTCAAAATTTTTCAATCCAGGCTTCAACAGTATGTGAACCATGAGATGTTCAAGCTGAATTTAGAAAAGACAGAGGAATCAGAGATCAAATTGCCAACATCCATTGGATCACAGAAGAAGCAAGAGAGTTCCAGAAAAACAACTGCTGCTGCCAAGTCGCTTCAGTCGTGTCCGACTCTGTGCGACCCCATAGATGGCAGCCCAACAGGCTCCCCCATCCCTGGGATTCTCCAGGCAAGGACACTGCAGTGGGTTACCATTCTCCTTCTGCATTATTGACTATGCCAAAGACTTTGTGTGGATCACAATAAACTGTGGAAAATTCTTAAAGAGACGGGAATACCATACCACCTGACCTGTCTCCTGAGAAATCTGTATGCAGGTCAAGAAGCAACAGCTAGAACTGGACGTGGAAAAGCAAATGGTTGCAAATTGGGAAAGGAGTACATCAAGGCTGTATATTGTCGCCCTGCTTATTTAACTTCTATGCAGAGTACATCATGTGATATGCTGGGCTGGATGAAGCACAAGCTGGAATCAAAATTGCTGGCAGAAATATCAATAACCTCAGGTATGTAGATGACACCACCCTTACGGCAGAAAGCAAAGAAGAACTAAAGGGCCTCTTGATGAAAGTGAAAGAGGAGAGTCAAAAAGTTGGCTGGTAACTCAACATTCAGAAAACTAGGATCATGACATTTGGTCTCATCACTTCATGACAAATAGATGTGGAAACAATGGGAACAGTGACAGACTTTATTTTGGGGGCTCCAAAATCACTGAAGATGGTGACTGCAGCCATGAAATTAAAAGACCCTTGCCCCTTGTAAGAAAACCTATGGTGCTCGCTTCGGCAGCACATATACTAAAATTGGAACGATACAGAGAAGATTAGCATGGCCCCTGCGCAAGGATGACACGCAAATTCGTGAAGCGTTCCATATTTTTGAAAACACAACAACCCAAAACCTGTGGGACACTATAAAAGCAGTGCTAAGAGGAAAGTTCATAGCAATACAGGCATACCTCAAGAAACAAGAAAAAAGTCAAATAAATAACCTAACTCTACAACTAAAGCAACTAGAAAAGGAAGAGTTGGAGAACCCCAGAGTGAGTAGAAGGAAAGAAATCTTAAAAATTAGGGCAGAAATAAATGCAAAAGAAACAAAAGAGACCATAGCAAAAATCAACAAAGCCAAAAGCTGGTTCTTTGAAAGGATAAATAAAATTGACAAACCATTAGCCAGACTCATCAAGAAGCAAAGAGAGAAAAATCAAATCAATAAAATTAGAAATGAAAATGGAGAGATCACAACAGACAACACAGAAATACAAAGGATCATAAGAGACTACTATCAGCAGTTGTATGCCAATAAAATGGACAACGTGGAAGAAATGGACAAATTCTTAGAAAAGTACAATTTTCCAAAACTGAACCAGGAAGAAATCGAAAATCTTAACAGACCCATCACTAGCACGGAAATTGATACTGTAATCAGAAATCTTCCAGCAAACAAAAGCCCAGGTCCAGATGGCTTCACAGCTGAATTCTACCAAAAATTTCGAGAAGAGCTAACACCTATCCTTATCCTCAGTGGTGAAAAATTGAAAGCATTTCCCCTAAAGTCAGGAACAAGACAAGGGTGTCCACTTTCACCGCTACTATTCAACATAGTTCTGGAAGTTTTGGCCACAGCAATCAGAGCAGAAAAAGAAATAAAAGGAATCCAAATTGGAAAAGAAGAAGTAAAACTCTCACTCTTTGCAGATGACATGATCCTCTACATGGAAAACCCTAAAGACTCCACCAGAAAATTACTAGAGATCATCAATGAATATAGTAAAGTTGCAGGATATAAAATCAACACACAGAAATCCCTTGCATTCCTATACACGACTAATGAGAAAGTAGAAAAAGAAATTAAGGAAACAATTCCATTCACCATTGCAACGAAAAGAATAAAATACTTAGGAATATATCTACCTAAAGAAACTAAAGACCTATATATAGAAAACTATAAAACACTGATGAAAGAAATCAAAGAGGACACTAATAGATGGAGAAATATACCATGTTCATGGATTGGAAGAATCAATATAGTGAAAATGAGTATACTACCCAAAGCAATTTACAAATTCAATGCAATCCCTATCAAGCTACCAGGCACATTTTTCACAGAACTAGAACAAATAATTTCAAGATTTGTATGGAAATACAAAAACCTCGAATAGCCAAAAGCAATCTTGAGAAAGAAGAATGGAACTGGAGCAATCAACTTGCCTGACTTCAGGCTCTACTACAAAGCCACAGTCATCAAGACAGTATGGTACTGGCACAAAGACAGACATATAGATCAATGGAACAAAATAGAAATCCCAGAGATAAATCCACACACATATGGACACCTTATCTTTGACAAAGGAGGCAAGAATATACAATGGAGTAAAGACAATCTCTTTAACAAGTGGTGCTGGGAAAACTGGTCAACCACTTGTAAAAGAATGAAACTAGATCACTTTCTAACACCGCACACAAAAATAAACTCAAAATGGATTAAAGATCTAAATGTAAGATCAGAAACTATAAAACTCCTAGAGGAGAACATAGGCAAAACACTCTCAGACATAAATCACAGCAGGATCCTCTATGATCCACCTCCCAGAATTCTGGAAATAAAAGCAAAAATAAACAAATGGGATCTAATTAAAATTAAAAGCTTCTGCACAACAAAGGAAAATATAAGCAAGGTGAAAAGACAGCCTTCTGAATGGGAGAAAATAATAGCAAATGAAGCAACTGACAAACAACTAATCTCAAAAATATACAAGCAACTTCTGCAGCTCAACTCCAGAAAAATAAACGACCCAATCAAAAAATGGGCCAAAGAACTAAATAGACATTTCTCCAAAGAAGACATACGGATGGCTAACAAACACATGAAAAGATGCTCAACATCACTCATTATTAGAGAAATGCAAATCAAAACCACAATGAGGTACCACTTCACACCAGTCAGAATGGCTGCGATCCAAAAATCTGCAAGCAATAAATGCTGGCAAGGGTGTGGAGAAAAGGGAACCCTCCTACACTGTTGGTGGGAATGCAAACTAGTACAGCCACTATGGAAAACAGTGTGGAGATTCCTTAAAAAATTGCAAATAGAACTACCTTATGACCCAGCAATCCCACTTCTGGGCATACACACTGAGGAAACCAGAATTGAAAGAGACACATGTACCCCAATGTTCATCGCAGCACTGTTTATAATAGCCAGGACATGGAAACAACCTAGATGTCCATCAGCAGATACATGGATAAGAAAGCTGTGGTACATATACACAATGGAGTATTACTCAGCCGTTAAAAAGAATTCATTTGAATCAGTTCTGATGAGATGGATGAAACTGGAGCCGATTATACAGAGTGAAGTAAGCCAGAAAGAAAAACACCAATACAGTATACTAACACATATATATGGAATTTAGGAAGATGGCAATGACGACCCTGTATGCAAGACAGGGAAAGAGACACAGATGTGTATAACGGACTTTTGGACTCAGAGGGAGAGGGAGAGGGTGGGATGATTTGGGAGAATGACATTCTAACATGTATACTATCATGTGAATTGAATCGCCAGTCTATGTCTGACGCAGGATGCAGCATGCTTGGGGCTGGTGCATGGGGATGACCCAGAAAGATGTTATGGGGAGGGGGGGGGGGGGGGGGTTCATGTTTGGGAATGCATGAAAAAAAAAATAAATAAATAAAAAAAATAAATAAAATAAAAAAAAAAAAAAAAAGAAAACCTATGGCCAAGCTAGACAGTATATTAAAAAGCAGAGGCTTTTAGCCAACAAAGGTCCATCCAGTCAAAGCTATGGTTTTTCCAGTAGTCATGTATGGATGTGAGAGTTGGACTATAAAGAAAGCTGAATGCCAAAGAACTGATGCTTTTGAATTGTGGTGTTGAAGACTCTTGAGAGTCTGTTGGATGGCAAGGAGTTCCAACCAGTCCACCTTCCAGTGGAAATCAGTCCTGAACATCCATTGGAAGGACTGATGCTGAAGCTGATACTCCAATACTTTGGCCACCTGATGCAAAGAACTTACTCATTTGAAAAAACCCTGATGCTGGGAAAGACTGAAGGCAGGAGGAGAAGGGGATGATAGAGGATGAGATGGTTGGATGACATCACTGACTCAATGGACATGAGTTTGAGCAAGCTCCTGGTGTTGGTGATGGACAGGGAAGTCTGGTGTGCTACAGTTCATGGGGTCACAAAGGGTTGGACATGACTGAGCAACTGAGCTGACTTATAGCTAATATGCCAGAATAAGTATTGATATAATACATGGTTTTTCTTTTTTAGTTCTCCTCTTGTCTCACAGGTATCATTTTGCAATTTTCCTGTCTGGATCCCGGACACCTGGCACAGTTATAGGCTGGGGACTGAACTGATAAACGGGGATTATGTGAAAGTCTTGGACTTAATAGTCACTGAACTCTCTGAATGTTGGCGGCATCATTTAGAAGGCCACTCTCTCTGCAGTCTTAAATTGGGAGAATGGAGTCTCCACTCTGGTAAAACTAAATAGCCTGTGAGGAAAGACCTATAAGTTTGGGATTTCCCAGTAAAAGAGCCTACCTGATTCCCTGGAGTGAAGTTCACTTATGGCAGAAAGTGAAGAGGAACTGAGGAGCCTCTTGATGAAAGTGACAGAGGAGAGTGAATAAGCTGGTTTAAAACTCAACATTCAAAAAAAATGAAGATAATGGCATCTGGTCCCATCGCTTCATGGCAAAAAATGGGGATACAATCGAAACAGTGACAGACTTTATTTTCTTGGGGTCCAAAATCACTGCAGATGGTGACTGCAGCCATGAAATTAAAAAGACGCTTGCTCTTTGGAAGAAACGCTATGACCAACCTAGATAGCATATTAAAAAGCAGAGACATTAATTTGCTGACTAAGACCCACTATAGTTAAAGCTATGGTTTTTCCAGTAGTCATGCATGAATGTGAGAAGTGGACTGTAAAGAAAACTGAGCACCGAATAATTGATGCTTTTGAACTGTGGTGTTTGAGAAGACTCTTGAGAGTCCCTTGGACTGCAAGGAGATCAAACCAGTCAATCGTAAAGGAAATTAATCCTGAATATTGGAAAGACTGATGCTGAAGCTCCAATACTTTGGCAACCTGATGCAAAGAACTGACTCACTGGAAAAGACCTTGATGCTGGGAAAGATTGAAGGCAGGAGGAGAAGGGGATGACAGGATGGCATCACTGACTTGGTGGACATGGGTTTGAGCAGGCCGGGAGTTGGTGATGAACAGGGAAGCCTGGCATGCTGCAGTCCATGGGGTTGCAAAGTGTTCTGAAGTTGTGTGTGTGACATGGTGGTGCTGAATGTGGGTAGGTACAGCTGTCCAGATGGAATCCCAGAATGGGCAGGGAGAACACGATGCCTTTAAGCAGCTTGCTCTGAGCAGAGTGTCTGCTGTTCTAGTGTTGGGAGCATCTGTGGTAGGAGCAAGAGATGATTCTGTAAATAACACAGCAGGTTGTGGTCCAAGATAGTGATAATTATAGGGAAGCTTGACCTTGACCGGGTCCTTCCTGGTGGAAGCTGCAGAGATTGGGACTTCACCAGGGCCTGGTGCCAGGCTGCTCTCTCTGAGTAGGTGGAGCCCTGTGGTTTTATGCTGCCCTCTCATTAATGAGGTGTGTGGGGGAGAGGGAGTGCTGCTGGGCCAGGCCACCCATTTAATTGCGGTGGTAGTTGGTTTGATTTTTTTTTCTTCTCTAAATGCATTGAAGGCCTCCATTGTGTTGTTTGGGATGAGACTGGAGATCCAAATGCATCTAGGATTGCTTCCCCCCAGAGTACAATTTGTCCCAGTGTGTTGGCCCTGGTTCCTGATGCATCCCCCAACACTGCCTGCATTTGGTACACATTTTGTGTCCCTGACTCTGATCTTCTCCAAAACGTTTTAATCTCACTATTAGAGTTTCCTTTTAGATCCAAAGTTCTGAAAAAGTTAGGGGATGAATGGCAGGGTAGAATATTAGAAAGATCATAAATCTTGAAATTTGAAGGCAGAAGACCCCCATTGGGTTTATAGAGGTTTTATATGTCCCAGTTTTCTTTTTTGTAAAACAGAAAAGTAGTATATTCTCCCAGAATTGCAAGGACTGATTAAGTGGGACTGGTATTAAGTGGGTTTTAAACTATATAGTGGGGTACAACTTTAGCTCCTGCTTTAAATATGGTTTTTGAACTTATAGAGGCAGGATGATGGTAGAGGCAGAAGGATTAGAAATACATCCTTGTGAACATGAAAATATGGATTATTTAGTCAGGACTACTTTCCTTGGTCATATGAAATATATTCTCTCTATAGAGAGGCAGTTGGGGGCAGACAATGCAAGGAAGGGATCTGAGAAAATTTGTTTGGGGAGATATTGAAATCTGAAGTATATGTTAATGCAAAACTATTAGATCAATGTACAAAGAAATTGTACAGAGAAAATAGACTCCCTTTGGCTAAGAATTTGATTAATAAAGTTAGATAATTTGAATTAGCTTCCTGGGTCTGTCACTTCTGAGGATTCTAGAAAATTACCAACTTGTATAAATTTCAGTTCCTTCATTTGTGAAATTAATATCATTCAACCTAGATGTCCATCAGCAGATGAATGGATAAGAAAGCTGTGGTACATATACACAATGGAGTATTACTCAGCCATGAAAAGAATACATCTGAATCAGTTCTAATGAGATGGATGAAACTGGAGCCGATTATACAGCGTGAAGTAAGCCAGAAAGAAAAACACCAATACAGTATACTAATGCATATATATGGAATTTAGAAAGATGGTAACAATAATCCTGTATGTGAGACAGCAAAAGAGACACAGATGTATAGAACAGTCTTTTGGACTCTGAGGGAGAGGGAGAGGGAGAGGGAGAGGGTGGGATGATTTGGGAGAATGACATTGAAACATGTATAATATCGTATATGAAATGAATCGCCAGTCCAGGTTCGATGCGTGATACTGGATGCTTGGGGCTGATGCACTGGGACGACCCAGAGGGATGGTACGGGGAGGGAGGTAGGAGGGGGGTTCAGGATGAGGAACACGTGTATACCTGTCATGGATTCATGTTGATGTGTGGCAAAACCAATACAATATTGTAAAGTAATTAACCTCCAATTAAAATAAATAAACTTATATTAACAAAAGAGAAAGAAAAGAATTAAATGAGGTAAACTATACAGACACTGAGTGCAATGTTTGGCTTCTATTAAGCATGCAGGAAGTGTTAACTGTTCATATTATTGCTATTAACTTGAAAAAGCTTGACTTAAATATTTACTTGTTATTAGCACATGTCAAAATTATATTTTACTTATTAATGAGTCAAGTGGCAGGAAGACAAATAAGCTAGCTCTAAGAAGAGCTTGAACACACACACACACACATACACAATATTTTATATAAGGACACATAAAATCAAACACATAATGTAGATACTAGGAAAAAGATGCTTAAATAAGATTGCCATGTTAGATATTTGATAGGTTAATGTCCTACAGGATAATAACCATATTCCCTTTAGGGTTAACTCCTTCACTGAACTTTAAAAATTATAATAATAGCAATTTATGCAAAACTTTTACCTTATAAAATTATAAAAAATGCCAGCTCCTTTATCATTTGTGGATTGTTAGTAACATACACTGTGATATTCTCCAAGAGTGTCAATGAGGGTCAAGAAGATATTTTGGAAAATGCTGTGGCTTGATGCCAAAGAATTGATTGATCATCTATTTATATTTTTTCCATGTTTGGGATACAATTGTTTTTATTTTTTATTTTATTTTTTTAATTTTTATTTTTACTTTATTTTACTTTACAATACTGTATTTGTTTTGGCATACATTGACATGAATCAGCCACGGGTGTACATGAGCTCTCAAACATGAACCCCCCTCCCACCTCCCACCCCACATCATCCCTCCGGATCATCCCCGTGCACCAGCCCCAAGCATCCTGCATCCCGCATTGAACATAGACTGGCGATTCATTTCTTACATGATAGTATACATGTTTCAATGCCATTCTCCCAGATCATCCCACCCTCTCCCTCTCCCTCAGAGTCCAAAAGTCCACTCTACACATCTGTGTCTCTTTTGCTGTCTTGCATACAGGGTCATAATTACTATCTTTCTAAATTCCATATATATGTGTTAGTATACTGTATTGGTGTTTTTCTTTCTGGCTTACTTCACTCTGTATAATTGGCTCTAGTTTCATCCATCTCATTAGAACTGATTCAAATGTATTCTTTTTAATGGCTGAGTAATACTCCATTGTGTATATGTACCACAGCTTTCTTATCCATTCATCTGCTGATGGACATCTAGGTTGTTTCCATGTCCTGGCTATTATAAACAGTGCTGTGATGAACATTGGGGTACATGCGTCTCTTTCTATTCTGGTTTCCTTGGTGTGTATGCCCAGCAGTGAGATTGTTGGGTCATAAGGCAGTTCTATTTGCAATTTGTTTTTAAATTATTGCTAAAAGAACTTTTGGAAGGGACAACCTAGAAATTATTGAGCAGAAATGAGGTGACTGATTCTAGGAACTTCTCCTCTCTCTTAAACCAAGCTGGGTCTTCTTTATTCTGAAATCATCAAGGTGAGAGGAAATGAGGCACAGGACCTGGAGTTTTAGCTGCCTGCAACCATGTTCCTCAATCTTGGCTGCCCTTCAGGACCACCTGAAGAACTTTAAAAAATACTGCCTCTGGCGAGGCCCATCTCAAAATTTTTGATTTAATTAGTTTGGCATTTGGATTTATTTTTAGTTTTTCCCTGGGGTTTGAACTTTTTAGTCCAATTCAGCTGTTTCCTCTGTGAATCTGGGGAGAGGTTATTAAAAGCTGAAACAGGGGACATAAATTGGGGTGAAAGTGTTACTTGTTGTTACCTAAGCCTCATTCTGGGAAGGATCTGAAAGTATAACTTTGGAGGAGTAAAAGCAGTCAAACCAAGAGGATAACAGAAAAACTTCTTTTTCTAAGACATCACATCAATAATATCTGTGCTGTGGCCAGGCTGTCTTCAGAGTTTTCAAAAGGGCTGCACTATTTCAAGCACCTCCTATTCACCCCATTGATGAGGGATGCCCACCCGTATTTATGGGGATGGCCAAACACACAATACCCAGCACCGGACAGATGGGTTAATAGAAGTTTACTATTCACATATACTCACAGCCTGGGGTGGGCGGCAATGCAGGTCATGCAGGTTCACAAGGGGTGGCCCAAAGAACAGAGACAATATATCCAGCGGCTGTGGGAGGCAGGCTGTCTAGTGTCGAGAGGATGCAGTGTCCTTAGTTCCCATGGGAGAAGGTCATTGGCTTATTTGAATGCTTTCTCAGGCTAACAAGGGCTGAGTATCCTAGGGAGAAGCAGGACAGTGCCTGGACCCCCGTGATAAGGAGGGTGGGTTGTTTGGCTAAGAGACTTCATGAGTGGGACTGGAATTAGGTGAGGAACTCTTGGTTAGGCCTTTTGATGTCAAGGCAACACATAATACCGGACTTTAATTTGAGCCTTATAGCACATGCCCACATTCACAAGAAATCATGTGTTTGCATTTATGCAAAGTTATGCACATATCTGTGGGTATATACAGTTGTCCTCCATATCTGCTGGATCTAGGACTGGCTCCAGGATACCCCCTGCCCTGTGGATGCCAAAACTTAAGGATGCTGAAGTCCCTATATAAAATAGAGTAGTATTTGCATATAACCTACACACATCCTCCTGGATACTTGTGTACTTTAAATTATCTCTAGGTTGCTTATAATACCTAATACAATGTAAATACTATGTAAATAGTTGTAAATACAATGTAAATGTTATGTAAATAGTTGCTGGCATGAGGCAAATTCAAGTTTCACTTTTGGAACTTTCTGGAATTTATTTCTTTCTGCATATTTTCAATCTCTGGTTGGTTGATTCCACAGATGCAAAACCTGAGACCTAACTGTATATTAAGAATGAAATAAAAATGTTGCTTTCTGATTATCCATGCTGAACAACTTGGTTTGTTTTGCATATGGCTCAGTGGTAAACAATCCTTCTGCCAATGCAAGAGACATGTACTTGATCCTTGGTTAGGAAGATCCACTGGAGAAGGAAATGGCAACCCACTCCAATATTGTTTCCTAGAGAACCCCATGGACAGAGGAGCCTGGCAGGCTACAGCCCATAGGGTCACAAAGAGTCAGACTCAACTTAGTGATTGAACAATGACAACTAACAATTAAGCAGCAGGCTTTTTGAATCCTTACTGAGAAGTTAAATTTCAGCTCAATTATCAATATTTGTCATCTAGGGCTTGATGGAGAGGTCACCAAGTAAGACTGTGTTAATTTTCTTTGTTAATTTTGTATTTTGCCTTCATTAAAGAACATAGAACATTTTAGGGAGAGGAGAAATTTATTCCACATGACTAAACATTAGGTGTTTGAGATATTCAAGTGGTATATCTGATAGTCTGTTGATAGTACAGGGTGTAAATCTGTGCTGGTGGTAGTGGTTTAGTCGCTAAGTCATGTCTGACTCTTTCTACCTCATGGACTCTAGCCTGTCAGGCTCCTCTGTCCATGGGATTTCCCAGGAAAGAATATTGGAATGGGTTGCCATTTCCTTCTCCAAGTCTGAGCTAGACACATACATTAGGCAGCTATCAATTTTATAGCACCATCTTAGCCAGTATGGATTGACTGCGTGTTTATCTTCAGAGCTCCTTGGGGCGTTGGTCAAGGCTATGGAATACATTACATTTACTAAAGACAAATAGTGTTTTATAACCACTGGTCCCTGAACTATTTTAGGGCAGGATGTACCAACTTTCCAATATTATCTGGTAATATTAATTGGATTATAATAATTCAATAATCATAATAATACTTGGTTTTGGCAGAGCCTGGGGGATTTCAATAGTTCAGGCTGGTCACCTAGGTAGACTGCCAACAAGATCAATTCTTTATAAAAGGAGGAGACTTGGGACTTCTTGGTACCAAGAAGCTTCCCACGTATGCTGGTGGTAGTTCAAGACTGGGTGGCAGAGTGTGTCTTGTGTAATCCAGTGGTGGGAGGGCACGGAAGCCAAAATATCTGGACCTCTTTCCTTGCATACTCTTCTCATGCTGTTGCTGTATCTTGTACTCATGATAAAGTGTAAAAGTTTTGAGTGTTGTGAGTCCTTTCAGCAATTGAATGTTTAAGGCAATTTATTCATAATTAACACATCAGTTAATGACATTTAAATCATAGAAGTCGATGGACTTATTCTGGGAAATTGTATGGGATAAGGGGATAAGAAAGGTGAGATTGGAAATTTGAGAAACTTCATTTAATTATGAGCAGGGAAGAACACACCTGGTGCACTGTAGGTAAATCACAAGGCAGAAAGAGCAGGTTTTGATATTCCTCTTCACAGAAGAGGAAATCATGGACTGAGAAACACTTTTACTTTTTCAAGACCACACAGCTAGATCTTTAGATTCCTAAACATAGTTTCTTCAACTATATCACATTGCATCTCGATTAAAACTCCTCTTCAGAAAAGTTCCCTAGAGAAAGCTTTGAAAAGTATAAGAACATTTACCAGAGCCTTTGTGGCTTTCCTGACCAGCAGAGATGTTCAAAAATAGCAGCATCTTAACCATCCTGCAATTAGGATTTCTGAGACATCTCTGTTCTGTCCAACAAAGAAAGTCTGTTGCTTTCTACAAAATTAGTGAATCTTAATGTTTAGGATTTATTTTTTTTTAAATCAACTGAGACATCTGTACCAATGCCTACAATAACCTCCCCTCCATCAAATTGCCTTTAAATAAGGCCATGCTAAGTTCTTGCATTTCTTTTCACCCTAGCACAAGCACAATCTTGGAACATGGTGTACCCTTAACACACCTTGAAACTATGTATTTTACATTGCTAGTGTTAGTGTAATCTGCTTTTTATAGCATACGTACTCCTGAGATAAATGTCATTTAAAAATGGATTCCTATTTTAAGAGCCCCAAACTGTGGGCTATGATGAAACAGAGCTCTGGGCAACTCCTGGCTTGGGAAGACTTTGCATCTCTTTCTGTCACCAAGTACCTCTACTTTGCCAGTCCTCAAAATATTGGGAGGCTCCTTCTATTCTGTAAATATCTGGATCCCACAGGTTGCACCCAATAGGTACACAACATCCAACATGACTGTCCCATTTGGTGTCAACATCGGCATGTTTAAAATACAAAAGATATAGTAAAACCAGCTGTGTGAAATCTACCTTATTTATTTATCTTTCGGAAATGGATTTACCACATAGCTATTTATAGAAAACCTCTAACAAATTTCTTTAGCATTGGAAAAAATAGTAAATGCATCCTGAACTTACTACTTTTCAAATCTGGGTTTTATAGAATCATATTTACACTTCTTTCTATTGAATTTACTAAATATTAATGAACAATACATGCATTTATCATTGCATTCAATATTGGGTATGTAGATTAAACAGTATTTCAGGATATTATCTTGCCTTGCAGTCACATATGATATAGTTGGAGCTGAGGAAATTCAATCCTGAAACAGTGGATGAAAAGTAAAAGGCAGAATTTGACCAAGTAGATAAAAGGATATGCAAGAATAGGCATCCTGTGATATTTCATTAATTCAAAATTACTGATTCAAAATTATGACAATTGCCCCTCACACCAATCCTATATGTTAGGTGTTAATCTGTTTACAGACTGGGTCCTTCAGGGCAAATACTATAATCTTACTGGGCCAGTAAGTGATGTGATCAGGACTCAGGTCATCTGACCACAAAGCCAGCTAGGGGCCAGCACACTGGCCTTCTCTGTCATCTTTACTAACAACCTTCTCCTCCCTCTGTGTTGATAAGTTTCATCTTTAACCCTTGCCTCATGATTTCTGTGATCCTCCCAGTTTACGGAACTTCCTAGCGCACGTCTCAGTGACCTCGCCCCTGCTCCCATTTCACACAGCTTTTCCTGACCACCCCTCTTAGATGTACTTTAGCACTTGACAGTCTGGTCTAAATTCTAGGTCTTTATTTGCCATCTTTACTTTCTTTTTTCATTGTCCTGTGACTGAAATCAGTCACCCTTGATACCTGATCTTTCCTTTCCACTCTTCCCCTCTGGTCATTAGGATTTCCCTGGTGGCTCAGACGGTAAAAGCATCTGCCTACAACGAGGGAGGCCCAGGTTTGATCCCTGGGTTGGGAAGATCCCCTAGAGAAGGAAATAGCAAACCACTCCAGTACTCTTGCCTGGAAACTTGCATGGATGGAGGAGCCTAGTAGGCTACAGTCCATGGGGTCGCAAAGAGTTGGATACAACCAAGCGACTTCACTACTACTACCTTTGATCATTAGTCTAGCAAACGTTGATTTCTCCATCACTACCGACACCTTGAGGCTTAAGTAGACCAGGCTGTCCTAAGAGATAACCAAGTCTGATTTCTTTGAGTCAAGGAAATGTTCTTGTGCTGAGTGGGATAATAATAGTACTTATAGGATTAACGCTTTCATTTTTCACTTTCTTGCATTGGAGAGGAAATGGCAACCCACTCCAGTGTTCTTGCCTGGAGAATCCCAGGGACGGGGGAGCCTGGTGGGCTGCCGTCTATGGGGTCACACAGAGTCGGACACAACTGAAGCGACTTAGCAGCAGCAGCAGCAGCAGCATAGGATTAAAAAAAATTAACTGAGTTAATATGTGTAAAGCATTTAGCATAGTTTTTGGCATGCAGTAAGTACTTAAAATATATAATATTAGTACTATTATTAGTATTCTTAAATCCATTGGATGACATTCTTAAGGTTGCCAAATCTGTACTTTTGGTGGATTACTCATTTTCTATAAATGACATAATGTATGTAAAATTGCTAGCAGAGTGCCTGGTATGCAGGTGTTCAATACATGTTAATTACCCCCAATATAGACCTCCATCCCCGGTGGCTCAGATGGTAAAATCATCTGTCTACAATGCGGGAGAACTGGGTTCCATCCCTGGGTTGGGAAGATCCCCTGGAGAAGGAAATGGCACCCCACTCCAATACTCTTGCCTGGAAAATCCCATGGATGGAGGAGCCTGATAAGCTACGTTCATGGGGTGGCAAAGAATCAGACATGGCTGAGCTACTTCACTCACTTCACTATAGACCTCCAAGTTCCCTTCTAATTCTAGGATTCTATGTTAAATATATATGTATTGTTTATGTACAGATTTGTATGTTAAGGAGTTAAAAATGTTTAATAAAAGTATGTGTGTGTGTTAGTTGCTCAGTCGAGTCTGACTCTTGGCAACCCCATGGACTGTTGCCGACCAGGCTATTCTGTTCATGGGATTCTCCAGGCAAAAATACTGGAGTGGGTTGCTATTCCCTTCTCCAAGGGATCTTCCCGACCTAAGGATCAACCAAGGTCTCCTGCATTGCAGGAGGATTTTTTACTGTCTTCCCTGAGTCATCAGGGAAGACCCAGTAAAAGTATATTGAGATTCAATATAACACAGAACCACAGAACTCTTGATATTTGTTTTCTCAGGAGCTAACTGAGGCCATTTCAAATAATGATCTATCAGTTGCCATCTTTTCTCTTTGGTTGGGTCCTGGGCCTCTTCTCATGAAACAGTAACTTGTACTTGGCCTCCTTCTGGTGAGCAGTGGTGGTCAGTACACTTGGGGCCACTCTTGTGCCACCAGAAATCTGAGAGTTAACGCCTGTGCGTGACAGCCTTTGTATTGCATTTACATGTGTCACACATGGAATGATACAAATAGACTGTAATTAAAAAAAAGACAGAAAAAATAGAAATAAATAAAGTAAAGCACCACTATATAGAGATTCAAGTTTTGGAAAGAGGGCAGTTCTGCAACAAAAAGAATACAGTTAAGAATAGTTCTTCCTACACTGCTTCCTGCTTGGGCTTCATCTGCTCTTCAGGGAACATGACTTTAGTGAAGCCCCAGTTGAGAAGATTTTGAAACGTAGTTCCCATGGCAACATGCTCTGAAGTGACATAAATCCAAAGAAACTTTTCTTGGTTGTTCTATTATTCAAACAAGAATCCTCTAAGGCTTCTAGAGAAGTCAACTTTTAATGAAGCTCGAGTCCTCTTTGCTTTCTGTGCCCCAAGGAGCACCTTTCCCATGGGACTCCTTTCAGGTCTGTAATAATGATTTATTTTCTTTAATTGTGAGTTGATTACAGTGGGAATGAGAATAGGGCCTGAGATTTCCTGTAGTCACCAAGGCAGTGGCAAATTTCTAAGTGCAAGATCCATGCTTGAGGCTTTTTGTAACTGTTCAGTTCAGTTCAGTTCAGTCGCTCAGTTGTGTCAGACTCTGTGACTCCATGAACTGCAGCACGCCAGGACTCCCTGTCCATCACCAACTTCCAGAGTTTACCCAAACTCATGTCCATTGAATCAGTGATGCCATCCAGCCATCTCATCCTCTGTCATCCACTTCTCCTGCTGCCCTCAATCTTTCCCAGCATCAGGGTCTTTTCAAATGAGTCAGCGCTTCGCGTCAGGTGGCCAAAGTATTGGAGTTTCAGCTTCAACATCAGGCCTTCCAATGAACACCCAGGACTGATCTCCCTTAGGATGGACTGGTTGGATCTCCTTGCAGTCCAAGGGACTCTCAAGAGTCTTCTACAACACCACAATTCAAAAGCATCAATTCTTTGGTGTTCAGATTTCTTTATAGTCCAACTCTCACATCCATACATGACCACTGGAAAAACTATAGCCTTGGCTAAACTCGCCTTTCTTGACAAAGTAATGTCTCTGCTTTTTAATATGCTATCTAGGTTGGTCAAAACTTTCCTTCCAAGGAGTAAGTGTCTTTTAATTTCATGGCTGCAATCACCATCTGCAGTGATTTTGGAGCCCAGAAAAATAAAGTCAGCCACTGTTTCCCCATCTATTTGCCATGAAGTGATGGGACTGGATGCAGGATCTTAGTTTTCTGAATGTTGAGCTTTAAGCCAACTTTTTCATTCTCCTCTTTCACTTTCATCAAGAGGCTCTTTGGCTCTTCTTCACTTTCTGTCATAAGGGTGGTGCCATCTGCATATCTGAGGTTATTGATATTTTTCCTGGCAATCTTGATTCCAGCTTGTGTTTCTTCCAGTCCAGCGTTTTTCATGATGTACTCTGCATAGAAGTTATATAAGCAGGGTGACAGTATACAGCATTGACGTACTCCTTTTCCTATTTGGAACCAGTCTGTGTTCCATGTCCAGTTCTAATGGTTGCTTCCTGTTACTGAGATGTGATCAAAATCTATTCCCCATATGAAGGACTAGCAAGCACCAGCTATGTGCAAATGTTATTTGACACTCACATACAAAACACACACACATACACACAGGACCAATGTAGGGGTTATAATTAGTTTGCCAAGTGGAGGACACACTGCTACCAATGAGGTTCTCATTATAGACCCAGTGATGATGACTTCAAATGCCTCATTCTGACCAAAATATACTTGTCATCAATTGGGTACTGTCTGAAATTTCATAATTAGAGACCTGTGCTTTCTTGGTTAAAGATTTGGCCTTCATTAAAAAATATCTGGAAGGGGTCTGGGATGTGTGTGATCCCTAATAAGCTTTAACTGACTGTTGATGAGTTTGTGTGATTTTCTACAGAGCTGTTTCTGACACAAAATTGAAGGTAAAGAAAGCTTAGGATTGTGAGTCTTTAGGGAAGAGGTTTCTTTGTTTGCTTGTTTTTTTTTTTTTATCAAGACCAGAGGTGGGTACAGAAAGAGAAGTTTAGAGCTATAAAGGAAAGCTCAGCTGACTTTGTGATTTGGCCTCTGTGATGTGGTAGAATTATTTGAAAAATAAAGCACTGGTTTTGGACAGGAAATTGGGACAGGTAAAACAAGCCTTAAGCCTGTCTGTGGATTAAGTTGGTTGAAGAGATGGGCCTTACACAAAGTTTTGGAGGAAAAAAATATTATTTCAGAACTTCTCTCACTTCTATCAGCTCTCCTCTTCTTCCAACTTGTATGAGCCTGACTCTTGGCCCTTTCAGTTTCACCCATGCTGTGCTTAGTTAATCACTTGTGTCTGACTCTTTGTAACCACATGGGCTATAGCCCTCCTGGCTCCTCTGTCCATGGGGATTCTCCAGGCAGGAATGCTAGAGTGGGTTGCCATGCCCTCCTTCAGGTGATCTTCCCAACCCAGGGATCAAACCCAGGTCAGGTTCATCCATCTCTTAGCAAACTTTTTTCTCTTCCTCATTCCCTTTCCAAATTATACATATCTTATATTTCTTTATGTATATCTCCTATAACATTTATGAAGGCTCTTTCACATGCCTGCCTCTTTGTGAGACTCTTCCATTGTATGATTTACCTCTCACAACAACCCTGTGATTATCCTCAAGCCCATTTTGCAGATGAAGAGACTGAGAATCTGAAATTTGTGAGTTGCTGCAAGCCAGGTTCTCCATTTGGTTTAAAGACACAAAAGTGAGTAAACCTAGGGCCCATCCTTCATGTTCCTGGAGGGAGATAGATGTCCACAAAGACAGGGATATGTTGGGAGGACAGCTGCAGGAAATCTCAAGACAAGGTGCTACAGGATTTTTTGGCTAATCCCCATTAGGCTGTGATCTGATAGTGACTTGAGACCCTACTCTGTCTGACTTTTTGGCATTCTGATAGAATATACTCAAAGTTCTCTGAAACATGGAATTTCAGGTACTCAATAAACTCATGAGTCATATTTAGTTTTCTGGTAGTGGTGCTGGCTCAGTTGCTAAATCATGTCTAACTCTTGCGACCCCATGGACAGTAGCCTGCCAGGCTTCTCTGTCCATAGAATTTCCCAGGCAAGATTACTGGAGTGGATGGCCATTTCCTTCTCCAGGGGATTTTCCTGACCCAGGTCTCTTGCATTATTCTGAGCTGGAATCAAACAGCTCTGGGGCAGGCTGTTTCCTCCCAGGTGGAATGAGGAACTTTTTGGTTAGACCTGCTCCACATGGGTTTTAAGAGTACCTTAACTGAGGATTTCACAAAAAGGCATGCCAGACACAAGGATCTGTATGCAGGTAGCTTATTTTTGGGAATGATCTCAACATAAAGAAGTGAAAACAGGAAAGAATAGAAAACTAATCCAAGGTTGGGTTATTGGGCTGTTTACCCTAATGGGAAATTGACAATCAAATTCCTCTGAGGCTCTCTGAGATACTATGAAGAATGAACCTCCAGAAACAGAAGAGAGGAGCATTTATCCACTGGCTCCCAGGTCATGTTAACTCCTTTACACTTGCAGGTTTGCACATGCACCAGAAGGGCTGAGTGGATTCCCAAAGATGTTCCACATGTGACGGGAGAGACATCCTAGCACAGAAAGAAGGGTGTGTGTATTGGTGCAGCTAAGAAACAGTTGTCTGGCTACAGCTGCAGGCTGCCAGCTTCCAGAGCAACAGTAGAGGCTGAAAGTATAGGCTGAGTGATGTGAAATGAGGCATAAAAACTGTCCAACACGCAGAGCTTGGTGATGGCACCTGAACTTAGGTCCTGGTAAAAGCTGTTCAGAGTGGAGGGTAGACGACACCACAGCTGCAAGGCAAGGCCCATATTATATGATTGGTAATGTGCTAAAAAGCTTAGAAAGGATTTTTGTTCCATTTACCTGCTATTTATTCTGAAAGTTCATCCTTGGTCCCTTACCTCATTGTTGTGCTTTGAGTTAAGGCATCCTGTCTGGATTACAAGATAAAACATAGTGCTTGGAGGGGTGGCAGATCAAGTCATTGACACGAATTGGTTCGTGAGATTAATTGGTCTTTCTCAGCCCATGTGATCATGTCATCTATTTTCCTGTTCAAAATGTTCCATGGATTCACACTATATACACATTCCTGTCATGACATTCAAGTCTCTCCCTAGTATAATTCTGGGGTGCTCTTCTAGGTCTGATGCCCAGTTATGTCATTTACTTGTACTTTGCATTTCAGTTAAATGACCAGGTGGGCTTCTTTTGGATAAGGTATAGGCCCTCTTCAACTGTAGAGGTTAGAGACACATGTTTTATTCCACATTCCACCACCAACCAATTCTGTAACTGACTGGGTCTCAGTTTTCCTGTCTGGAAGACACAGGTAGGAGAATTAGATCAGTGTATCCCAAACCTGGCCAAATATTCAGATCACCAGGGGATATTTATAAGGGAAAACAAATTATAAAGACCTACTCCTGGAGATTCTGATTTATATGTCTGGATTAGAAGAGCAAGGAATGTACATATAATAAGCACATTCTTATCTAGTTCAATTGTATAGCTAGGTTTGTGAAAAACAGGATTAGATGACTTTTAGTATTGCTTCAAGTCTATGGGGCCTCAAAGTGTGCACTGGGCTTCCCTAGTGGCTTAGTGGTAAAGAATCTCTCTGCAATGCAGGAGCCATGGTAGGAATTGTGGGTTCGATCCCTGGGTTGGGAAGATCCCTTGAAGGAGGAAATGGCAACCCTCTCCAGTATTCTTGCCTGGAGAATACTATGGACAGAGGAGCCTGGTGGGCTCTGGTCCATAGGGCCCTAAAGAATGGGACATGACTTAGCTACTAAACAACAACAAAATGTGAATTAGCTGTCACTGAGCTCAAAAAGACTCCAAGAGATGGGACACAGGAATAACTCGTCATGAGAGGGGGGAGTTAGGAAAAGAGGAAAGGTTCCTTTGCTTTGTAGAAACTTTTCAGTTTAATTAGATCCCATTTGTTTATTTTTATTTTTATTTTCATTACCCTAGGAGGTGGATTGAAATTATGTCAGAGTAATCTGCCTATGCGTTCCTCTAAGAGGTTTATAGTGTCCAGCCTTAAATTTAGGTCTTTAACACATTTTGAATTTATTTTTGTGTATGGTGTTAAAAAGTGTTCTGATTTCATTCATTTACATGTAGCTGTTCAGTTTTCCTAGCACCACTTATTGAAGAGATGTATTTTATTTTTAATAAATAATTATTTATTATTATTACTTTTTACTAATACTTTAAATTATTTACTTGTTACTCTTTTTTTGGCCTATTTAGTCAGATATATTCTATCTTATCTTTTCCAAAAGAATGTCAGAGCCTTGAGGGTAAGGATTTATACATTTAGTTATATCCCATAGGGAGATATTAAATGTAATTGTTAAAAATCCAGGCTTGGAGTTAAACGGACTTAGATTTCACATGATCTTTGTAACATTTAGTAAAATACTTCATTTCTAAAATGGGAGTGATAAGACTTAGTTCATAGGATTTGGGGGAGAATGAAACTAAAGTATTAAATACAAAATGCTTTGACATTTGGCATTGTGGGGTCAGCATATAAGTGCTAATAGAGGAAGACTTGGGGATACACACACAAGTGCTCAATAAATGTAAGTTATTAGTTTTGCATTTTACTGAGTGGATGTTAATTGAACAAATAATGTTTCTAAAATCCCAATCAAAAATTATCCTGGGTATAAGCAAAAGTTCCTTAAGAGTTAATTTTTAAGGCTGCGGTCCTGGGGGAACCTCTGGCTTTCTACCGGTACCTCTAATCAGGTCCCCAGATCTCTAAACCCAGAATAAAACCGGCTCAGCCTCCTGTCACTGCCTGGCACTGATTACAGGCAACGATACGGTATCCCTTCTGAAAGATGGAAAAAAGCCTCCGGGCAAAGTCTCAATCAGATATCACGTCAGGAAAATTTTGCAGTCAGTCCAAGCTCTGATCCCCTGAATAGAACAGAGAGTTAAGGGGTAACTCTTAGTTCATCCGCTTGTGTTAGCACTATACCATTTGTCTGTTTGAACGACGGAGGGCAAGAGTTGGACTGAGAGGGGACAGCGGACGAAACTGCAGGCTGAAAGAGGTGAGTGACTGAATCTGGGCTGAACTTTTCCTAAGTCCCCACCCTCAGGTAGTAAAGGCTTTGGGAGGGACCACCTCCCTTTTCTGGTCTTCCCTGGTGGCTCCATGATAAGAATCTGCCAGTCAATGCAGGAGATGCAGGTTCAGTCCCTAGGTCGGGAAGATCCCCTGGAGGAGGAAATGGCAACCCTCTCCCGTATTCTTGCCTGGGAAATCCCATGGACAGAGAAGCCTGGCAGCGAAATCCCACTGGGTCACGAGAGTCGGACACGACTTAGTGACTGGGCATGCCCGCACGCACATCTTACCTCTAGTCTGTCCACGTTGACCATGAGGTGGACACTGGCATGGTTGGACTGGCTCCATCCTTTCAGAGGACACTTCCCAGAAAATGACCCCAGTTACTGTAAACCTGAGCAGACTGGAGTTGGAAGGGCATGATAAACAGTGAAGTTTACTGAAGTAAGGATCTGGGAGATTCTTCAGTGCATCCTTGGGTCCTTTCTTCCCAGCAGCAGTGGCCGTCCTCTTGGAGACGGATTCGTCCTCCAGAGGGCGCTCCAGAGGCAGAGTCACTAAGGGCTCATGGGAACAAAACCCATAGCTTCCTCAAAGGCCTTTCTCCTGAAGTCCAAAATATCCAAATCAAAGTGTTAGTTGCTCAGTCGTGTTTGACTCTTTGAACTCCCAAGGACTGCAGCCCACCAGACTCCTCTGTCCATGGGATTCCAAAATATTAAGTGTGCCTCTAATTCTAAAGAACTGGGAGGTGACAGGGAGGGCAGCACTGGTCTCTCTCCTTCTCTAAGGGACCCTTTTCCTTTGTTTCCACAGAATGCCTGAAATGAGAATGGTAGCTGAGAACTCTTCTGGGACAGAGTTCATCCTTGCAGGCTTAACTAGCCAGCCAGAACTCCAGATCCCCCTCTTCTTCCTGTTTCTAGGTTTCTACATGGTCACTGTGGTAGGGAACCTGGGCTTGATAACCCTGATTGGACTCAACTCTCACCTGCACACCCCCATGTACTTTTTCCTCTATAACTTATCCGTCATAGATTTCTGCTATTCCACTGTTATCACTCCCAAAATGCTGATGAGTTTTGTCTCAAAGAAGAACATCATCTCCTACGCAGGGTGTATGACTCAGCTCTTCTTCTTTCTTTTCTTTGTCATCTCTGAGTCCTTCATCCTGTCAGCGATGGCATATGACCGCTATGTTGCCATCTGTAAGCCACTGGTGTACGCGGCCTCCATGTCTCCCCAGATCTGTTTACTTCTTTTGTTGGGTGTCTATGTGATGGGGTTTGTTGGGGCCATGGCCCACACTGCAAGCATGGTGAGACTGACCTTCTGTGCCAACAATCTTGTTGACCACTACTTGTGTGACATCCTTCCCCTTCTTGAGCTCTCTTGTACCAGCACGTATGTAAATGAGCTGGTGGTTTTCATTGTTGTGGGCATCGATATTGGTGTGCCCACAGTTACCATCTTCATTTCTTATGCCCTTATCCTCTCTAGCATTCTCCATATTCATTCCACCAAGGGCAGGTCCAAAGCATTCAGCACCTGTAGCTCCCACATTATTGCTGTCTCTCTTTTCTTTGGGTCAGGGGCATTCATGTACCTCAAACCATCTTCTTTTTTACCCATGAACCAGGGGAAAGTGTCCTCCTTGTTCTACACCATTGTGGTACCCATGCTCAACCCCTTAATCTATAGCCTGAGGAATAGGGATGTCAAAAGTGCTCTGAAAAAAACTTTAAGCAAAATATTGTTCTCCTGAGAAGGGGGCAATATTTAGGAAAGGGACATTTTTCCTTCCATAGATGATTCAGGTTCCATTGATTACATGGAGAAATTTTAACCCTTTCTCAACAAGTTTGTCTTTCCCCTTTTATGTGCCCTTTAATTTAAGAAGATTGTTAAAACTAGAGGATACTCACATTTAGTGGGCCTTAAGGATCATCATGAGAAATGCTGGACTGGAAGAAACACAAGCTGGAATCAAAAGATTGCCGGGAGAAATATCAATAACCTCAGATATGCAGATGACACCACCCTTATGGCAGAAAGTGAAGAGGAACTGAAAAGCCTCTTGATGAAAATGGAGAGTGAAAAAGTTGGCTTAAAGCTCAACATTCAGAAAATGAAGATCATGGCATTCAGTCCCATCACTTCATGGGAAATAGATGGGAAACAGTGGAAACAGTGTCAGACTTAATTTTTTTGGGCTCCAAAATCACTGTAAATGGTGATAGCAGCCATGAAATTAAAAGACGCTTACTCCTTGGAAGAAAAGTTATGACCAACCTAGATAGCATATTCAAAAGCAGAGACATTACTTTGCCGACTAAGGTCCATCTAGTCAAGGCTATGATTTTTCCTGTGGTCATATATGGATGTGAGAGTTCGACTGTGAAGAAGGTTGAGCGCCAAAGAATTGATGCTTTTGAACTGTGGTGTTGGAGAAGACTCTTGAGAGTCCCTTGGACTGCAAGGAGATCCAACCAGTCCATTCTGAAGGAGATCAGCCCTGGGATTTCTTTGGAAGGAATGATGCTAAAGCTGAAACTCCAGTACTTTGGCCACCTCATGTGAAGTGTTGACTCATTGGAAAAGACTCCGATGCTGGGAGGGATGGGGGGCAGGAGGAGAAGGGGACGACAGAGGATGAGATGGCTGGATGGCATCACTGACTTGGTGGATGTGAGTCTGAGTGAACTCCAGGAGTTGGTGATAGACAGGGAGGCCTGGCATGCTGCGATTCATGGGGTTGCAAAGAGTCGGACACGACTGAGCGACTGAACTGAACTGAACTGAAGGATCATTTGAGCTTCCCTGACTGCTCAGACAGTAAAGAATCTGCCTGCAACTGAGGAGACCTGGGTTTGATCCCTGGGTCAGGAAGATTCCCTGGAGAAGGGAATGGATACCCACGTGTTCTTGCCCCTGAGAATTCCATAGACAGAGGAGCCTGGAGGGCTACAGTCCCTGCAGTTGCAAAGAGTAAACATGAATGAGTGACTAAAACTTTCATTTTTCACTTTCAAGAATTATTTAGTTAAGTTCTGTCTTATTTCTGAGAACTTAGGTAACTTCCCCACGGTCACTCAGCTATTCAGCAGCTGAACTGTGACTAGAATCCAGGCTCTTGCTTTTTAATACTGATTTCTTCCCATTACTGTTCACTTTCTTCTTCCCTCAGCTGCTTTAGAAGGTTTCATTTCAAATGTGAGTTGGTCTAGGACATGAAAGTCTGGTTTTGTCTACAGAAATTTCAGGCAACTTTTCAAGGGCTAATTTTAAATATCACATTTTCACATGAAGGTAGGAGGTATAACACTTTGTTGAGATGGTCTTGGCTGAATGACCAGACAGATTCTTGAAGAATTCTGCACAGTGTGTGGGAAGTGTGCTAGAACCCGGACAGCACGGTGTCTCATGGTACCTCCTGAGATAGCGCTGTGGGGCTTTGGCCACTTGGACTTCAATGGATTTGGCCAGAGTGCGTGAAAGACCTCAAAGAATATGTCAGCGTTACAAAGGACAGGATTTGGGAGATATTTCACACACAATCATTTCCTTGTTTTCAAATTGTGCTTTTAAAGCAAGAGTGGAGAAATCTGCCACTCAGGGTGGTCAGCTGAGGATTTGGAGACTATTTCAGAACCATAGAAAACCTAGTGTTATCCAGTCAGCACCACTCAGCAGAAAGTGACAGAGGAAATGGTCACTGACTGTTATGGTACTGCTTGCATTTTTTGTGTGACCCTTTAGATCAACTTTCTGGTACCTTACTCCAAGCCCTGGGAGGCATTCTTTAACAGTTGCATCACTGGGCTCCATGGCCTCTGGTTTCTGGTTGGGTTAGGCAATGGTAGCATCAGCAGAGAAAATCAGAAGTTGAGAGGAGTGTGATGTTTGTGATATTTATTTCCTAGAATTTCTTCCGGCTGGGCTACAGTGTCAGGAACTGAGTGTGCCGTTTCCTATTCGGTTACAGTAACTGTTCCCTCCTCTGTCTCTTCATGCCAATGGGCTGCAGTCTCTCCTGGCCGTTGCTAGTCTGGGAAGCTCTATCTCCCTTTGGTGGTCTCTGCAAGTCACCTTTTGTGTATACCCCTGCAAATAGTTCCCTTGTTATATTTTTCAGTTACTTTGTTTTCTGCTGGGACCCTAGCTAACACACGTTACAGTAAAGGGTGGAAGTACAGACTAAGTTTGTACATCCATAGCCTGATGTTTCTATGTATAAGGGGTAGGGTTGCCTTTTGTTTTAAAAGAAAATTGCAGGGGTTATTTTTTTTTTTTTGAAGCAACAGTACATGAAATGCAGTGATAATACTTTTGATTTATGAGAGTCTCCTTAGGAAAAGTCTCTTCTATATAGAAAAATGAAGTTTGCATGGAGGTATAGCTTTGCTTGTTGGATTGCACAGATCAATAAGGGTGAGTTCAAAAGTATGAGAGCAAAATGAGAGAACTGTGCTTTACACAGCATGGAATAGATGGATGGACAGTATGGAAGCTGGGTGACTGGGATAGGTGAGAGGAAGAGGGTAGCACAAAGATCTAGAAAAATCAGAGACTAGGGAACTGGGAGGTAGGATCAAATTTGGACCCTAGCTTTTACTCAGTAGCTTTGCAATCTTCACCAAGTTACTTGATGTCTCTGAGCAAATGTTTTCACAGGATTATTCACAGAATTAAATGGCAAATGCTCAGCAAATTTCATCTCCATTCCTGCTAGAAGCTCTTCTCCTACCATCAGCACTTCCACTAATTTATTGTGTGACCTTGAGATAATCACTCCATCTTTCTGGGCTCATGCTTGCTTATATGAAAAATGATTATGCCAGATCAGATTATTTCTACATTCTATTTACTATATATATTTATTTGTATATTAAATACATAGTACAGGCTCGTGATGTTTACTATTATTACCAAAAAATGATCAGTGAAAGGGCGTCTGGTCCTTTCTGGTCCTTTCGTAGCCTTCCTTGGGGCCATCACTGTTGCTTGTGAATTGTATGTATTTTTCACAGTCTTTGCACATACATACACACAATGTTGTCTTTCTTTTCAGAGTCTATGAGCAGTTGCTTTAAACAGATGAAAATTAATTAGAAGGGAATAAGGAATTCTTATTGGATAAATAAATGAATAAAAAGGCAGAAAAGATGCATGTGAAGGGTCACGGATAGCCAAAAGGAGGGAGAAAGGATCACTGTGAAAGCAAGAAACATCATCTCTAGCTACAAAAGTTTGTTTCCCAAAACAGAGCTCACAGACAGAATTTTTTTCTGATCTCTTGCCTTCAATTTTGTTTTTTATAATTGTGCAAAATTCTACCATATGGATGTATTATATCCAATGAACATTTTTCTAACTGCTGTATGTTATTTTCATATTTCCAAATTATAAATAATGCTTAACAACATTCAATAAATCTGAGTCTCCCCATTAAAATATATTCTTAGACAAGGAATTACTGAATCACACAAGAGTCTTGAATTTTATTGCAAAATCCCTTTTTGAAAATTCAATCTCAAGCTGCACTCTCACTAGCAGCATACACACATCTCGACTGTTCACTTTGGCCCAATTCTGTACTGGTAAGGGTGGCATTCATGAAAACTTATCACCTTTAATTTTGATGGTGGTGCTTGCATTATTGTCTCTTCCTTCTATATCTTTCTTTCCTCTACTTCATAAACTATTTGTGATGCCTGGATGGGTAAAGAAAAGAGGGAGCAAACTGAAGATGTTTTCTCTTTCCTTTTCCTTCCTTATACACTCTTTTAATTTCTTAAATGGCTCTTTCTTGGCTTAATCATATTGCTGGTAATCTTTTTAATCCTAGGACAGGATTAAAATCCTGGAGCCTTCCAGTCTGTGGCTACCTACTGTGAGGTGTCTTCCTGGAATACCTTTCTCCTGACCCAGTTCATTTCTGTGCCTCTACTCATGATGCTGGCAATGTAAAGTCCTTGTCGCTTTCTTTTCTGTATCTATCCCTACCACAAATTAGACTGTGTAGTTTTGTGTGAGCAGAGTTCTTGGGGTCTGTTTTGAGACATTCCCCACACCAAGCACAGTGCCCAGCACATGCACAGTGGAGATTAAACAAATATATGTTGGATGCAAGATTGAATCATCTAGCAGTTTTAGCAGCTGACTTACCAAAGGGGTTTCCCTGTTCTGTCTTCTAGCACACAGATAAACACCTGCTTGGTCCCTAATATCCCACCACGGATGCCTTGATTATATTGCTGCTCAGTCACTCAGTCACATCGGACTCTTTGCAACATTATGAACTGTAGACTGCCAGACTCCTCTGTCCGTGAAATTCTGCAGGCAAGAATACTGGAGTGGGTTGAGATTTCCTCCCCCAGGGGATCTTCCTGATCCAGGGATCAAACCTGCATCTCCTGAATTGGCATGCAGATTCTTTACCACTGAGCCACTTGGGAAGCCCTTGATTATGTTATTCTTAGGTTTACCCCATCCCCTAATTTTAGGCACATGCCACCTGGCATCTGTAGCAGAAGTCAGACCCTATCCTTATCTGTAAACCACCACTTTGCTGCTGCTAAGTTGCTTCAGTCATATCCAACTCTTTGCGACCCCATGGACTGTAGCCCAGCAGGCTCCTCTGTCCATGGAATTCTCCTGGCAAGAATACTGGAGTGGGTTGCCATGCCCTCCTCCAGGGGATCTTCCTGACCCAGGATTGAACCACAGATTCTTTACTGCTGAGCCACAGGGGAAGCCCAAACCACCACTTTATACTCCTCCTAGTAGTAAAATTTATAGTTTTCTATAAAACGAATACCTTCAGCAAACTCTAAGCCACTAGCCAACTGAACATAGGACTTCGAGAGAAATTTAACAGTTGGGCATTCATTTCGTGTTTCCCATTTTAGTTAATATGCCAGAGAAGCTGAAGAAAAATTTGTACAATATAGAAATGAATCATTCATGTATTAAGTTCCCATTTTCAATGGAGACCATAATCTCAAATGATTGTGTTCAGATTAGTACACTTAGAAGAGAGTCACCAAGATCACAGCCTGATTCTTTGCTGACTTTGCATAGCACCATTTCCTCAGAGCAAAGCTTCCTTTTTCTTTAAGCTCAATCTGGGGACATTTGATGACACAGAGTTCTTGAAACTTTGCAAGTTCCTTGGTAATTTATTGGGGAAGATTACTACTTTTCTTTTTGTAATTAAAAATGAACTGTGGGGAGCTATTTTGAGACTATGAGGTGTGATGTTCCCTTTCAATCTTTCACACCCTAGTTTTAACATCCATTGATGGTGCTTGCCTGATTCTATTACTCTGATGGTTGTAAAATGGAGATTTTCTAACTCCATCAAACTTTTGTTTTTTCTAACTCCATCAAACTTTTATAGTTTTGTCAGGAAGAATCCTTATTTCTTCTATATTCATTCATTCATTTATATCATTATGGACTCATACATTCTAATTTTATCTGAGTTATGATTCATTATTGTCATTATTTACTTTGATGCTCAATTTGTCCCTGGTTTGTCCAGTGCAACCCTCCTCACACTGGATCTTATGATCTTTCAATATATCTACATTAGATTTTGAGCCCTTTATTACTTTCTGGCAAAACAATCTGGCTTATCCTGTTCTTTTCCTACCCAAGCACTGGTTTTACAGTGTTTAAAACTGAAATATGAATGTTAGGCAAAATGAGCTTTATTTAATGTGATTCTGCAAGCAGCTGTTTAATGGGAGGACGCTCGTCTTTGTAGTCATTTATGTTTGCTCTTTGAGGATGCCTTGTATGTGTAAGTGAGACTTGCTTTCTGCGAAGAGGCCAATGCTCTGTGTCCCAAACATGATGGTTCCTTAGCATCATTTCTCACCACGTTTTACTTGCACACACAATAGTTTTCCAGTTTCAATCATTGACTAGTGAGACCACATAAAAGGAAGAACCAGGCCTGGAGTGGGAGAAAAAACAGCCCTGAGACACTTGACTCCACAATTTGGTTGTAGATGCCATTCAGTCTGGCCTCCTCAAGGATATGACTCCTTGTCTCTCTGCCTCCTTCTTCACGCATCTTGCAATGACTGTGATTTGAGAATGACGCTGGGCAAGAGTCTCACAAGATGCATGGGACCATGTTCTTCAAACACGAACAATAACATTTTATGCAAGTTCTCATTTAGACTTTCTACAACATACGAGATGATTCTCTATGCTTTATAAATGGGTGAACTGAGGCTTAAAGATGTTAAGAACTTACCTGAAATAGATTGTACAGATAGTAAGTGGTGAAGTAAAGAACTGAATGTAGACTGGCTGACTCTGGTGTTCACACTCCTGCCACTCGCTGCCTTCCAGAGGCTCAATCTGCATGTGCAAGAAATTGTGATGCACGTATAAGCACCTTGTGCCAAGTCCAAGGTCTTGCTGTCTCAGAGCTGGGCTTGTCCATGCATTCACTCTCACTTGAAACGATTTGCCAAAAAGAGATGTCAGGAAGAGTGCCAAAGACTTTTCTCCTTATCCAATGCACTGATTTGATAGGGTCAGTAATGCAAGCATATGTGAGACCTGCTAGGCTACGGTGATACGGATTGTGAAGTCAAATATTCAGAAAATGTTTGAGGTTCTAGTCTCAACCTTAGTTAGGTGATCTAACACATGCAGACAGCTTAATGCCTGGCAGATACAGAAGGTGTTAGATAAATGCTGAACAAATACTGAGTGAGATCTTAAAATGCTAAATTTTGCAGTGTTTTGTTTTTAATTTTTTTAAAAATAATTTTTCTTAAATTTGCAGAAGCAATGCTTGAGTGTTGTAAGAATACGTAAAAGTATCGGTAACCAAAAGATTAAAAACATCTATGATCCTACCACCAAGAGATAACTAGTTACTCTTAGGATTTGGGTGTTTATTCTTTCAGAAATTTGTGTTGTGTACCTATGATGACTTAAACTGGTTTGCAAAAACAACACACACATATATATCTATGAACACAGCAACAAATGTGGTCAAATTGTTTGGTTTTATAACTTTTTCTCTCATTCTGTAACACAATGTAAACAGCCCTCCCTGTGACTAAATAGGTTTGAAAATCATGATTTTTAATGGCTATTACTCATTATATTAGGAGTTGTAAGATCAGTGGAATGATGTAAAATGTTTCTGTTGGCTGCGCAGGACAACATTGTTTCCTTCTTTAGAAAGAGTTTTTTTTTTTTTTTTTTCCAAACAGTGATGTGTTCATCTGAAGATCCTAAATTTCCTTTTCTGAAATTCTAAGAGCAGCATTCTCTTTGACTCTTTCTCCTGTGTGACATTCTGCACTCTCCTCCCACCACTTGAGTTCAGGTTTCCCTGGTCTCCAGCCCCATCCTTCTCCTACACTCTTTATCAAAAGTCAGAAGCAAGTTTGGAGACGTCAACTCTCCCATTTTGCTCACCATCAACTACAAACTCTGGTGCTAACCAGTTTCCACCCCAAATGTGATTCTAGCTTCTTTGAGGCTTCACCTTCCCTAGTATGGAGAAGACTCTATGTCCTATACAGGTAAATGAAGAAGCAACCATTTCTCTTCTCCCTTATTTGCCCCTACTTCCCTACTCCAAGGGAGTGAATGGTTTACAGGACTGATCAGAAATTAGCAAAGCTAACTTATAATGTGGCCCAGGGTGGCCCAGCCCCCTTGAACCACAGGGGGTTCAAGGCCTCTTGAACCTCTCCTCTCTCCTCATTTCTAGTAAGGCCTCTCTCCTCATTTCTAGTTAAGACACGCACATTCTCAGAATCTCTGCTCATCTCCTCCATCTGCAACCCTTCTCCTTTGTTGAGAACACCAACTGTTGTCCAGCTCAGTTTAGACCTGGATTCATAAATTTAGTCTCTGGTGTGCAGTGAGGGAGTTATAAGGTCCTACTGTAGATGTACATCCAAGCTTGGTCTTCTAATTAACTTTATCAAGAATAAAGCTGGCATTTTTTCGCCCCCTGACTTCTGTGTCTAACTTCTCAACTGACTCTTGAGTCAGAGAGGGAAGCAGGATTTAATTTACCACCATCATTAATCCACCCCAACTACCTCTCTCCCCTCTCTGCCATGTATGCAACGATTCAAGTCTCAATGTCATTTTCCATTTCCCAAATTTGCAATGTTTTTTTTTCTTTCCCTCCATATGACTTTTAATATTTCCTTTTGTGATTCTCTTTGCCCAGAACATCCTCCTGATTTTCTCTCTTGGTTAAGTTCTACTTATCTGTCAAGACTAATAACAATGCATTTCTAAAACCACATCATAAAGCAGATTGTGCATCTTCATGCATGTGTGCGAGGTAAGTTACTTCAGTCATGTCCGGCTCTTTGTGACCCCATGGACTGTAGCCTGCCAGTCTCCTCTGTCCATGGGATTCTCCAGGCAAGAATACAGGAATAGGTCACCAAGCCCTCCTCCAGGGGATTGTCCCGACCCAAGGGTTGAACCCAAGTCTTGTGTCTCCTGCATTGGCAGGTGGGTTCTTTACCACTAATGCCACCTGGGCAGCCTGTATTTCCATAATTTACATGTAATGACTGGAAGTTGTTTTTGAATAAAGATCTGTTGCCAAAAAAAGACACACTTTCTATAATACTCTATAAATGATTTTTTTTAAATCTCAGTTTTATTTATTTATTTTACAATATTGTATTGGTTTTGCCATATGTTGACATGAATCCACCATGGGTATACATGTGTTCCCCATCCTGAACGCCCCCTCCCACCTCCCTCCCTATACCATCCCTCTGGGTTAGGCCAGTGCACCAGCCCTGAGCACCCTGTATCATGCATCAAACCTGGACTGGCGATTCATTTCATATGTGATAATTTACATGTTTCAATGCTTTTCTCCCAAATCATCCCACCCTCGCTCTCTCCTGCAGAGTCCAAAAGACTGTTCTATGCATCTGTGTCTCTTTTGCTGTCTTGCATACAGGGTTATTGTTACCATCTTCCTAAATTCCATGTATATGCATTAGTATACTGTATTGGTGTTTTTCCTTCTGGCTTACTTCACTCTGTATAATAGGCTCCAGTTTCATCCACCTCATTAGAACTGATTCAAATGTTATTTTTAAGAGTAAATTATTTTCTGAGTTTTACAAGGTACATAAAAAGCTATTCCAAAGCTATTCTGTATTGATTTTACACAGAATCACAAAGGCAAATAAGTGAACATAGAACCCATGAAAAATAGAACCTTATAAAAATAATGGCCAATTTAAACACATACTAGCAATTTAACCACTAATAAAATGATTAATTTGTGCCATTACCTTCCTTAGATGTTAAACATAATCCTTATTATTTGCTATTGCTTTTATGGTCCACAAAACATTAAAAAAGCTGGTCAGACAATCAAATGTGTTTCTGTCTCCTAGAAAAGGAGCTTATTATTCATTATTAAAGAAAAGAGGAGTCATTGGACAATTGAAGGCTTAAAAAACTTTATGTAGGATTATGAAAAATGGTCTCTGAAATCTGCAGTTTGTTCATTTTATCCTTTAAACTGCATCCACACAACAGTTCCCTGGAAGGGGAAAAATCATTCAAAATAGAGAAAAACACTAAAGGAGACTTTGTTACACCCTTTTAAAAGGTGATTTTTGGCGAGTGTGTCTGCCTTCATCACAGCGATATGAGGAAGTTGTCCCACAGCTTGGAATGGTTTCCCTACCTCCACTCCCTGCCACACCCCCCTTAAACTCCAGTCACTATTCTGGCAGTCAGCGTTCTTAACTACAAACAGAACACTGATTCTGGTTAACTTCTTCAAAAAAGGGAGTTGTCAGGAAAAGAGGTGGTTCACAGAATCTCACAGCAGTTTCTGGAGCCAGGTGGCATCTAGGAGAAGCCAGGTGGTAGAAGCCCAGCCAAGTTACACCTCAGAACTGTCTGGTTAGGCTGAGCTCCTGCTCCTGTTGGGCACCAACATCTGACATTTGTTACTGATTGACTGATTTTTGTCTTTTTATTTTGTGCCAAAAAGGAATATAAATTGTTCCTCTCTTTTGTGTCACAGAAAGAGCATGGGAATATCTGAGCTGAGCTCAGGTCTTATGTTCTCAAAATTTCACAGAAAAAGGCGAAGTTCGGCTCCATCCAAGGCTTACACAAGGGCGGGTTTCCAAATGCAGGAGTGCCAATGCTGGACAGTCACAAGCAACTAGTTTCATCACTATTTACTTTTTGAGTTTTAAACCTGAATTTTACTTCCTCAGGGAAGACATCCATGACCTTCCCGATTCAGGAGAGCACCCCTGCCCCTGCCATCCCCATTAAATGGTTTCATAGCAACCCATAACTTCTTTCTGGCACACTTACTGTATTTCCAATTAATTATTGGAATTAATTAATTATTAGAATCAATTAGAAGCAGCTAATTATTTTGGATAATTATTTTATCCATCTAAATTATCTATTTGAAAGAAAAGGGACTACATGTTTCCACTATTGCTTTATTTTTAGTGCCAAACACAGGGTCTAGAATGTGGTCGGTGTGCTCTATATATCTGGCAGACTGTCTCTATTTCTACATTTCTTATGTTTTATTTCTAAGTGATAGCTATTCCCCCCTTCTCCCTCGTTGATGCTGACTTCTGGATAATTTCTACTATCCAAGTTACTTACTTTTCCTTCACCTGTGTCTAAGAGGCTGTTTAACATATTCAAAGAATTCCTTATTTCAACAATCATGTTTTATTTCTAAAAGCTCTATTGGAGGGAATTCCCTGGTTGGAGAACTAAGATCCCACAAGCTGCACAGTATGGTCAATAAATAAAGTTTAAATTCTTAAAAAATATGACTTTTCAATTGTGATTTTTCCTTCATTTTACTTTCATTTTTTCCCCTTTGAATACATCAAATAAATTTATTTTGTATTCTGTCCCTGATAAACATAATAATTTTGCAGATCTTGTTCTGTAGATTGTTATTTTCCATTATCATCCTGGTGGCTTATTATGTGTTGTTTAGTAATTTTCATTAAGAGTTTATGATCTTTGGGTATTTATCAGGGGAAATCCTTTGATATTTTGATTTAAATTGCATTTTCCTGAGAAAGATTTTTTCTTTTGTTGTTGTTGTTATATATGTAATATGGATTTTCTTCCGAAAACACAGAGGTGGTTAGAACTTTTTAGGGGATATTTTCTCTCTTTTTCTGCCTTTTAGAGCCAAGGCCAGGACAGATACATATCTCTGTCCTCTTCCTATGTGAACTTTTTTCTTCCTCTAATTAAGCCATGGGAGATGTTTCCCTATGGGATCCAGTATTATGAGTCAATAATGGTATCAAAGTCCCAACCTGCTTGATTCCCTGGCTTTATCTCCTGTGTCCTGCATAGGCAACGCAGATAAACTCCAGATCTGGGCCACAGGAAATCGACTAGCTCCCCAGGGACAAACCCCAGGTCCAGTGCTTGTGCACCCCTCTGGGTTCTTCTCTTCTGCTCTCACATGAATTCACTTAGTATCTGCCCCCTCAAATATCAACAAATAGATGACTTCTATATTTTATTCTAAATTCTTAGTTTGCCATAGTAGAGTTTTTTCTGCATATAAAGTTTGCAAGATTGCTGGAAATAGCTAGTCTTAATAAAAATATATTGGGTGATGAATAAGTGAATACACTGACTTCTGCTCTGATGAACAGAGATGATTCTTCCTTATTCATTCATTGCTGAGCCATTGCCCTATATCTGCAAAACAGTTATTTAAGAGGGAGAAATGCAGTGGGTAAGAAATTATGTACTAAAGAGAAACACCTATTTTCTTCATAAAAATAAACCTCAGAAACATCATCTAAATCTGGAACTGGAAAAAAGTTTCTCTGAGTAGTGAAGGGGAAACAGAATCCAGTCCTGTACTAGGAACTGTCCTGGCAATTTCCCCTGAGTATGCATCCTGATGCAGCATGCAGTCTCTAGAGGGCTTCTGAAAAAAAAAAAAAAAAAAAAGTGAGTGTTAGTTGCCCAGTCATGTCTGGCTCTTTGTGATCCCATGGATTGTGGCTTGCCAGGTTCCTTTGTTCATATAATTCTCCAGGCAAGAATACTGGAGTGAATAGTCTTTCCCTTCTCCAGGGGATCTTCCCAATTCAGGGATTGAACCCAGGTCTCCCACATTGTGAGCAGATGCTTTACCATCTGAGCCACCAGGGAAGTCCAGAGGGCTTCTGCTCCTCCTCAGCACTGGATAAATGACCATAAACTTTCTGCTTGGTGGTTTATCTGGAGACAAAGCCAGATGTTCCAATGTGAGTGAGAGGCTGGGGATGACAAAAGAGGAATAAGAGTAAGGAGAGAGGAAGAGGGAAGGGGGAAGAAGGAAGAAGGATGAAGGAAGGGAGAAGGAGGAGGGAGAAGGAGGAATGAGAAGGAGGAAGGAGAAAGAGGGACAGACAGCGAAGTGAACACTGTATTCTTCCAGGGCTGAGTCACATAGCATCACTTCTGCCATATTATTGGTTTGAGAAATCGCAAGTCCCTGCCTAGATGCAAGGTTAGAAAGCATAGACACCATCTCTTTATTGGAGGACAGCTTTCCTTCCATTTTATTAAGAGCACCTGGGATGTAAGATGTGTGTATATGTGTGTGCACATGTGCACGTGTGTGCATGTGCTAGAATGCTATCTTTGGAAAGAATAACCTGCCACACATGCACACTGTATAGTTGTTATAAACACAGTATTACATAGGAAACACCCAGCATAAGGCCAGGACTCTGAAGTTGCTTTATATGCATTAATTCTTTTTCTTCTTGATTTACTCCCATGTATAGAAGGTCAGTTTTTGTGCTTTTGGACTTCGTGTGAATCAAATCTTAAAGTATGCACTCTTTTGCCTTGGCTTCTTTTGCTCCATAATAGGTTTGTGACATTTATTTAACTTTCATGAACCTTCTTGGCATATTTTTAGGTATACATATGCACTTATTTTATTTGGTATATATCTAAGTATATAATTGCTGGGTCAAAATGTATGTTGAAATTTGTTAAATACTACTAATCAATTTATTGCATCATTTACAGCAATATACAATGTTCTACTATTGTACCAATGATTATAATGTAGAATTCTGCCAATATTTTATTCCTTGTTCCCAAATAATTCTTCACTCCCTGTTCCTCTTTCACCTATGTTCGATGGGTAGGTGTAATTTAAATTTATTTGCTTTAGGTTTTTTGGGCTAGGTATAAATTGGAAATAGCTTGCAGGTAATGCCATTCCCATTTTTAAGCCAAAATCTACCGACAAGAAGGTACTGGTTGGCCAGGAAGAGCCGGTTCAGTGAAAGAGAACTCTTAGGGTAAGAGAGAGTGAAAGACAGACTGTCTTAGTCAGAAAGTGGAGAGAAGTCAGTAGGAGACAGCAGGAGCAGGAGGATTTGAATAGTTGCTTATGCTCTTTTTAGTAGGGTGACCATATAATTTGTTACCCAAATCCAGACACTTTTGAGAGTGAGAAGGTTTGCTATTAATAATTATACAGGGATAATGGATGTAAATCAGGAATGTTCCAAGCAATCTAGGATTATTTTAGGCATCCTCAGTGGAAACTTACAAATGCAGTTGCTCACATATCTTTGAAAATTTCTTAGAATATTCATGTAGCAGATGACATGGAGAACAATTTTGCCATCTGAAAGATAACAGAATTTAAACCTTTAGGTACATCTCCTGTTAATACCTTGGCCTGCACACATCCATAGAGTAAGTTTGTGAAGGTGTGTGTGTGTGTATGTGTGTGTGAGTATATGTGTGTTTCTTTGCATAAGTGATACCTTAATCTCATTTATAGTGAAAGCCAGTCTATAGCCCTTGGTAGAGCTGAGGGTAGGTGGTGCTTGTGATTTTGGTGGTGGTGGGATGTCTCCACTGTTCTGAGCTGCTCATGGTGCTAGAAACATTTTGTCAGAGGTGCTTTTCATACCGCCTACAAGTCTGACCTAACATTTTTTGGTCCTATTCGCAAAGCTCCCTTTACAAATTTGGAAATAGTGGTTAAAATAAGTATGGGATCATCCTCCCTTAATGTCAAGTGTAAGTGCAAAGATTTAATAAAGGAGAGACTATCTGAACCCTCCCCGCCCCCCCAACCTCAATTCAGCACTAAACAACATGAAATCCTCAGAGTTTAGGAGAAGTTTGGGTGAACACCTGAGTCCCAAGATGCTAGGTAAACATCATCATCTGGGTTGTAAACAAAGACAGTCCAATTTCTTCCCTGTAGGGACATAACTCTGAGAAATTACCTAGGGATTGAGACTGTATCTAATCAGATCCCTGAGATCATCAAGTAGCCCAAAGTTCTCCATGAACAGCTGGGGTTCTGGTGAAAATGAGGGTTGCTCTTTCTCTTTCTCCTAAAGTTGATATATACCATCTGGGAAAATCCACCAACAGAAATCTTGGTCTATTCCTAGAGCATCTTGGAGACTGGGGTCTGTAAAAGCTCTGATTCTCAGCACCAGGGGAATCAGAAGAGTTAAAACGTGAGGTTGTCTGCTTTATGCACTAACACCACTTTCTCTTTTAAGCTAATGGAAAAAGAGATTACTTAATGGCCAGGACTGAAGGGCAGGGAGGAGGAAGGTGAATGTCTGACTCCCATTTTTCCTGATGGTTTTCTTTTAAATTCACAATCAAGGGGTCTGAAAAATACTGATCCCCTCTTTACTCTTGAAACTGATTCTGGTGTCAGATGCAGTAAAGGGACTAAAAGGAGGAAGGCAGGAGGTGTAGAGAGAGGGGACAACTCTTGGCTTTCTCTCAGGTGGGACCTCTTATGTGGTTGGGAGGGGGCGGCAGCGTGAATGAGACAATGTGGGACAGGAGAGCCTGTCTCAGAGTCTGAGGCACAGTAGGTTCAGGTTGTACTCCTGGCTCTTGGAAGGTCTTTCTGAGAGCCGCTGGGCAGCCAATTCAGGTGCTCCATCTCCTCATCTCCCGAGTGCAGACAGAATTCTTGCTGCCCATGCTAACAGACTCTAGCCTGGATTCTTGATCAGCCCAGGAGAGCTAAGATGCAGTCACAGACACATTGTCAATAGCTTGGCAGGGCCGGGGTGGGGGGAGGGCATATAGATGAGAGAAGAAAGGCAAAAAAGAAGGCATTCATGCACTGACTTATATTCTAGGCTTTTTTCCATCAGCTATGCTTGTGACTATAATCAACTGAAACGTTTTGTCTCTTGTTTCCACAGACAGCTCCCCAGAAGAGGATGGCTCTGGTAAACAGCTCCTCAGTAACTGAGTTCATCCTTGTGGGATTATCAGAACTATTAGAGCTTCAGCTCCCCCTCTTCCTCCTGTTCTTAGGGATCTATGTGTTCACGGTGGTGGGTAACTTGGGCCTGATCACCTTAATTGCGTTGAATTCTAGCCTTCACACTCCAATGTACTTTTTCCTCTTCAACTTGTCTTTTATAGATTTTTGTTATTCCTGTGTGTTTACCCCCAAGATGCTAATTGATTTCATATCAGAAAATATCATTTCTTATGTGGGATGTATGACACAACTATTCTTCTTCTGTTTCTTTGTCAATTCTGAGTGCTACGTGTTGGTATCGATGGCTTATGATCGCTTTGTGGCTATTTGCAATCCTCTGCTGTACACGGTCACCATGTCCCCTCAGGTCTGTTCGCTGATGATGCTTGGTTCGTATATGATAGGGTTTGCTGGGGCCATGGCCCACACCGGAAGCATGTTGAGACTGACCTTCTGTGATTCCAACATCGTCGACCACTATCTGTGTGAAGTTCTCCCCCTCTTGCAGCTCTCCTGCACCAGGACTCACATCAATGAGCTGGTGTTTTTTATTGTTGTTGGAGGGGTCATCACAATATCCAGTATCAGCATCTTCATCTCATATGCTCTGATTCTCTCCAGTATCCTCCGTATTCCTTCCACTGAGGGCAGGTCCAAAGCCTTCAGCACGTGTGGCTCCCACGTAGTTGCTGTGGCTCTGTTCTTTGGGTCAGGGGCATTCACCTATTTAACAACCTCTTTTCCTGGATCAAAGGACCGGGGTAAATTTGCCTCAGTCTTCTACACCAATGTGGTTCCCATGCTTAACCCTTTGATCTACAGTCTGAGGAATAAGGATGTTAAACTTGCTCTGAGAAAAACCCTGAAGACAGTTCTCTTCTGAAATGGTTCTGTTTGCATCAGTCACTTATTGGTAAGCATCATGCTCAAGAATATTTTATCTACATGTGGAGGACTCTTAGTCTTTCTTTTTTAAGTGAAGTCTCCTCTCTATTTAAAAAAAATTGCAAACTTCTTACTTGTACTCTTTTTGATGTTTATACTATTTCAACTGGTTCACTGCATGCAAGTTAGCATCTATTAGGTGCCTATTGTTTATTGGACTCTATATTAGGTGCAAGAGATGAGTAAGATGAGACTCTATGCCTTCCATCCTTTTCTTGGTAGGCTAAATGGGTTTGTTCAAACAGCTTTTCTGGCTGGGAGATGGGGCAGGTGGTCGTATAAAAATCCTGGAGAATGAATTTATTTTTCTTCAGTTATGAGGACAGGCTTACCAAAGATGAAAGGTAGCTATAACTTGGGCGATAAGTAAGATAGCCTTCCAACTCCTAGAAAAGGTTTGCTTGGCTAGGAGAAATGTAAATCATCTCTTTCATATACATCCACGTCCGTATAAGAGAAAGCCTCATCTAAGAGCTGTTTATATGGCCTGAAATGTAAGATAAATCAAACCTAAATCTTTCTTTTCAAAGTTTCAAAATGCTTAGGCCATGGATTAGTAACCATGGGGCAGGTGGTTTATGACTGGGCCAAATTCTTGGGCTCTGGGGTCTAAGTCTGAAAGCAAAATAATAAGAGAGAAATTCCATGGATTTACAACATGTTGTTAACTGCTAACCTCTATCCTGCCCTGGAGGTACTGTGCATATTATAGACATTTAGAACAATTCTTTTTTTCTTTACAGTAGATTTAGATTTTATTGCTTCTGAGACTCTGTGTGTGTGTGTGTGTGTGTGTGTATGTATGTGTGTTACAGTTAATTATTAGAGAATCAGGAAGAAAGAGGAGTCACTTATATTTTGTGCTTGCAGGAAGGCTTGAAAGGGATCCCAGTTTTTTTTTTATTTACTTTATTTTATTTTACAATACTGTATTGGTTTTGCCATACATCAACGTGAATCCACCATGGGTGTACATGAGTTCCCAATCCTGAACCCCTCTCCCACCTCCCTCTCCATACCATTTCTCTCTCACTGTTTGCAGATGACATGATCCTCTACATAGAAAACCCTAAAGACTCCACCAGAAAATTACTAGAGCTAATCAATGCATACAGTAAAGTTGCAGGATATAAAATCAACACACAGAAATCCCTTGCATTCCTATACACTAATAATGAGAAAGTAGAAAAAGAAATTAAGGAAACAATTCCATTCACCATTGCAACAAAAAGAATAAAATACTTAGGAATATATCTACCTAAAGAAACTAAAGACCTATATATAGAAAACTATAAAACACTGGTGAAAGAAGTCAAAGAGGACACTAATAGATGGAGAAATATACCATGTTCATGGATCAGAAGAATCAATATAGGGATTCCAGTTTTGAGTGCCAAAGAGTGCTCTATACTACTCTGTTGAAGACTCCCCTATTCTACAATGGATAGCTCAGATTGTGAGAAGTACACCCTCACAAAGTTCCTTGTGTGTTGGAATGAAGCTGAACTTAGGGTCAAACTAACCCACATGGGGAAGCTGGAGGACCAAGACTTGTGGCGGGGTCAGAAGAATGGGATCCTCTCTGTGTAGTGTGGAACTTGGGGGTGTTCATGAGGAAACTATCTGCAAAGAGCACTTAATACTTTTGGAAGTGGGGAGTGTCACATAAAGTACTCAGTCTATATATTTTGCTTTGCTCATAATTTTCCAACTCATCCATAAAACTGGATAGTTGCACAGTGTATAGCAGCATGAGAAATGAGCAAACAAAGAGAAATAAGACCTTCCTCACATTTACCTCTCTGCTGACACCTGTTACAGCGGCAGCAATCATACTAAGAAGAAAGGTAGCTCAGGTGTTCCAGGTCATGGGCAGAAGCAAGGCTCTGAGACGGAGCTGAGAACAGCAAAGAGGAGCACCTGCAGAGTGAAACTAAGGAGGAAATGTGAAAACAAACTTATTTTCTCCATGTCTGGGCACTGTTTAAGGTGCTTTACACATATTGTGCACATGGACATAACCGGATGGTCAACACCAAAATCAGATTGATTATATTCTCTGCAGCCAAAGATGGAGAAGCTATACAGTCAGCAAGAACAAGACTGGGAGCTGACAGCAGCTCATATCATGAACTCCGTACTGCAATTATCATACTTAAATTGAAGAAAGTAGGGAAAACCACAAGACCATTTAGGTATGACCTAAATCAAATCCCTTACCATTATACACCGGAAGAGACAAATAGATTCAAGGGATTAGATCTGACAGAGTGCCTGAAGAACTATGGATGGAGGTTTGTGACATTGTACAGGAGGCAGTGATCAAGACCATCCCAAGAAAAGAAATGCAAAAAGGCAAAATGGTTGTTTGAGGAGGCCTTACAAATAGCTGAGAAAAGAAGAGAAGCTAAAGGCAAAGGAGAAAAGGAAAGATATATCCATTTGAATGCAGAGTTCCAAAGAATAGCAAGGAGAGACAAGAAAGCCTTCCTCAGTGATCAATGCAAAGAAGTAGAGGAAAACAATAGTGGGAAAGACTAGAGATCTCTTCAGGAAAGTTAGAGATAACAAGGGAACATTTCATGCAAAAACGGACACAATAAAGGACAAAATGGAATGGTCCTAACAGAAGCAGAAGTTATTAAGAAAATGTGGCAAGAACACACAGAACTGTACAAAAAAGATCTTCATGTCCCAGGTAACCACAACGGTGTGATCACTCACCTAGAGCCAGACATCCTGGGATGTGAAGTCAAGTGGGCCTTAGGAAGCATCACTACAAACAAAGCTAGTGGAGGTGATGGAGGTCCAGTTGAGCTATTTCAAATCCTAAAAGATGATGCTGTGAAAGTGCTGCACTCAATATGTCAGCAAATTTGGAAAACTCAGCAGTGGCCACAAGACTAGAAAAGGTCAGTCTTCATTCCAGTTCCAAAGAAAGGCAATGCCAAAGAATGTTCACACTACCACACAATTGCACTCATCTCACATGCTAGCAAAGTAATGCTCAAAATTTTCCAAGCCAGACTTCAATAGGATGTGAACTGTGAACTTCCAGATGTTCAAGCTAGATTTAGAAAAGGCAGAGGAACAAGAGATCAAATTGCCAACATCCACTGAATCATTGAAAAAGCAAGAGAGTTCCAGAAAAATATCTACTTCTGCTTTACTGATTACGCCAAAGCTTTTGACTGTGTGGATCACAACAAACTGGAAAATTCTACAAGAGATTGGAATACCAGACCACCTGACCTGCTTCCTGAGAAATCTGTATGCAGAACAAGAAGCAATAGTTAGAACTGGACATGAAACAACAGGCTAGTTCCAAATTGGTAAAGGAGTACATCAAGGCTGTATATTGTCATGTTGCTTATTTAACTTCTATGCAGAGTACGTCATGCGAAATGCTGGGTTGGAGGAAGCACAAGCTGGAATCAAGATTGCAGGGAGAAATATCAGTAACATCAGATAGGCAGATGACACCACCCTTATGACAGAAAGTGCAGAAGAACTAAAGAGCCTCTTGATGAAAATGAAAGAGGAGAGTGAAAAATTTGGCTTAAAACTCAACATTCAGAAAACTAAGATCATGTTATCTGGTCCCATCACTTTATGGCAAATAGATGGGGAAAGTGAAAACAGTGACAGAGTTTATTTTTGGGGGCTCCAAAATCACTGCAGATGGTGACTGCAGCCATGAAATTAAAAGACACTTGCTCCTTGGAAGAAAAGCTATGACCAACCTAGACAGCTTTAAGAAGCAAAGACATTACTTTGCCAACAAAGGTCCATCTAGTCAAAGCTATGGTTTTTCCAGTAGTCATGTATGGATGTGAGACTTGGACTGTGAAGAAGGCTGAGTGCTGAAGAACTGATGCTTTTGAACTGTGGTGTTGGAGAAAACTCTTGAGAGTCCCCTGGACTGCAAGGAGATCCAACCAGTCCATCCTAAAGGAAATCAGTCCTGAATATTCATTGGAAGGCCTGATGTTGAAGCTGAAACTCCAATACTTTGGCCACCTGATGCAACGAACTGACTCATTTGAAAAGACCCTGATGCTGGGAAACATTGAAGGCAGGGGATAAGGACAACAGAGGATGAGATAGTTGGATGGCATTACTGACTCAATGGACATGAGTTTGAGCAAGCTCTGGCAGTTGGCCATGGACAGTTAAGCCTAGTGTGTTGCAGTCCATGGTGTCACAAAGAGTCAGACGTAACTGAGCAACTGAACTGAACTAAACTAGTAGCTCAGTCATGTCCAACTCTTTGGGACCCCATGGACTGTAGCCCACCAGGATCTTAAGTCCATGGGGAATTTCCAGGACAGGAATACTGGAGTGGATTACCATGCCCTCTTCCAGTGGATCTTCCCAACCCAGAGATCGAACACTTGTCTCCTGCATTGCTGGAAGATTCTCCAGCATTGCAGGCAGATTCTTTACCATCTGAACCACCAAGAAAGTCCTCACACATATTACTACTGGAGAAACCACAGCTTTGACTATACAGATATTTGTTGGCAAAGTGATTTCTCTTTAATATGCTGTCTAGATTTGTCATAGCTTTCCTTCCAAGGAGCAAAAGTCTTTTAATTTCATGGCTGCAGTCACCATTTCAGTTATTTTGGAGCCCAAGAAAATAACGTCTGTCACTGGCTCCAATTTTTCCTCTTCTATTTGCCATGGAGTGATGGGATCAGATACCATGATCTTAGTTTTTTGAATGATGAGTTTCAAGCCAGCTTTTTCATTCTCTTCTTTCACCCTTATCAAGAGATATTTTTAGTTCCTGTTTACTTTCTGCCAACAGGATGGTATCATCTGCATATCTGAGATTGTTGATATTTCTTCAGGCAATCTTGATTCCAGCTTCAGCTTCATCCAGCCCAGCATTTCACATGATGTACTCTGCATATATGTTAAATAAGTGGTGACAATGTACAGCCTTGATGTACTCCTTTTCAGTTTTGAGCCAGTTCCATGTTTGGTTCTAACCATTGTTTCTTGTTCTGCATACAGGTTTCTCAGGAGACAGGTAAGGTTGTCTGGTACTCCCATCTTTTTAAGAATTTTCCATAGTTTGTTGTGATCCACACAGTCAAAGGCTTGAACAGAGTCAATGAAGCAGAGAAAGATGTTTTTCTGGAACTCCTTTCTCTATGACCCAACAGATATTGCAATTTGATCTCTGCTTCCTCTGCCTTTTCTCAACCCAAATTTTACATCTGAAAGTTCTTGGTTCATGTGCTACTCAAGCCAAGCTTGAACGATTTTGAGCATAACTTTGCTATCATGTGAAATGCGCACAGTTGTACAGTAGTTTGAACATTCTTTGATATTGCTATTCTTTGGACTGTGAGGAGATCAAGACAGCCAGTCCTGACAGAAATAAACCCTAAATATTCATTGGAAGGATGATCGCTGAAGCTCCAATTCTTTGGCCAACTGATTTGAAGAGCTGAGTCATTGGAAAATATCCTGATGCTAGGAGAGATTGAAGGTAAAAGGAGAAGGTGGTGGCAGATGGTTATATATCATCACCGAATCAATGGACATGAATTTGAACAAACTGTGGGAGATAGTGGAAGAAAGAGAAGCCTAGTGCACTTTAGTCCATGGGGTGGTAAAGAGTTGAACACGACTTAGTGACTGAATGACAACAACATATATTAACTCACTGAAGTTGTGTTAATACTCTGGACTGACTTTTAGTCAGTCTTTTGGACTTAGCTGAGGACTGTCTACATCTAGGCATGTGGAGACCTGGGGATATATTAGTAACAGTCAAGAATAAGGAAGGATAAGAATAAATATAATTTGATACACATTAAAGAAAAAATTACCATTGGTATAAATGAGTGGAAATAAGGAATATATCAGAACCATAAGGATGTGAGTGGAAAGGGATATTTAGGAGATAAGTCCATTAAAGCCTAACAATAATTTTCTTTAGGTGCATCCCATATTTGCACTGAGGTGACTGGAGGTGAAGGTATAAGTACTTAATGAGGTGGGCTTGGATTCTTTTGTCACTGAAAATCTGAAATGGCAAAAAACTCAGAGGCACTTTTCCTGGTTTCTGTAACAGCCAGTAGGAGCCATTTATTGCTCCCCCAGAAAAGACAGCATTTTATAAATTATGAAGATCTTCACCTCTCTCACAAACTAAGGATAGGTCATCTTGCATACCCTTTTAGGCTGGTGATGAGGAACTCTTGGTTCTTAAATGGTCAACAAATAGGAGCAAGCTTGGGGACTTGCACATAACAGTAAGTGAAAAATATGATTTGCTGCTCTGATAGGTACCCTAAAGGATGTCTCTCTGCCACAATACCAAAATTCCGTCACCTCATGACATCATGACAACTTGACTTTCAGCAAGTAAAACTTTCTCTTTAGGAAACATGATTAAAGTCAGGATTCCTCTGGGTTCACTCTTTGGTCTACTCTTTTGGGTTCTTCCTTGGACATCTCTCCAGCTCCCATGGTTCCAACAACCACATGCTTGATCCTAAATCCATAACTCTGGTTTAGATCTATGTTTATAACCTATAATTAATTGTAGTTGGAAATATAAAAGTATTGTCAGATACCAAACAGAATTAGGTAATGATTAGGTGGTGACAGTTTTGGAGAACAGAGAAGAATAAACTGTTCTTGATATCTACACATTCTCCTACATTCCAAATAAGTAGGAAAATACAGAGGTGAGTGACAGATGCCAAGTCCAGGAAGAACTTTCAGGTGGAGGTTGGGAATGAAAGGCACTCCCGACTCTGTGGGGCAGTGATGACAGGATAGTGCTAAGCCCCAGCCCATGTATTAGATAAACATTGCCCTCTCTCCCCTCGTATGGCCGTAAATGAAATATATCATTTACTCACTGCTTCAGCTACTGATAACATAAGTCTGACTGCAGTGGTTTAAGCATATGAGGGTTTATTTCTCTCTAACATAAAAGGCATCTCGAGGTAGGCAGTCCAGCGCAGATATGGTGGAGTGAGTCCTCAAGGACTTAGTGTCTCTTTCTTCTCTTCTCAGTAGTGGCTTCATTCTAGTGGATGCATCAAGGTTTCCACATGGCTGCTAGCCTCATATGGTTTTGTCCACAGCCCAAGCAGCAAGAAGACAAAGGGGCAAAGGAGGGCAAAGGGTGCTTTTACTGACATCTCACAAACCACACCTACTTACACAGTAAACTGGGAAACTTGGCATTCAATTCAGAAAATTGCCACCCACGGAAAAAAATTAGGATTTTGTTATTAGTCCCTGCTTATTTAGCTTATATGCAGAGTACATCATGAGAAATGCTGGGCTGGAAGAAGCACAAGCTGGAGTCAAGATTGCCGGGAGAAATATCAATAATCTCAGATATGCAGATGACACCACCCTTATGGCAGAAAGTGAAGAGGAACTGAAAAGCCTCTTGATGAAAGTGAAAGTGGAGAGTGAAAAAGTTGGCTTAAAGCTCAACATTCAGAAAACGAAGATCATGGCATCTAGTCCCATCACTTCATGGGAAATAGATGGGGAAACAGTGGAAACAGTATCAGACTTTTTTTTTTGGGCTCCAAGATCACTGCAGATAGTGACTGCAGCCATGAAATTAAAAGACGCTTACTCCTTGGAATAAAAGTTATGACCAACCTAGATAGCATATTCAAAAGCAGAGACATTACTTTGCTGACTAAGGTCCGTCTAGTCAAGGCTATGATTTTTCCTGTGGTCATGTATGGATGTGAGAGTTGGACTGTGACAAAGGCTGAGCGCCAAAGAATTGATGGTTTTGAACTGTGGTGTTGGAGAAGACTCTTGAGAGTCCCTTGGACTGCAAGGACATCCAACCAGTCCATTCTGAAGGAGATCAGCCCTGGGATTTCTTTGGAAGGAATGATGCTAAAGCTGAAACTCCAGTACTTTGGCCACCTCACGTGAAGAGTTGACTCATTGGAAAAGACTCTGATGATGGGAGGTAATGGGGGCAGGAGGAGAAGGGGACGACAGAGGATGAGATGGCTGGATGGCATCACTGACTCGATGGATGTGAGTCTGACTGAACTCTGGGAGTTGGTGATGGACAGGGAGGCCTGGCGTGGTGCGATTCATGGGGTCGCAAAGAGTCAGACACGACTGAGCGACTGAAGTGAACTGAACTGAAGAGAGTAAATGGCTACTGGGTAGGCAGTCAGCAATCTCTACCACCTGCCAGGAGATAGCAGGTCAGAAGTGAGCACTTTCTATTCCTATTATTGCTTCCTTAATTAGCTCACTCTATGAGAAAACAACAGATTAACTTGATAGATGAGACTGAAAAAGACTGATGAGTTGGTCATTGAGGGAACAGTACCCAGTATCTCTTCATCACTCTCTTGTTTGTATTTAATTAAGGCAAACACTTAGAAAGTACAAGCCAGATATGTGCTATTTCATTTCCACCTTCTCTTCCTGTCCCTTACTGGGTGAAGCTAGGGTCCAGGTTCTGAGATGCAGGTTTAAGTCCTGACACTGCTTTCCTTAATCAGTTTTGCTATTGATAAAGATGTAATGGTATTTTGATCCTCCTCTCTCTCCTTGTACTTGGCCTCAATAGTAAGATTTCATATGGGAAGAGATTGAGTTATTAATATTGCTAATCTCTTAAATTGTGATTACCTTTGTGCTTTTAGTATAAAGGGACTTCTGGTAATTGAAGCTCTTATTTTCTTATGCTCAGAGACACTCCCTCTTGACTTGCATGGTTATTAGAAAGTGTAGGGGAGGAGCAGAAACTTTCTTCTATCCATCTCAGGTTCATTGACTAGCGCACCAAAATTAGAATGATGAAAGAGAGATTAACAAGAGAAAAATGAAAGAAATGAATTAACATGTGTGCTGGGCACACACACAGGGGCACTTGAGGGTGAGTAACTCCAAGGAGTGGATAGAACTTGGGCTTAAATAGTATTTTAACAAAGAACAATAAATTTGTAGAGAAGTTACAAGATAATGGAAACAGGCTTTGAGCTTCTGGGGTGGCAAACTGTGGGAAGGTATTGATAAATATATGAGGAAAACTAATGGAAGACAAGGTCTATTGAGTAATGTTTTTAATGTAGGTTCTGCTGGTGAGGTCTTTGGGCTTAGAAGAGTTTAGAGTTTTCTCCAGTGATTAATTTCTGTCTCTTCTGGGAAAGAAGGAAAGGAACACATTTACACATTTATGTCCTGATTTTAGGTCAAGAGGGAGAGATTTTTTTATAAATACTTTTTCTCAATAGTCTTCAGTTTAAAATAATCCTTTATACCAGCATGGTATATTTGGGTAGTATATATCCTGCTGCCATTCAAAACCTACTAAGAACAAAGTTACTGAGAGTACATGAAAATGCAACTCAAATAGGGGCATGGTCAGAGGGACTCACTGACAGCTAATAGGGAAATATGACCAGTTTCCCTGGTAGCTCAGCTGGTAAAGCATCCACCTGCAATGCAGGAGACCTCTGGTTTGATTCCTGGGTTGGGAAGATGCCCTGGAGGAGGGATAGGCTACCCACTCCAGTATTCTTGCCTGGAAAATCCCACGGACAGAGAAGCCTGGCAGGCTACAGTCCATGGGGTTGCAAAGAGTCAGACATGACTGAGCGACCAAGCACAGCACAGGGAAATAGGACAAGAAAAATTAGGCCAGGAAATCTGTAATTTCACAGAAAAGCAAGGCGACTTGCTTACCTTTTAAGATTCATCCAAACAGTTACGGGTTCAACGTATATCCACTTAATTCTCACTACGTTACAGGTGGAGAATTCACGATTTCACTTAAATGGAATCATTAGGACTGGAAACTGTCTTTTTTCCCCATTAAAATGTACAACTGTATGCCCTAATTAATAAATAAGCTAAGGAGGGTTTGATTGATACTACTTTCTGAAAACTGAGAATCCTAATTAGAACATATCCCTAATTAGAACAATCTGACATCTCCTTGGAGGCAGGACAAGAGTAATTAACAAGATGACAATCAGTAAAGAATAAATATATTTAATAGTGTAAAACAGACATTAAAGAGTATTCATTTTTGGCTAAAACTTGGTGGTGGAGAAAAAGGAGCAGAGGGGAAAAGAAGAGGAAATGTATTAGTTGCATCATTAATTATAATGAGGAATTAATAGATACAGTAAGGGAATTTTATAGTTATTATAAAAGCATGTACCATCACAAAAAAATACAAGCTTTTCTAAGTATCAAAATTTCATACACATAAGGAAGAAGAAAGGCAAATTATATAGTTACTTAATGTAAATAAGAAATGAGATATCATAACATAAAATATTATGACAGAACTAGAGCAAACATATATACATAAATATAAATGTCCTAACCTCTTTATTAGTTAAAAAAGTATTAGGCTGGATCATAAAGTAAAATACAAATCCATGTTACATACAAAAACCTAACTAAAACCAAGTGATTCAGAAAGATGGAAAATAAAACAGTGGCCAAACATATAAGTAAATGCAAACAAATGAACAAGTAGTATGGGTATCAGTTAGAATGGAAGTCAGGTCAAAACTAGTAAGCACCCTTAATAATGTTAAGGGTAAAGTTTACAATGTATATGTGAGAGTTGTGACTCTCTATGTCCTAAATAAAGAAACAGCAGGAGTGGTAAGAAGAAATAAACACACTAATGGAGGGAAACTTTAAGTTACCGTTCTCAGTTCATGATAAAACAAATTTACTGAGAAACAAAAAAATTTTACATGATAAATATATAAAACATGTGTATGTGTACATGTATATGTGTAGTTCTGTTTCCAAGAAGCTAGAACCACACCTTCTTACTAAGCAGTCAAGACAGCCACATAAAATGAATAGGTATTTGGTCACAAAAGCAAACCTCAATCAATGTTATGTGTTAGAAAGAGTCCAGATAATGTCCTCTAGTGAAGTGAAGTCTCTCAGTTGTGTCCGACTCTTTGCGACCCCATCAGCTGTAGCCTACGAGGTTCCTCCGTCCGGGGGATTCTCCCTCCAGGCAAGAATACTGGAGTGGGTTACCATTTCCTTCTCCAACTGTGTAATTAAACTTAATTACTTAAGTAATTAAGAAAACAAAAGTTCTTTATTATTTGAATATTAAAAGCTATTTTTAAAGGTGCTTATAGGTAAGAGAAAAATGCAAAATGACAAAACATTTAGAAAATGGATGTGAAAATTTGTAACATTGCACAACTCATGGGATATGTGTACTGCTAAAACAGGAATATAACATGTAACTTTAAATACTGTATAATAAATGGAACAATGAAAATAAACTAAGCACTTAATCAGGAAAAAATCATAAAATTAATTAAAATAGAGGGTAGGAAAATAGTTTAAAATATTGAATTATTAATAGAAAATGAATCAATCAATAAATAGCTTTTCTTTGCAAAATTGCTACATCTTTTACTACTATTTATTCTAAATTCAGACAAAAGGGAGGGCAAATACTAAATTTAAGAAATATTGGAGAAATAGAAATAGAGGAAATAAAAAAAATCCAAACTATTTTGCTTTGTTCTATTCAAATGGATTAAAAGGCTTGGAATAAATAGTGCATTTCCTAGGAAAATAATGCTGGAACATATAGGAAACCTGACAAGTCCAATTCCATAAAATAAACTTGTCAAGAGTTATGTTACAAAAGTTACCACTCACAAGTGGTTTCACAGGAGAATTCACCAAAGAACAAATAATTCCAATACTATATAAACTAATCTAAAGCCTCAAAAAAGAAGAAATGCTTCAAAATTATTTTTATAAGTATAACACCAATGCCAAAGTCTACAAAATTGCATACAAAAAAGGACCAACTTCATTTTTGAATATGATCACAAAAATCCCAAATAAAATATTAGCAGTTATTTCAACAAGATAAAAAACAGAGGTTCATCACGTCTAAGCAGAGTTTTTCACATGGGTACATGGATGGTTCAGTATTAGGAAATCTACTAATATTTGTTAATAGAACTAAAGAGAAAACTCTTATGATCAACTCTGTAGATGCTGAGAAGATACTATTAAAAATCATCATCATATAATGTTGACTAAAATCACCTAAAAAATAGGTCTTGACAGAGGCAATCTGAAGTTTGGACCTCTCTCTGTCTCTCTCTCAGCTAGGACTAAGAACCCTATTGAGTGTATTCCACTTTTATTTATTTCTAGCTATACATATATATAGTGTTCATCAAACTGCCCTCTTTGGACTAAATTCACAGAGAATTTCATATGTCGAATTTCTTTCCTGGCCCTGAGAATCTCATGCTGTATTAGATAAAATGTAACATTTCACTGTCTTATTGATTTGAATTTATAACTCTTTTTATTTTATTTTTCCAAGTTCTAGACATATAGTCTGGGTTCCATAATTTTAAAAGCAAAAATCATAGTATATTGTTCAAGGACCAAAGAGCTATCTGCAGCATGAAGTTTCTTTGTTTTCTTAATTGGGCAAAACAGCTCCCTGGTGCAAATTAAGATCTTTTATTCCTCTTTGAAAAATGAAAGAAATGTGGGAGAGAAACTTCCTAGCAGTGAACTGAATACTTTTCCATGCAACTTTGACTTGTTTTTATCTTTTACCAAGGTAGAAATAATGTGTATTCTCCTGGCTAAAATGCACGAGTAAACTGAATTTCAGAGTTAAGAATCTGCTTGAAGGTCACCAGAATGTAGCAGATCCCATTTTAAACTCCACTTTACTTGGCTCCAACTCCTGTGCTTTTCTGCACCAATACACATTGCCTTCTAGAAAAGAATGTAAAAAAATAGGACTATGAAATAGAGAAATATGAGAGGAACAGAGTGGACAATCTGGAGAAATGGTTCTAAGTCAGCATGAAAGAGAGCATAGACTCAGTGTTGGTACCCCAAATATAGTTTTCTTTTTGATTTAGATTCCAAAGTAGAAACTTGTACATGTTCTTAAAAAGTTCGTCTCCAGGGCTGGATGAAAAAAGTCAGCTACAAGAGAACGTTTAACCTTGCTTTGTTTTCAACAATAACTCTCTTGGAGGATGGGTCAACCTCATTCTGGTAATACATCAGAATCTTCAGGGACATTGTGTATAGTAAAAAAAAAAAAATTGTCACATGATTTTGAATACTGAAAGTAAAATATGTACAAATAATGTCATAATACAATTTAGTGATATATTCTGGTAAGAATACACAAAAGACAGAATTTATCCTCTTGACACCATTTCTACTAAAAAAGGGCAAATAAGGTTACTCCTTACAGGCTTCCCTGTAGCTCAGATGGTAAATAATCTGCCTGCTGTGCAGGAGGCCCAGGTCTGATCCCTGTGTCGGGCGGATCCCCTGGAGAAGGGAATAGCAACCCATTCCAATAATCTTGCCTGGAGAATTCTGTGGGCAGTGGAGCCTGGAGGGCTACAGTCCATGGAGTCTCAAAGAATCAGAAATGTCTAAGCGACAAACACTTTCACTAAGAGGCATATATCAGTGAAATTGGGATTTGTAAAATTTAATTTTTGTCAAATGGTTTACACATGCTGCTTTACAGAACATGTTATACTGCTGAACATTTAAAACTAGTTTTTATGTTCATAACACTTTATATATAACTTTTTACTGTACTCCTACTATATTCCAGGTATTAGCGATAGAGCAGTAAACAAAAGAAAACAAAAACTAGATATTTATTACACTGGAATAATTAGTTAATATTTGTGTATTTTATTTACATTGTGATTATCATGTCTGTCATATCTTACACAACATAGTAAGTGTCCAGTAAGTTTTGCAAATTGAGTATATTCAACCTGCTTAATTTAATTTTTAATTTTTCTTTAAAAACATCATTTAAAAAAGTTTTTGTTTTAATAATGAACTAAAAATTTTATATAAGAAGTTATGTAAAATCTCTGGTTATACATCCAGGGCCTAAGAAGATGCAGAATATAAATTGTAAGCAAAATTTACTTCTTTAAAAAACAACTTCACTGAGTCACCAGCACAACCTGGTGGTTGCTTAAATGAACTACTTTGTTCAGTGTTTAAAAGATTTTCTTGTGAGTTGTGTTTCCATTCTTGCATTGATTTGGCTTTTTCTTTTTTTATATTTAGAAACCACACTAAGAAATTTATGACAATCGTAATTAAAATTTATACAACTTTTTGTAAAACAAATATAAATATTTTTAATATCAATATAAATTTATTAATTTTAAGTAGAGGCTAATTACTTTACAATACTGTAGTGGTTTTGCCATAAAAATCCTGTACATATTGGTCCTTTAACAGCAATGTGCTTGGTATATCTGTCTCCTCTCCAAGTTAATTTATTTCTAGAGGGCAAGAAGGGTGTTATGAATTTTTTTATTAGAATCCTTCTTCCTATTGGAACTTAATATTCTGTGAATTAAAAGTAATTATTGTTTTACTGCTTTGCAACATTTTAAAGGGTTTGTGGGTTTTGCAGGTGGTTTGCACTCATTTAATAGAGTCTGGGATTTTGTCAAATTCGTGATATTTATAATCTTATTGGTTCTTTTTCCAAGTGATTGTGACTAGAAATAACTGGGAAGAAGCTGAATGACCATTTGCCAGAAATGTCTTAAAAGGTATTTTACCAAGAATGGGGCCAGTTGTACTAGCCAACCTCTAATTCTAAGATTGCAAAACTAATAATGATTCATTAAAAGAGATCTTTTTCACCTACTTGTACTTCCACTAGCTAATGCTGGAACTCAGCTCCTGTGAAATTTCCACAAGAGCTTCAGGGAGTCTCTGGAAAGGTCTTGGTGTGCTCAGGAACCAGTGATCTCACTGGCAGTCCTCTACTCCTTCCTGCAACCTTCTCTCTGCTGTCTTCCCTCACCAGAGCTCATAGACCAGCCTATGGGAGCACAGCCACATTCTCCAAGGCTGTTACCAGCCCCTGACACAGAATTCCACTTCCTTGGTACCTTGCTTCCCATCCCTCACACTCATCTGCTGCTCTGGATAGTGGCCACTTTCTTTCTTTTTCTTTTTTTTTCATTTTTCACATATCCAACATATTCTTCGATTTGTTGATGTGGTGTATCACACTGATTGATTTGTGGACACTGAAAAATTCTTGCATCCCTGGGATGAATCCCATTTCATCATGACATATGATCTTTCTAATGTATTGTTGAATTCAGATTGCTGGTCTTTTGCTGAGGATTTTTGCATCTATATTCATCAGTGATATTGGCCTGCATCTTTTTCCGTGTGATGTCTGTGTCTGGTTTTGGTATCAGGGTGATGGTGGCCTTATAGAATGAGTTTGGAAGTTTTCCTTCCTCTGCAATTTTCTGGAACAGTTTTGAAAGGATAGGGATTAACTCTTCTCCAAAATGTTTGACAGAATTCACCTGTGAAGCCATGAGGTCCTGGACTTGTGTGTTGGGAGCTTTTTAATCCAGTTCAATTTCAGTGTTTGTGATTGGTCTGTTTATATTTTCTATTTTTTCCTGGTTCAGTCTTGGGAGACTGTACCTTTCTAAGAATTTGTCCATTCATTCAAGGTTGTCCATTTACTTGGCATACGGTTGGTTGTAGTAGTCTCACGATCCTTTGTAATTCTGTGAAGTCATTTGTAACTTCTCTTTTTTCATTTCTCATTTTATTGATTTGTGTCTTCTCCCTTTTTTCTTGATGAGTCTGGCTAAAGGTTTATCAATTTTATTTCTTTTCAAAGAACTAGCTTTTAGTTTCATTGATCTTTGCAATTATTTTTTGTCTCTTTCATTTATTTCTGCTCTGATCCTTATAATTTCTTTCCTTCTACTAACTTTAGGTTTTGTTTTCCCTTCTTTCTCTTGTTTTACTTGTAAGGTTAAGTTGTTTATTTGAGATTTTTATTGTTTCTTGAGATGAGATTGTATTGCTATAAACTTCCCACTTAGAACTGCTTTTGCTGCAACCAATAGGTTTTGGACCATTGCACTTTCCAACAACAACCAAAAAAACCCAGATAGGTATTTTCTGATTTCCTCTTTGATTACTTCAGTGATCCACTGGTTGTTTAGCAGCATATTGATTGGCTGCCACGTGTTTGTGTTTTTATAGGTTTTTTTTTTTCTTATAGTTTATTTCTAATCTCATTGAGTTGTGATTGGAAAAGATGTTTGATATGATTTCAAATTTCTTAAATTTACCAAGGCTTGTCTGTGGCCCAATATGTGGTCAATCCTGGAGAATGTTCCATGTGCACTTAAGAATGTGTAGTTTGCTGCTTTTGGATGAGATGCTCTATAAGTATCAATTAAGTCTAACTTACCTAAACAGTCACTTAAGTCCTGTGCTTCCTTATTAGTTATCCGTATGGATGATCTGTCCATTGATGAAAGTGGGGTGTCAAATTCCCCCAATATTATTGTGCTGCCATCAATTTGTCCCATTATTGTTGTTAGTATTTGCCTTACATATTGAGGTGCTCCTATGTCAGATGCATATATATTTACAATTGTTATGTCTTCTCTTGGATTGATCCCTTGATCATTATGTAGTGTTCTTTTTTTGTCTCTTATAACAGTCTTTGTTTTAAAGCCTATTTTGTCTGATATGAGTATTGCCATTCCAGCTTTCTTTTGATTTCCATTTGTGCGGAACAACTTCTCCCATCCCCATACTTTCAATCTGTGTATGTCCCTAGGTCTGAGGTGGGTCTCTTGTAGACAGCACATATAAAGGTCTTGTTTTTTTACTAACCCAGCCAGTCTATGTCTTTTGGTTGGTGAATTTGATCCATTTACATTTAAGGTAATTATTGATATGTATGATCCTATTACCACTCTCTTAATTGTTTTGGGTTTGTTTTTGTAGATCTTTTCCTTCTCTTGTTTTTCCTACCTATAGAAGTTCCTTTGGCATTTGTTGTAAAGCTCGTCTGGTGAATTCTCTCAACTTTTGCTTGTCTGGAAAGCTTTTGATTTCTCCATCAAATTTGAATGAGAGCTTTGCTGGATAGAGTATTCTTGGTCGTAGGTTCTTCCTTTCCATCACTTTAAATATATATATCTTGTCACCTTCTGGCTTGTAGAATTTCTCCTGAGAAGTCAGGAGTTCCCTTGTATGTTATTTGCTATTTTTCCCTTGTTGCTTTTAATATTTTATCTTTGTCATAAATTTTTGTCAATTTGATTATTGTGTGTCTTGACATGTTCTTCCTTGAGTTTATCTTGCCTTTGACTCTCTGCACTTCCTGGACTTGGCTGACTATTTCCTTTCCCATGTTAGGGAAGGTTTCGGCTACTATTACTTCAAATATTTCCTTGGATCCTTTCTCTCTCTCTTCTACCTCTGAGACCTCCTATAATGTGAATGTTGGTCCGTTTAGTGTTTTCCCAGAGGTTTCTCTGGTTGTTTTCAGTTCTTTTCATTGTTTTTCTTTATTCTGTTCCATCGCAATAATTTCCAGCATCCTGTATTCCAGATCACTTATCCATTCTTCTGCCTCAGTTATTCTGCTATTGGTTCCTTTTAGTGTAGTTTTCAATTCAGTTATTGTATTGTTCATCTCTGTTTGTTTTGCTCTTTAGTTCTTCTAGGGCTTTATTAAATATTTCTTACATCTTCTCAATCTTTGCCTCCATTCTTTTTCTGAGATCATGGATCATCGTCACTATCATAATTCTGAATTCTTTTCTGGAAGGTTGCCTATCTCCACTTCCTTTAGTTGTTTTTCTGGGTTTTTATCTTGTTCCTTCATCTGGGACATAATCCTCTGCATTCTCATTTTGATTAACTTTCTGTGATTGTGGTTTTCATTCTGGCAGTGAAAGGATTGTAATTCTTGCTTCTGCTGTCTGCCCTCTGGTGGATGAGGCTTTGTAAGAGAAAATCTGATGTGGGCTTCAGTACCTTCACAATAGTGAGAAACTCCGGTGGTATAACTGTTCTCCACTTTGTGGGCTGCTGGACCCAGAAGGTACAGGATTTCATTTTATCATGACTGCATCCCTCCTACTGTCTTGTTGCAGCTTCTCCTTTGTCTTTGGATGTGGGCTATTTTTTGGTGGGTTCAAGTGTTTTCCTGTCAATGGTTGTTCAATAGTTGTGATTTTGGTGCTCAGCCATCTTCCCAGTGGGCCCATCTTGAATCTTCAGAATCCCCTGGTGTATTTGGGTAGCTTTATTAGTGGGGAAATTTATTTAGATAGGAGCAACATGCACATAGGATGCCCCATAACAATATGACAACAGACTAAAACTTAAGAAAGCTATTCTAGTATGTACAATGTTGCCTGAGTGAAGTCAGTGTTGCTAAGTCATGTCTGACTCTTTGTGACCTCACTGTAGTCTACTAGGCTCCTCTGTTCATGGAATTCTCCAGGCAAGTATACTGGAGTGGGTAGCTGTTCCCTTCTCCAGAGTATCTTCCAAACCCAGGGATCAAACACAGGTCTTCCACATTGCAGGTGGATTCTTTACCATCTGAGCCACCAGTGAAGCCCCAAGAACACTGGACTGGGTAGCCTATACCTTCTCCAGGGGATTTTCCTGACTCAGGAATCAAACCAGGGTCTCCTGCAGTGCAGGCAGATTCTTTATCAGCTGAGCTACCAGGGGAGCCCTACAGTGTTGATTACATTATTATTCATCTCGAGTTAAATTCAAGATAAAAAAAATTAATCTAAATGGGTGATATCTTAAGATTTTAGTTTCAAAGAGAATATAATTTAAAAAATTACCTTAAAAGATTTAATTTCTATTTCTGAAATAAAAGCCTGTATCTTTTATCTTTTTTAAAATTAAAACTTTTAAAATAGTAGATTCATATCCCTGTATTAAAGTAATACAGGGATGCTGTGTAATTTCTATTCAACTTCCCCCAACAGTAACACCTTAAGACTATAATATAGCAGCACAACCAGGATATTGACACTGACACAATGCATTGATCTTATTCATATTTCTCAGTCTTACTTTGATTCATTCATATATGTGCATACATATAGTTCTATACATTTTGTCACATACGTAGGTTTGTATGTTCAATACCTCAGTATTTCAATATACAGATTTATCACCACAAAGATCTCTTGTGATATTCTTAATTTGTTATGTTTATCTTCCTCCTTAAACTTCATTCCCAGCTTTTAACTCTAGTCCTTAAGCCACTGGTCTGCTATCTGTATTACTTTTCATTTAATTAATATCATTTAAATGGAACAATACAATATGTAACATTTTGAGACTGACTCTTTTCACTTGGTGTAATACTGTTACCTGTATCAATAGTTCATCCACATTTCTGTGTGAAGATAAGTTTTCCTTGCTTTGGGGTGCATCCCCAAGGTTGTAACTGCTAGGTAGATACATGTTCAGTTTTAGGACCTAAAAAATTGTTTTCCAGTGTGATTTTAACATTTTATATTCCCACCCTGAACTTATGATTGTTGTAGTTTTTTTGTATCACTGTCAGCATTTGGTGCTGTCATTGTTTTTCATTTTAGTTATTCTGATAAATATGCAATGCTACTTCATTGTAGTTTTAATTGTATCATTGGAAGGACTGATGTTGAAGCTGAAACTCCAATACTTTGGCCACCTGATGTGAAGAGCTGACTCATTTGAAAAGACTCTGATGCTGGGAAAGATTGAGGGCAGGAGGAGAAGGGGACGACAGAGGATGAGATGGTTGGATGGCATCACCGACTCGATGGACATGAGTTTGGGTGGACTCTGGGAGTTGGTGATGGACAGGGAGGCCTGGTGTGCTGCGGTTCATGGGGTCACAAAGAGTCGGACACAACTGAGCGACTGAACTGAACTGACTTGAACTGATAATGCTCAACATCTTTAAGACCCTCCTCACCTTCAGCGAAATGTCTATTCATATCTTTTTCACATTTTCTACTTCTTTACATTTTGAGCATTTTTAAAAATATATAATCTTGATATATTTATGAGATTTTATGCTTGCAAATACTTTATCGCTATCTCCCTTCCTTTTTATCTTTTGAACCGGGTATTTGACTGAGCCAAACCATTTAATTTTGGTGAGTTTAAAGTTGCAAGTTTTTCCTTTTATAGACTGTGCTTTTGATGCCAAGTCTTAAAAATCTATGCTTAGCCCTAGATCTTAAAGGTTTCCCCCTCATCTGTGCTCTTTAAGCCAGTTAAATGAGTTTAATATTTTTAGGTTTTTTTCTTAACCTCCAACTGTCTATCTTACTTAGAAGAGAAAGTTTCAGAAACAGGTGCTTTAGATCAAAATCTTCCAAGCAGGTTTTGTTGGTGATCTTAGCTAAGAGTTTACTTTTCCTCTTCTTTGGTTATTAGGAGACTGTGAGTCAGAGTAAATCCCACCATGAACTCCATAGGGCAAACACCCATTATCATTAACTTTCATAATGAAATAAATTATTTGGTGCTTTCATTTGTTAATTACAATTGTAATTCTGATGATACTTGGGAAGGATTAGGTGATATCGAAAAAACAACCAGAAAAACACAAAATCTTCTCTCCTTTAAAAAATAAGCAATATTAATCACAAATGAAAAAGGGTCACTTTTATCTGAGTGAAACCAAATTGCTTCCTTCATGGACTGACTTTTCTTAATCATATTAATCTATTATTAATCATCTTAATCTATTTTCTGTTTGATATAATTAGAGAAACAGGATAATTCATAACTACAATTCCTCACCATAGTGTGAATTCATGAATGTAAGGAACTCTGTTTTGTTCCGTATTATATCCCACATGTAGCATCTACTATGATAGGTGTTCAAAAATTTTTTGTGGAATGATTGAACTAATCAATCAATGAGTATTACCACTAATTATTTAGGAGAGTCATCACTGCAAGAAAGATCAGAGCAGTGAATTCATTTAATGTTCTTTTTCTAAATAATAGAGGTATAGTGAAAACAGCATGAGTTTTTCAGGCCAGTAACCCTGGAGAGGGAGGCATCTCTCCATGCTTTCCTATAACACACAGTCTCAAGTTCTGAGATTTGTGTTCTGCTGGTTCATCTATATTCATTTTGATAGATAACATTCTTTAGGCAAGTTGACAAGTAGTCCAAGGCCCTTAGGGAGGTATACATTCTATAGCAGGCCTCGTCCAAGTTATAATATACCTTGCTCAAAGGCACGTTCTTTCCTCCTTAACAGGAACTTGTTCCTTTTGGTCAATCTTGTGCTGATGTTATCTCAAGATGTATGCCCTGGGAAAGGGGTCTGGTAAAACTTTTACAATCTTGAAGCATTCTTTTAATCCATTGTTAGTAGCCATCTAGAAGGTATATAAAGCTCTGCTCAAGTTAACCACGACTGTGGCGGGGTGGCGGGGCAGGGGGGAGGGCAGTATTTTTTTTACCCCCTTTTGATGTCTATGTCAGAAGTCTGTTTATTTCTTTTCAATAAACTCTCCTTCCTCACTGCAAGCCTCGAGTGGTCACTGCTAACTGTCCGGCTCTGTGAGGAAATTCCTCTTCCTCAATAGGGGCTGTGAGCTCGGGTATGACACATGTCTTGACCTCATCTCATCCAGGATGGTTTCAGCTTCCGAGCTGGAAGTAAACCAAAATGGGCAATATGGGTATTTATGCCCATCAATCAGAGATATTAGCCTTATTCCTAAACTAAATATTCAGGGAGTATCTGTTAAATCTCTGAGTCTTCATCCTCTTTGGCCTGCTGCAATCTCCTCTAGCTTCTTCTATTGATGCCCAGCCTTAGTTTTGGACATCTGTCTATATTATAGCTTCTCCTGAAACTGAGTAGATCCTTACGCTAAATTCTAAGCCACACCTTAGACATCATCCAAAATGAATTGCTGTTAACATTTTATTGTGCTTTCTTTCAATCCTAATTTGTAATTGCCATATAAATTCCACTTCATGCTTATGCTCTCCCTGGATTGCTTCATGCTTTTTCATCTTCATGCTTTTCCTTCTTGAATATGCTCTCCTTGTCCTGCTCCCACACTTTTCATCCAACAATACACACTTGTGTTTTTGTTCAGTTAAATCATTTCCTTCTTCTGTTCTGTTTATTTTATTTTTAAAAATATAATTTATTTTAATTGGAGGCTAATTACAATATTGTACTGGTTTTGCCATACATCGACATGAATCCACCGCGGGTGTACACATGTTCCCCATCCTGAACTCCCCTCCCACTTCCCTCCCAATACCATCCCTCTGGGTCATCCCAGTGCACCAGCCCTGAGCATTCTGTATCATGCATCGAACCTGGACTGGTGATTCACTTCACATTTGATATTATACATGTTTCAATGCCATTCTGCCAAATCATCCCACCCTTGCCCTCTCCCACAGAGTCCAAAAGACTTCTATACATCTGTGTCTCTTTTGCTGTTTTGCATACAGGGTTATCATTACCATCTTTCTAAATTCCATATATATGCATTAGTATAGTGTATTGGTGTTTTTCTTTCTGGCTTACTTCACTCTGTATAATAGGCTCCAGTTTCATCCACCTCATTAGAACTGATTTAAAAGAAGGAATAGGCGTCTATGCAGATGAAAAGTAGTTTTAGATTTCTTTTTGGGGGATGGGGTGGGGGCCATGCAGTACTGCTTACAGGATCTCAGTTCCCTGACCAGGGGTTGAACCCAGATCATGGCAGTCAAAGCATCAAATCCTATCCACTAGACCACCCAGGAACTCCCTATTTTATATTTTTTTTGTATGATAGCATCTCCTTTAAAAAAAAAATTGTTTGCCTGATTATCTAGACAACACAGATGATCCTAGAAAGAAAAAGAAAATTGACCACTAATAACATTTTCCTCCACTTCCATCCAGTCTTTCTATTTTTTTTTAATTTTCATTTTTACTTTATTTTACTTTACAATACTGTATTGGTTTTGCCATACATTGACATGAATCCACCACGGGTGTACACGTGATCCCAAACATGAACCCCCCTCCTACCTCCCTCCCCATAACATCTCTCTGGGTCATCACCGTGCACCAGCCCCAAACATGCTGTATCGCGTCGGACATAGACTGGAGATTCGATGCTTACATGATAGTATACATGTTACAATGCCATTCTCCCAAATCATCCCACCCTCTCCTTCTCCCTCTGAGTCCAAAAGTCTGTTATACACATCGGTCTCTTTTTTGCTGTCTTGCATACAGGGTCATCATTGCCATCTTTCTAAATTCCATATATATGTGTTAGTATACTGTATTGGTGTTTTTCTTTCTGGCTTACTTCACTCTGTATAATTGGCTCTAGTTTCATCCATCTCATCAGAACTGATTCAAATGAATTCTTTTTAACGGCTTAGTAATACTCCATTGTGTATATGTACCACATCTTTCTTATCCATTCATCTGCTGATGGACATCTAGGTTGTTTCCATGTCCTGGCTATTATAAACAGTGCTGCGATGAACATTGGGGTACATGTGTCTCTTTCAATTCTGGTTTCCTTGGTGTGTATGCCCAGAGGTGGGATTGCTGGGTCATAAGGCAGTTCTATTTGCAATTTTTTAAGGAATCTCCACACTGTTCTCCATAGTGGCTGTACTAGTTTGCATTCCCACCAACAGTGTAGGAGGGTTCCCTTTTCTCCACACCCTCTCCAGCATTATTGCTTGCAGATTTTTGGATCGCAGACATTCTGACTGGTGTGAAGTGGTATCTCATTGTGGTTTTGATTTGCATTTCTCTAATAATGAGTGATGTTGAGCACCTTTTCATGTGTTTGTTAGCCATCCGTATGTCTTCTTTGGAGAAATGTCTATTTAGTTCTTTGGCCCATTTTTTGATTGGGTGGTTTATTTTTCTGGAATTGAGCTACATAAGTTGCTTGTATATTTTTGAGATTAGTTGTTTGTCAGTTGCTTCATTTGCTATTATTTTCTCCCATTTAGAAGGCTGTCTTTTCACTTTGCTTATATTTTCCTTTGTTGTGCAGAAGCTTTTAATTTTAATTAGGTCCCACTTGTTTATTTTTGCTTTTATTTCCAGTATTCTGGGAGGTGGATCATAGAGGATCCTGCTGTGATTTATGTCTGAGAGTGTTTTGCCTATGTTCTCCTCTAGGAGTTTTATAGTTTCTGGTCTTACATTTAGATCTTTAATCCATTTTGAGTTTATTTTTGTGTGAGGTGTTAGAAAGTGCTCTAGTTTCATTCTTTTACAAGTGGTTGACCAGTTTTCCCAGCACCACTTGTTAAAGAGATTGTCTTTCCTCCATTGTATATTCTTGCCTCCTTTGTCAAAGATAAGGTGTCCATATGTGTGTGGATTTATCTCTGGGCTTTCTATTTTGTTCCATTGATCTATATGTCTGTCTTTGTGCCAGTATCATACTGTCTTGATGACTGTGGCTTTGTAGTAGAGCCTGAAGTTAGGCAAGTTGATTGTTCCAGTTCCATTCTTCTTTCTCAAGATTGCTTTGGCTATTCGAGGTTTTTGTATTTCCATACAATTCTTGAAATTATTTGTTTTAGTTCTGTGAAAAATATGGCTGGTAGCTTAATAGGGATTGCATTGAATTTGTAAATTGCTTTGGGTAGTATACTCATTTTCACTATATTCATTCTTCCAATCCATGAACATAGTATATTTCTCCATCTATTAGTGTTCTCTTTGATTTCTTTCATCAGTGTTTTATAGTTTTCTATTGTTTTCTGTTTAAACATTACTTTCTCCATTAAGTCTTCCAGCTTCTTAGTTCAGTTCAGTTCAGTCGCTCAGTCATGTCCGACTCTTTGTGACCCCATGAATTGCAGCACGCCAGGCCTCCCTGTCCATCACCAACTCCCGGAGTTCACTCAGACTAACGTCCATCGAGTCGGTGATGCCATCCAGCCATCTGATCTTCTGTTGTCCCCTTCTCTTCTTGCTCCCAATCCCTCCCAGCATCAGAGTCTTTTCCAATGAGTCTACTCTTCGCATGAGGTGGCCAATGTACTGGAGTTTCAGCCTTAGCATCATTCCTTCCAAAGAAATCCCAGGACTGATCTCCTTCAGAATGGACTGGTTGGATCTCCTTGCAGTCCAAGGGACTCTCAAGAGTCTTCTCCAACACCACAGTTCAAAAGCATCAATTCTTCAGCGCTCACCCTTCTTCACAGTCCAACTCTCACATCCATACATGACCACGGGAAAAACTACAGCCTTGACTAGACAGACCTTAGTCAGCAAAGTAATGTCTCTGCTTTTGAATACGCTATCTAGGTTGGTCATAACTTTTCTTCCAAGGAGTAAGCGTCTTTTGATTTCATGGCCGCAGTCACCATCTGCAGTGATTTTGGAGCCCCAAAAAATAAAATCTGACACTGTTTCCACTGTTTCCCCATCTATTTCCCATGAAGTGATGGGACCAGATGCCATGATTTTCGTTTTCTGAATGTTGAGCTTTAAGCCAACTTTTTTTTCGCTCTCCTCTTTCACTGTCATCAAGAGGCTTTTTAGTTCCTCTTCACTTTCTGCCATAAGGGTGGTGTCATCTGCACATCTGAGGTTATTAATATTTCTCCTGGCAATCTTGATTCTAGCTTGTATTTCTTCTAGTCCAGCGTTTTTCGTGATGTACTCTGCATATAAGTTAAATAAGCAGGGTGACAATATACAGCCTTGACATACTCCTTTTCCTGTTTGGAACCAGTCTGTTGTTCCATGTTCAGTTCTAACTGTTGCTTCCTGACCTGCATACAGATTTCTCAAGAGGAAGGTCAGGTGGTCTGGTATTCCCATCTCTCAGAATTTTCCACAGTTTATTGTGATCCACACAGTCGAAGGCTTTGGCATATTCAATAAAGCAGAAAAAGATGTTTTTCTGGAACTCTCTTGCTTTTTCGATGATCCAGCAGATGTTGGCAATTTGATCTCTGGTTCCTCTGCCTGTTCTAAAACCAGCTTGAACATCTGGAAGTTCATGGTTCACTTATTGTTGAAGCCTGGCTTGGAGAATTTTGAGCATTACTTTACTAGCATGTGAGATGAGTGCAATTGTGCGGTAGTTTGAGCATTCTTTGGCATTGCCTTTCTTTGGGATTGGAATGAAAACTGACCTTTTCCAGTCCTGCGGACACTGCTGAGTTTTCCAAATTTGCTTGCATATTGAGTGCAGCACTTTCACAGCATCATCTTTCAGGATTTGAGATAGATCTACTGGAATTCCATCACCTCCACTAACTTTGTTCATAGTGATGCTTTCTAAGGCCCACTGGACTTCACATTCCAGGATGTCTGGCTCTAGATGAGTGATCACACCATCGTGATTATTCGGGTCATGAAGATCTTTTTTGTACAGTCTTCTGTGTATTCTTGCCACCTCTTCTTAATATCTTCTGCTTCTGTTAGGTCCAGACCATTTCTGTCCTTTATCGATTCCATCTTTGCATGAAATGTTCCTTGGTATCTCTAATTTTCTTGAAGAGATCTCTAGTCTTTCCCATTCTGTTGTTTTCCTCTATTTCTTTGCATTGATCACTGAAGAAGGCTTTCTTATCTCCTCTTGCTATTCTTTGGAACTCTGCATTCAGATGCTTATATCTTTACTTTTCTCCTTTGCTTTTCACCTCTCTTCTTTTCACAGCTATTTGTAAGGCCTCCTGAGACAGCCATTTTGCTTTTTTGCATTTCTTTTCCATGGGGATGGTCTTGATCCCTGTCTCCTGTACAATGTCCTGAACCTCATTCCATAGTTCATAAGGCACTGTATTTATCAAATCTAGGCCCTTAAATCTATTTCTCACTTCCACTGTATAATCATAAGGGATTTGATTTAGGTCATACCTAAATGGTCTAGTGGTTTTCCCTACTTTCTTCAATTCAATTCTGAATTTGGCAATAAGGAGTTCATGATCTGAGCCACAGTCAGCTCCTGGTCTTGTTTTTGCTGACTGTATAGAGCTTCTCCATCTTTGGCTGCAAAGAATATAATCAATCTGATGTATAGTATCTATTATAATTCAGTTGCTGCACTGTTGCTACATTATTCCCATACAAATAAAATTTAAAAACTGAAAAAAAAATACACGTGGAGAAAAGGCAGAACCAAGGCAACCCAGAGGCCAGGAGCAGGGCATATTTCAGCAGAAACGGTCTTGACACAGTGCCACAGCCCTGCTCTTTACAACTGACATAGGCCCTGGATACTGCTGCAGCCACCAAAATAGTTCCCAACAGTCTCACTGCATTCACATCATTCCCACTCAGATTAATTTCTCAGGTGGAAGCATGCAACTAGGTCAGTGTGTCTCTTTTCTGTGAGCCTAGAGACAGAGGGGAGGTGTTTCTCTCCTACATGGATTCGATAGTAGGAAGCTGGGCAGTGAATCTTATCAACGTGACAGTGAATGGAAGCTTATCCTCCAAGATATATGCCTACACATTTGTTTTCTCATATTTATTGAAACAGTGAACTTATATTTTCAACTCCAGCTAGTGGTTTATTTACATAATATTCAATATGACATTTGGGAGTGGAACACTTGCTGTTTTTTCTTTGCATGTGATTAAACTGATGCCAAGAAAATTCAGGTCATTTTCCTTTAACTTGTTTCAATCTGTCTTCATATTTTCAAGATGCTTTGTATCTCTGGCAGCAGTATTGGATACTGGTGGAACCAGGCAGTAAGCCAGCTGGCAAAGTAGAAAAATAATATCCAGAGGCTTAGCCCCAGCATCATGAAAAAAAGTACAGAAGGAGGCATTTGTACCAAGAAGCAATTTAACACAATAAAAGAAATATATTCAATTAGGGCAACTGGACAATAGTCATTAAATAGTCATATATATATGTGTATGTTGGTATATGTATTCTTAGGATTAATAAATACACTCTAAAAATTTTTACACATGACTGACAATTTATGTATTGGTTTATTAATTTCAATTTTTCAGGTAATAACAAAAGACTTGGATCAACGTAGTTATCTATCAGAAAGAGACTGATCAAATACATTTTTGGGCATTTGTACACAAATTTTTACATAGGTGTATTAAAAATTAATACTATAGATATGCTATATATTATCCTATTGATTTTACAGATGGTAGCATTCTATGTGCACTCTGATTTAATCTGCTTTTTATCTTAGATGTACCATTTCCTGAGTTACAACTAGAGGATGAATAAGCCTTAGGATTTAGGAAAGAGCAAATTCAGAAGACTAGTCAATCACAGGATGACAACTGTGCAGTTAGCCTGCCTAAAAGCAAACATTTCAGACTGGAACAGTGGTATAGGAGGGTTTTCTCCACTTACCAATATATTCTGTTTTCCAAAAATGTCACAGTCGCTTTGAAGGCATAGCTAATTTACTTACTTGGTTTTATTATCTTCTACTGACTTAGGCATGGGGCTTTCCTGGTGGCTCAGTGGTAAAGAATTCACCTGCCAATGCAGGAGACATGGTTCTATCCCTGTGTAGGGAAGATCCCCTAGAGAAGGAAATGGCAAAGCTTTCCAATATTCTTGCCTGGGAAATTCCATGGACAGAGGAGCCTGGTGGGCTACGACCTGGTGACTAAACAACAACTAATGTAGACATAGGTTACATTTTGGAGATAGGTTTTAAATTTCATATATATGATAAGTAGTACAACACATCCTTTTTTTATCTTAAGTTTCTGAAGGTAAAATTGCACACTTTACCTAATTTATGTTGTAACCAAATCAAGCAGTTTTTTTTTTTTTTCCAAAAGGAATCTAAATTCTTCAGGAGGAACATGTTACTTTCCAAATAGGAGTGCTGGTTACTTGAAGCATTAGTCAGTTTGAAAGACATCTATGTTACAACAGACTCAGGAATAAGCAAAAGCTGAGGGATTCCATCGTCACTAGACCTGCTTTATCAGAAATGCAACAGGCTGTACTTCAAACTGACAAAAGAATGGCATTTTTTCCCCTATTGTATCTAAACAGACCGTTTTTCAATTTTGAAGATTTATAGCCACAGATTTCAAGAAAACTCATTTCTGGAAAAAAAGGAAAGTTTTTACAAACATAAACTTTTAGTTTGCTTTGCACAGCATGAGGGATCTTTGTTCCCCAACCCTGGATCAAACCTGCACCCTCTGGAGTAGAAACACAGAATCTGAACCACTGGACTGCCAGGGAAGTTCCTAGTTTGCTTTACAGAAAACCTGTATCAAACAAGTTCAAGCTATTAATTTCATCAATATTTATTTTTGTCAGATTCTAGTCTAACCACGTGTAGGAGAAAGGAATAAACAATAGATGGTCAAATTTTATTTGATGAGGTAGAGGTGTAAACATTATGAGTCAGATACAGTGACTGAGCATGCACAATACATGCATATACACACATATATCATATCCTTGATGCTTTTACTATTATAATGTCAGACTAAGTTAGTTTTAAAGTAACTAGGTTTATTTCTCTCAGTTCGTACTTGGTACTAACACATTTCATAGTTAACCTTATAAGTGAATACTTGTGATCCCTGTTCAGTTCAGTTCAGTTCAGTCGCTCAATCGTGTCCGACTCTTTGCGACCCCATGAATCGCAGCACGCCAGGCCTCCCTGTCCATCACCAACTCCCGGAGTTCACTCAGACTCATGTCCATCAAGTCGGTGATGCCATCCAGCCATCTCATCCTCTGTAGTCCCCTTCTCCTCCTGCCCCTAATCCCTCCCAGCATCGCGGTCTTTTCCAATGAGTCAACTCTTCGCATGAGGTGGCCAAAGTACTGGAGTTTCAGCTTTAGCATCATTCCTTCCAAAGAAATCCCAGGGTTGATCTCCTTCAGAATGGACTGGTTGGATCTCCTTGCAGTCCAAGGGACTCTCAAGAGTCTTCTCCAACACCACAGTTCAAAACCATCAATTCTTCGGCGCTCAGCCTTCTTCACAGTCCAACTCTCACATCCATACATGACCACAGGAAAAACCATAGCCTTGACTAGATGGACCTTAGTTGGCAAAGTAATGTCTCTGCTTTTGAATATGCTATCTAGGTTGGTTATAACTTTTCCCTGTTGACTAATCATAAATATTTCACAGATACCACTGAAGCTTTACTGAGTCTGAAAATGCACTATAATAGAAAACATGACTAAAAGAGCTCTGAAATTCTAGAAAATTTATAACTTATACAGTAGAAATTCCTAAAATGGTTAAACACAGAAAGGTCCTTATTAACATTGTTTTCAGGGAAAACAAAGAGGGGTGGCCTCATCAATCAGCATTCCACATTCATGCTGATATATGAAAAGTACATGGAAAGGCAAAGTGCAAGGTAGTCTAAAAATGAAAAGGAATCAAACAGCCCACTGTTAAGGATAAAGCTCATTCAGTGAGTAAGCACGGATCTGAGAACAATCATGAGACTCAATAATATTTGCGTGTTTAAATGGCATGATTATGGAGCAAAAAGGATCTCAGGCAAAAACCTTGTTCTGAAGAAAATTATGGAAAAACACATTCACACATACACAAAACACGGGTACACACACACACACACACCTGGTTATGCTTAGTTTGCAACTCTCTTCAAGGTTTTCTTCACTGCAAGTCTGACATCCTTATTCCTTAGACTATAGATGAGGGGGTTCAACATGGGGACTATATTGGTGTAAAATACTGATAAGAACTTCTGCTGGCCAATGGAACCATCTGAAGAGGTCTTGAGATGTGTGCACAACCCAGAACCATAGAAGAGGGCAATAGTTATTATGTGGGAGCCACAAGTACTGAAGGCTTTGGACCAACCCTGAGCTGATGAGATGTGGAGGATATTGGAGAGGATCAAAGCATAAGAAACAAAAATGATGAAGCTAGATATTATTACAACTGTGCTCACAACAATGGAATCCACCAGTTCACTGGCATCAGTGCGGCTGCAGGACAGCTGGAGAAGGGGGAAGATGTCACACATGTAATGATTGATGATGCTGGAATCACAAAAGGACAATCTAACCATGTCCCCTGTATGGACCATGGCACCAGCAAACCCCATTGCATATGAACCAAACATGAGCAGAGAACAGACCTGAGGGAACATAGTGACTGTGTACCAAAGGGGCTTACAGATCGCCACATAGCGATCATAGGCCATGGCTGTCAACACATAGCATTCTGAATGGACAAAGAAACAGAAAAAAAACAGTTGAGCCATACATCCTTCAAAGGAGATGGTGTTCTCTGACACAAAGCTCATCAGCAGTTTAGGGGTAATGACCAAGGAGTGGCAGAGATCTATGAAGGATAGATTGAAGATGAAGAAATACATGGGAGTATGGAGATGAGCATTCAAGTATATCAGACTAATTAAGCTCAAATTCCCTACCACAGTGACCATACAGTTCATTAAGAAGAGTAAGAAGAGGGGTAACTGGAGTTGAGTGAGGTCTGTAAATCCCACCAGGATGAACTCAGTTACTGAAGACTCATTTCCCACAACCATTATTGACAGTGGTGTGATCTGTGAGGAAATAAGAAAAGAACGTTACATCAGGGAGTGATTCAGATCCTTTGTTTCTAGGCTGAAGACTTGTTCCACTGGGGCTCAAGTGTTCCTGTTGAGACAGTGAGTGATGACTCCCTATCTTTCAACTGTCTTCTCACAACTGTCTTTTCATGTTTTCAAATCTCAGCTGCAACTCCTGACCTCCTTTTGACTGACCAGCAGGGGCCTAAAGCAATGCTCACATTGGAGAGATAAAGAAACAATATTTTGAAGATATGATTAGGATGGCCAAAGCCATACAACAAGAGAGGAAAGGAGTCCAGAGTGGTACTTGGGACCACTTTCTACGGAAATTCCTGAAGCTTGGACAAAGAAGTCAGTGTGATACCCACTGTGCTCACTGCTCAACTCACTCTCTCCCTCTTGTTATCTGTTTGTTTGTTGCTCAGCTGCCAAGTTGTTTCCGACTCTGTGACTCCATGGTCGGCAGCACACTAGGCTCCTCTATCCAACAGTATATCCCAGAGTTTGGTCAAATTCATCTCCAATGAGTTGGTGATATTATCTAACCATCTCATCCTCTGTCACCCCCTTCTCCTTTTGTCTTCAGTCTTTCCCTGCATCAGGGTCTCTCCCTCTCAGCACCAGACTTAGTGAACATGCTGAGACTGTCCCCATATGATTCTGCATTTCTCCTACCTATTCCCTTTATCCAATCTTACCTCAAAATAACAATGAATTGTTTAAGAAGGGCAGGTGGCTTCCCACACCTCTCCACTGCTTTAGTGGTGCGAATGAAAACATCAGAACAGAGAAGACTTGCTGTCTAATTTCCTTCTACCTGGAGGTCTCCTAGGCCTTCAGTGTTCTTTTCCTTTCCCTGGCCTGAAGGATACAAAGGTTCTGACAATGGAGGAGGCAACACCCATCTATTTGTGGATTTGCATATAATGTCTTCAGGACCAGGCAAGTGCAAATTTCTGTCTCCAAACCATCATCTGGCTGATAATGTGAATACATCTCATTCTCTGTGGATCTCAGCAAGCTGTTTGGAAGCTGGAAAATGAGCCTCATTTAGGATCAAAGTTTGATCCGGCTCCTTAGGGAAAAAATTATTGAGCCTGTGTTTACCGACTTCATCAATAAGTTGATATTCGTACCTTTGGGATTTAATGTTCCTCTCCAACTATCAGTTCACATTAAGAATTTATTGATGTATAATAAAGTACCATAAATGTAGTGACTTAAATACCCAGCTATTCCATAAATTAGAAGTCTGGTATGGCATGGCTGGATTCTCTGCTCAGGCTAAAATCAGAGTGTGGGCAGGGCTTTGTATTTTCTTCTGGGGACTCTACAGATAATTTTTTTCCAAACTCATTCAGGTTGTTGGAAGAACTCGATTTCTGTGGTTTCAGAACTGAGAGCTTCATTTTCTTGTTGACTGTCAGCTGCGGGTCACTCTGAGTTTGCTTAGGCTGCTTGCATTTATCATTATGTGGTCCTCTTTTCTTCAATCTGGCAGTGAATGGAACACTGAATCCTTTTTAAAAATTTTAATTGAGACATATTTAAATTTATTTAGATACATTTGAGAAACAGTATCACAGGAACATCTTGAAATTAATTTTTACTACTTTTATGGATGCCTTAATTATAAAGTAATATGTGTTTATTTTTGAAACCACAGATGATTGAGACATATATCAAGTAAAAAGTGTCTGGTCCTCTCCATCTTTTCCTCCAAAGATAAAGTATAGTTGACTAACAATGTTAGTTTCAGAGCAGAGTGATTCAGTTATACATATACATGCATCTATTCTTTTTAGAATTCTTTTCCCATTCAGGTTATTACAGATTAGTGAGCAGAGTTCCCTGTGCTATAAAGTAGGTCCTTGTTGGTTATCTATTTTAAATGTAGCAGTGTGTAAATGTCAGCCCCAAGCTTCCAATCTGTCGCTCCCTCTAGCCCTTCCTTCCTGGTAAACATAAGTTCATTCTCTAAGTCTATGAGGTTCTTTCCATTTTGTAAGTAAGTTTGTATGTATCATTTGTTTTTCGATTCTGCCTATAAGCAGTGTCATATGATATTTGTCTTTTTCTGTCTGGCTTACCTTACTTAATATGATAATCTTCCGTTCCATTGATGTTGTTGCAAATGGCATTATTTCATTCTTCCTTATGGCTGAGCAATATTTTATTGCATATATGTATCACATCTTCTTGATTCATTCCTCTGTCAATGGACATTTAAATTGCTTCCATGTCTTGGCTACTGTAAACTGTGCTGCAATGAACACTGGGGCATATGTATCATTTCAGAAACTATGTTTTTCTCTGGATATATGCCCAGGAGTGGGATTGTTGAATTATGTGGTATATCTATGTTTAGTTTCTTATGGAACTTCCATATTGTTCTCCATAGTGGTTGTACCAATTTACATTCCCTCCAACAGTGTAGGAGAGTTCTCTTCTCTCCACACCCTCTCTAGCATTTACTGTTTGTAGCCTTTTTGATGATGGCCATTCTTACTGGTGTGAGGTGATCTCATTGTAGTTTTGATTTGAAGTCAAGTGGGTCTTAGGAAGCATCACTAGAAACAAAGCTATTGGAGGTGATGAAATTCCAGCTGAGCTATTTCAAATCCTAAAAGATGATGATGTTGAAGTGCTGCACTCAATATGAAAGCAAATTTGTAAAACTCAGCAGTGGCCACAGGACAGGAAAAGGTGTTTTCATTCCAATCCCAAAGAAAGGCAGAGCTGAAGAATATTCAAACTACCACACAACTGCACTCATTTCACATGCTAACAAAGTGATTCTCAAAATTCTCTAAGCTAGGCTTCAACAGTATGTGAACCAAAACTCCCAGATATTCAAGCTGAATTTAGAAAAGGCAGAGGAACCACAGATCAATTGCCATCTGTCTCTGGCAGATGGATTGAAGAAGAAAATGCAACACTGTCCACCATATACTCAGATCACATGAAATTATGTAATTCTTATATAGGTACCTGGTTTGATAACTTCCAGTGTCAACATGTGGCAGGCATGAACATTATTGCCCTTTACCCAAGATTATCCAACAGGTATTTTGAGCTTTTAAAGTCCAAAATGAGCAGAAGAAATAAAGAGAGAGGAAAAGACTCACTATCTGATGTTCACTATCCATAGTTTTAATTTTAGTATTCTGTTAAAAGAGATGCATCTTTCAAACATGACCAATGCCAAGATAATGATCTCATCCTCACTTGCGTAATTCTGGATGAGATTTCAAGAGAGTATCGTTCTCACAAAGTGATTGGAGAGAGACCCATTGAAGAATCTCACTCCTTGCTTGATTTTGCATCTTTTTCTTCTTTTCCTTGTTTCAGTCTTTAAGATTTTTATTTTTAAGACCATTAGGACATAAAGGTCTATGCTATGTTATGTGTCTTTTATTTCTTTACTCCACACACATTATCTTCATAATTTTAACTTTTTCTTCTTTTGAGGTACCAAGAGGTGACACTTCAGATTGCATATCTTTTCTATTCTCTTCCTGTATATCTTACTATGATCTCTCATGACACATTTTTCTTTTCACATTTAGTGTGAATTTTTTCTTTCTGACTGTGGCTTTGGATCAAATTAGATCCACCACAACCAAAACGGTTTCATCTTCCCTTTTTCCACCTGCTCTTGATCATTGCAAAAGCTTGAAGCTTCCATTGTAGAAGTGAGAAAAACTATTCCCTGGGATTTGCTTTTCCTTTCTTAATTTACAGTTGTTTTGAAGTGTGAGCATTTTCTTTGTTTTTGGATTATGCTGTGAATATTGTTTTTTAATGGAGTTTTACTTGTTCTTTTTGTTCTGTATTGCTTTTACCAGAATTATTGGGAGGTGCAGGTCTAGGCATTTGCTTTTTTTTTTTTTTTTTGGTTTCCTGAAAGTCTTCTCAAAAATACTATTTTAAATATATCTGCATATTTTAAAAAGGTATATTGTATTGATTTAGAGATATGGCAGCCTGGATGATAGGAGAGTTTGGGGGAGAATGGATACATGTCTTGGAGAAGGGAATGGCAATCCACTCCAGTATTCCTGCCTGGAGAATCCCATGGACAGAGGAGTCTGGTAGGCTACAGTTCATAGGGTCGCACAAAGTTGGATACAACTGAAGCGACTTAGCATGACATGGCATGGCAGAGGTGGTTCACTTCTCAGTGAACTCAAAAATACTTTTTTCATTTTAGTTTGTTAAAACACCATTCATCATTTAGATTTGTGTTACTTCAGAAAAAGTAAATATTCAGAAAATTACTAGATCTGTTACTGGAAATATGGTGGCTAGTTTATTCATGTCAACCAACTTGTTGGAAATAACTATATTGTATTGTCATACAAAATACAGACTTTTTCCTTATAAAATTGAAAAGCTAAAAGAATGTAAAGAATTACTAGGTCAAAATAGATTGTGAAAAATAGTTTATCTATTAAACAAATTGAATTAGTAAGTAATCCTTCACACACATGTACCCACATCTTGTGCTCACAAGCCTAATGGCTTCACAGGTTAATTCTATCATACATGAAAAGAAGAAATAATACCAAGTGCATGCAAATTCTTTCAGAAAAGAGATAAAGAGAAAACATTTTTCAAACATATTTTATGAGGCAGCATAACCTGGATATCCAAATAAGACATAGAATTACAAGGAAAATATATACCAATATTCTTCATAAATGTAAGTGCAAAAAAATAAATATGAACTACAATCCACACAACAGAAAAAAAAGTAAGCACAAAAATCACTTATACAATATTACTAGTCTAATATTGTGTTCTATAAAAATGATAATGCTTTATAATTAAGTGGAGTTCAGCACAAGAAGTCAAGGTTGGTTATACCTCTGAAAACCATTCAATATAATTCACAATATTAACAGAATAAAGGAGAAAACAGTATCATCAGGTAAGTAGATACTGAAAAAGCATATGGTAAAAAATATCCATTTATCACAAAAATCTCAGAAAAACAGGAATAGAAAAGAATTCTCTCACTTTGGCAAAGGGAATTTATAAAAAAAAAATCTAACATAATTAATGGTATAAATTGAAAGCTTTCCCTGTAAGATTAGAAACAAGCAAAGAATGTCCTCTTTTTTCTATATTTGGTGAAGAGCTTAGTTAGTGAAATTAGACATTAAAATAAAATAAAATGATATCAGGCTGAAAAATAAGATAAATTAGCATTATTCTTAGAAAATATGATTATTAATGTAGAAAATCCACAAAATAAAAATATTAGAATAAGAAGATGTACCAAGATCTCAAGATATAAGATCATTAAACATAAATTGACTGCATTTCTAAATGCTAGCAACAAATATTTGGAAAATGAAATTAATAAAAATACCATTTACAATAGCATAAAACTAAAATTACTTAGGAATAAATTTAATGATAGATGTGCAACCCTCTAAACTGAAAACTTCAGAACCTTGATCTGAGAAATAAAAAGTTTACAAATAAAAAGAGATATACCACGTTTGTGTATTGGAAGATCTGATGTTGCTAACATTTATTTCCATTTCCCCCAAAACAGATCTAGAGATTCAATGCATTCCAAATAAACACAGGGATTCAATGGCTTCAAAATGCTGAGAAAAAGTTACATTTAAACTAGAATTTCATACCTTACTAAACTATGAAAAAAATAGGAAGCTAAAATTAAAGAAATTTCAGAAATGCAATATCTCTAAAGTTTGCATTCCATGCACCCTTTCTAAGGAAATTAATGGAGCATTTGTACTATCAAAAATGAGGAAAAAGACTGACATAGTCAAGAGGAGTCTAAAGAGGCATACCAACTAAATGTAATGTAACTTTGATGAGATCCTGGAACTAAAAAAGGACATTAAGCAAATAGTAAGGAAATCTGTGTATAGTATGAACTTTAGCTAATGATAACATAACAACACTGGCTTGCTAATTGTAACAAACACATTGTAAGATGTTAATGTTAATAATGGGGGAAATAGTTTTCAGTATATGGGAATTCTTTGTACTATTTTCTTCTTTTTTTCTATAAATCTAAAACTGTCCTAAAAAATAAAGTTCATTTAAAAAATGAAGAAAACCAAGAAACAGGAAAATATGGGATGCAGAAACAGAGAACCTAACATATATAAGAGGTGAAGAGAATCCTCAGAAAGATGGTGAAAAGGGATCTCAAGATGTTAGATTTCACTAAAGTAAGAGGACAGTCTATCAACACTTGAGTGGATCATGAATTTCTCAGAAAGACTTCCTAAGGAAGGCAACATTTTAAGAACAGCAGCTAACATCATATAGCTACAGCTGAATATACTGAAAGGAGATCTGTACAAAAGGGATAAATCAGAGAAATCTATAGAATATGAAGCAAATGAAAGCCCCTAAAAATATTCCCTTCAAAGAAAACAACAAATCAAATGAAAGCAATAATTATATATGATGTATCTCTGTAAATAGGTGTTTAAAATTGTCTTAATAATGTTAACTGCCAATATTTACCTAAAATTTTAGTTATAGCCATATTGCAATAAAGAGAGTGTGGGTGTGTATGTGTGTGTGGTGAGAGTGAGGTAAAAAAGATTCCACAGGAACTCACACGGGAAACTATTGCGTGTTTAGTTGTTCAGTTGTGTCGTGTTCGACTCTTTGCAACTTCATGGACTGTAGCCCACCAGGCTCCTCTGTCCATGGGGATTCTCCAGGCAAGAATATTGGAATGGGTTACCATTTCCTTCTCCAGGGGATCTTCCCAGCTCAGGGATCAAACACAGGTCTCCCACTTTGCAGGCAGATTCTTTACCGTCTGAGCCACTAGGGAAACTCAAAGAATACTGGAGTGGGTAGCCTATTCCTATTAGAGTAGTTTAAACTTTAGACAAGAAGCTTATCAAATCAATGTAACTGAGAGGGAAGGCCAGACCAGGGTTTCAAAGAGATATGTTCTCTGGGACTAGAGGTTGGACAAAGTTGAGTGAGAAGAATATGTTTACATTTAGTTTTTGAATTTAGCTTGTTGCCTAGGGGTGAAAAAAGCTTAGAAAATAATGACCAGAGGAGGAGCAGCATTGAGAATTACAAGTAAATGTTGAAGGCAGTTTGGGGCACTTTAACTTGAGGTACATAAATAGACATAAAACAGAATTGTTCAAGAGGCAAGTGAGGGACAGTTTCAGGTGATACATACTGGTGAATATGAATAAGCAGAAGGAAAGCAAATACTTGTCAGACTCTATGATTCAGGCAGTGTTTCGTTATTTTACATGTAGTAAGTCATTTAATTCAAAGGACAATTACTCTTATGTTACAGATGTGGATACCAAGGGTGAAATATGTCACATAAATTGTCTAAAATCTCACAATTAGAAAGTGGAGACTCAATCTGGATTTAAATTTCAGACCATCTGAGTTGATAGTCTCTTCTTTTAAATGCTTTCCCACTTTGAGTTTATTTTTGTGTGCGGTGTTAGAAAGTGATCTAGTTTCATTCTTTTACAAGTGGTTGACCAGTTTTCCCAGCACCACTTGTTGAAGAGATTGTCTTTCCTCCATTGTATATTCTTGCCTCCTTTGTCAAAGATAAGGTGTCCATATGTGTGTGGATTTATCTCTGGGCTTTCTATTTTGTTCCATTGATCTATATGTCTGTCTTTGTGCCAGTACCATACTGTCTTGATGACTGTGGCTTTGTAGTAGAGCCTGAAGTCAGGCAAGTTGATTCCTCCAGTTCCATTCTTCTTTCTCAAGATTGCTTTGGCTATTCGAGGTTTCTTGCATTTCCATACAAATCTTGAAATTATTTGTTCTAGTTCTGTGAAAAATGTGGCTGGTAGCTTGATAGGGATTGCATTGAATTTGTAAATTGCTTTGGGTAGTATACTCATGTTCACTATATTGATTCTTCCAATCCATGAACATGGTATATTTCTCCATCTATTAGTGTCCTCTTTGATTTCTTTCATCAGTGTTTTATAGTTTTCTATATATAGGTCTTTAGTTTCTTTAGGTAGATATATTCCTAAGTATTTTATTCTTTTCGTTGCAATGGTGAATGGAATTGTTTCCTTAATTTCTTTTTCTACTTTCTCATTATTCATGTATAGGAATGCAAGGGATTTCTGTGTGTTGATTTTATATCCTGCAACTTTACTATATTCATTGATTAGCTCTAGTAATTTTCTGGTGGAGTCTTTAGGGTTTTCCATGTAGAGGATCATGTCATCTGCAAACAGTGAGAGTTTTACTTCTTCTTTCCAATTTGGATTCCTGTTATTTCTTTTTCTGCTCTGATTGCTGTGGCCAAAACTTCCAGAACTATGTTGAATAGTAGCGGTGAAAGTGGACACCCTTGTCTTGTTCCTGACTTTAGGGGAAATGCTTTCAATTTTTCACCATTGAGGATAATGTTTGCTGTGGGTTTGTCATAGATAGCTTTTATTATGTTGAGATATGTTCCTTCTATTCCTGCTTTCTGGAGAGTTTTTATCATAAATGGATGTTGAATTTTGTCAAAGGCCTAGATCACTTTCTAACACCGCACACAAAAATAAACTCAAAATGGATTAAAGATCTAAATGTAAGATCAGAAACTATAAAACTCCTAGAGGAGAACATAGGCAAAACACTCTCAGACATAAATCACAGCAGGATCCTCTATGATCCACCTCCCAGAATGCTGGAAATAAAAGCAAAAATAAACAAATGGGATCTAATTAAAATTAAAAGCTTCTGCACAACAAAGGAAAATATAAGCAAGGTGAAAAGACAGCCTTCTGAATGGGAGAAAATAATAGCAAATGAAGCAACTGACAAACAACTAATATCAAAAATATACAAGCAACTTATGCAGCTCAACTCCAGAAAAATAAACGACCCAATCAAAAAATGGGCCAAAGAACTAAATAGACATTTCTCCAAAGAAGACATACGGATGGCTAACAAACACATGAAAAGATGCTCAACATCACTCATTATTAGAGAAATGCAAATCAAAACCACAATGAGGCACCACTTCACACCAGTCAGAATGTCTGCGATCCAAAAATCTGTAAGCAATAAATGCTGGAGAGGGTGTGGAGAAAAGGGAACCCTCCTACACTGTTGGTGGGAATGCAAACTAGTACAGCCACTATGGAGAACAGTGTGGAGATTCCTTAAAAAATTGCAAATAGAACTACCTTATGACCCAGCAATCCCACTTCTGGGCATACACACCGAGGAAACCAGAATTGAAAGAGACACATGTACCCCAATGTTCATCGCAGCACTGTTTATAATAGCCAGGACATGGAAACAACCTAGATGTCCATCAGCAGATGAATGGATAAGAAAGCTGTGGTACATATACACAATGGAGTATTACTCAGCCGTTAAAAAGAATTCATTTGAATCAGTTCTGATGAGATGGATGAAACTGGAGCCAATTATACAGAGTGAAGTAAGCCAGAAAGAAAAACACCAATACAGTATACTAACACATATATATGGAATTTAGGAAGATGGCAATGACGACCCTGTATGCAAGACAGGGAAAGAGACACAGATGTGTATAATGGACTTTTGGACTCAGAGGGAGAGGGAGAGGGTGGGATGATTTGGGAGAATGATATTCTAACATGTATACTATCTTGTGAATTGAATCACCAGTCTATGTCTGACGCAGGATGCAACATGCTTGGGGCTGGTGCATGGGGATGACCCAGAAAGATGTTATGGGGAGGGAGGTGGGAGGGGGGTTCATGTTTGGGAATGCATGTAAGAATTAAAGATTTTAAAATTTAAAAAATTAAAAAAAAATAAAAATAAAAATAAAATATTAAAAAAAAAAAAAAATAAATGCTTTCCCACAAGTCTGAACCTCAGGGCGTAGAACCATTGACTCCCTTTGTTCTCCTGACAGTGAGGGCAAAACATATTCACAACTACATTACATGATATAATTGTGGCCAACTGCTCAGAACTGGGTGAACATCCTTTGTCAGTAGCAGTACAGCTGCTGTTCCTTTGGCTTGCCCCACTCTTGCAGAACATCTGTCTACCAAGCTGGTGTCCACATCTGTAAGATGCGTTGTTCGCCAATCCTGGTTTTATAATCTCAAACCAGTGATCTGAATTCCCATCTTCTTTTAATTAACTCTATTTAAAAGAGCTAGTAATTTTTTCCTACTTTTATTGAGATAGAGTTGACATACAGCAGTGAATTAGAGTCACTTTCTACTGTTTACTCACATTAACTCGAATACAGTATTTTCTCCTCACATATATAAGCCAAAGTATGAACTGACAAAACACTTAGCTGTCAAATGGGTTAAATTCAAAGTTAGAAATATGAATAAACTTTGCAATATAAGATTTTAGGGTTTTTTAATTCTCAGTTAAGCAGTCACTGAAATTTGTGTAATCTTTGTACCTCACTTCTCAAATGAGAAGACTCTAGTTTCTTCTTTGGCAAACAACGTCACTAATGGTTTTCCCCAAAAGTTCTGTTTCATGTAACTTACATTCATTTGCAACAAATGAGTTTGGATTTTTCCACCAAAAAAGAAGTTGCAAATACAGTTCCTATTTACTGAAAACAATAGGTAAGTCAAATTAAAAGGATTTTCTTTACTGAAATGTCCAGTTATAGCTGAGTGGGCAGGTCAGCAAATTTCCACAGCACATCTATAAACTTGGACAAAACTGGCAAACACAATAATACCAACATTCTGGAAATCAACCAATGCACACAACAATATGAAAAATACTGATGCTTCAAAAAGTGTTTTAGTTCATGTAAGAATAAAGGGAGTCTGTGATATTTTACAAAGGACTCCTCCCAATGCCAAATTTTGACTGGATATTTTAAGGTTAAAGATAAAAAGAATTGTGTTTAGATACTGCACTCTAGTTGCTGAATTCGTTTCTCACAGTGTTTGCAATTCTGAAACCTTATTCCATAGGTACCGGGATTGATGGAACAATAATAATAAATAATAGATAATAAAAATCTTGTTGTATTCAAATACCTTTTCCCGGCTGATTAGCTTATGATGAATAATATTGCGAGAAGTAAGGGACACCTGCTCCATCGGCTGGATTCCACCCACCAGTCACCACTGCTGCTTCAGCTTTAGGCTTGCCACAGCTCAACACGGCGTGAGAGCCAAGGGGGCTCCATCACAACCTCCCAAAACTCAAGAAGCAGTCCCAAGGCCCCGCCACAGCCTCCCCCAGAGACCTGTGTCTTTGCATAAGGGCAGCCTCACTCTTATCTTCCCTGGAGAGTCTCCGAAGACCTGGACGGCGCAGGAGGCAGCTGGAGGCGTGGCTCAGTCCTGAGTGAGAGCTCCCTGGTCTCTGCATGGGCTGGGCCCTAAGGGAAGCAGCCTGAGGGCTCCAGGCGGCCGGCTGGACAGGAGTGACCCCAAGAAGACTTCCAAAGGAGACGAGAAGGGGTGGGGGGGCTATGGACACGTGTGGCCTGGGCCACCACCGAGGCCTTGTACGGTAGCAGTTGCAAGATGGATGACACAGAAGCCATTCGGGCAGATCAGCGGCCAGCGCCATCCGCTATGGCTGACAGCAGCCTCAAGCTAGGCCGCCCACCAGCTGGTAGCAGCCTGGCGTGTCCCACGAGGACAAAGGTGCATCTTTTGCTTTGGAGCCTGGGGATCCCAGGCCAGCTGAGCTGCCCATGGTTGCCTGGCTGGGAGGACCCCTATGTGGTGTTGAGCAGAGCATGTGCATGAAAAGCCCGCCCACAGCTGGGAGATTCTGCAAAATGGAGGCGCAAGGCCCGGGCCAGCCAGAGGATGTGGCTGAGGAGGACATGAGGGACCATCAGGTGAGTGAGTTCACGTGCAAGATCCTGGAAGCCGCTGATCATGGCCAGACTGTGGCTCACCTTGGGGCCCACCCAGTGGATGCCCTGCCCTTGGCCTTGGTCTCTCTGGTCTCAGGGGTCTGGGCCCTCACTGCCCCAGGCCTTGCTTCCCCAACTCTTGTTTCTTCTCACACCCCAGTGTCTGGGCTCTCAGCTTCTCGTTCTCACACGTGTGCCTCCACCATGTCTTTGAGCTTCAGGCCCCCTTTTGGGCCATCTTTCACTTCAGGGTCTCATCTGTTTGTGCCTCAGTCCACCATTTTGTAGGGGTAACCTTTCCGTACTTCAGTTACTCTATTTTCTTAAGGCCTCCTCTCTTGAGTTTTCTGTGTTCTCAGGATTTGCCTGTGCTCATGAGTTCCTGGCTCTACAGCTTCTTCGCTCTTTGAGTCTTTGCTGTCTCTAGAAAATCCCATGGATGGAGGAGCCTGGTAGGCTGCAGTCCATGGGATTGCTATGAGTCGGACGACTGAGCAACTTCACTTTCACTTTTCACTTTCATGCATTGGAGAAGGAAATGGCAACCCACTCCAGTGTTCTTGCCTGGAGAATCCCAGGGACGGGGGAGCCTGATGGGCTGCCGTCTATATGGTCACACAGGGTTTGAAAGAAAGCATATAAGCTTAAGAGTTCTGCTATAAATTGGAATGAGAAATGTAGAGCAGGTATCATGTAAAAAAGATCTGAGAAAGCTTCAGACTTACTAGTAGGACTGCCAGAAGGTGATTCTCTCCTGAAGCTAGTCAGAAGGACCAGAGGGATGTGACCGATCAGTTTTGAAGATAGTTCTGGAAGTTTTGGTCACAGAAATCAGAGCAGAAAAAGAAATAAAAGGAATCCAAATTGGAAAAGAAGTAAAACTCTCACTGTTTGCAGATGACATGATCCTCTACATAGAAAACCCTAAAGACTCCACCAGAAAATTACTAGAGCTAATCAATGAATATAGTAAAGTTGCAGGATATAAAATCAACACACAGAAATCCCTTGCATTCCTATACACGAATAATGAGAAAGTAGAAAAAGAAATTAAGGAATCAATTCCATTCACCATTGCAACGAAAAGAATAAAATACTTAGGAATATATCTACCTAAAGAAACTAAAGACCTATATATAGAAAACTATAAAACACTGATGAAAGAAATCAAAGAGGACACTAATAGATGGAGAAATATACCATGTTCATGGATCGGAAGAATCAATATAGTGAAAATGAGTATACTACCCGAAGCAATTTACAAATTCAATGCAATCCCTATCAAGCTACCAGCCACATTTTTCACAGAACTAGAACAAATAATTTCAAGATTTGTATGGAAATACAAAAAACCTCGAATAGCCAAAGTAATCTTGAGAAAGAAGAATGGAACTGGAGGAATCAACTTGCCTGACTTCAGGCTCTACTACAAAGCCACAGTCATCAAGACAGTATGGTACTGGCACAAAGACAGACATATAGATCAATGGAACAAAATAGAAAGCCCAGAGATAAATCCACACACATATGGACACCTTATCTTTGACAAAGGAGGCAAGAATATACAATGGAGGAAAGACAATCTCTTCAACAAGTGGTGCTGGGAAAACTGGTCAACCACTTGTAAAAAAATGAAACTAGATCACTTTCTAACACCGCACACAAAAATAGACTCAAAATGGATTAAAGATCTAAATGTAAGATCAGAAACTATAAAACTCCTAGAGGAGAACATAGGCAAAACACTCTCAGACATAAATCACAGCAGGATCCTCTATGATCCACCTCCCAGCATTCTGGAAATAAAAGCAAAAATAAACAAATGGGACCTAATTAAAATTAAAAGCTTCTGCACAACAAAGGAAAATATAAGCAAGGTGAAAAGACAGCCTTCTGAATGGGAGAAAATAATAGCAAATGAAGCAACTGACAAACAACTAATATCAAAAATATACAAGCAACTTATGCAGCTCAGTTCCAGAAAAATAAACGACCCAATCAAAAAATGGGCCAAAGAACTAAATAGACATTTCTCCAAAGAAGACATACGGATGGCTAACAAACACATGAAAAGATGCTCAACATCACTCATTATTAGAGAAATGCAAATCAAAACCACAATGAGGTACCACTTCACACCAGTCAGAATGTCTGCGATCCAAAAATCTGTAAGCAATAAATGCTGTAGAGGGTGTGGGGAAAAGGGAACCCTCCTACACTGTTGGTGGGAATGCAAACTAGTACAGCCACTATGGAGAACAGTGTGGAGATTCCTTAAAAAATTGCAAAGAGAACTGCCTTATGACCCAGGAATCCCACAGCTGGGCATACACACCGAGGAAACCAGAATTGAAAGAGACACATGTACCCCAATGTTCATCGCAGCACTGTTTATAATAGCCAGGACATGGAAACAACCTAGATGTCCATCAGCAGATGAATGGATAAGAAAGCTGTGGTACATATACACAATGGAGTACTACTCAGCCGTAAAAAAGAATTCATTTGAATCAGTTCTGATGAGATGGATGAAACTGGAGCCGATTATACAGAGTGAAGTAAGCCAGAAAGAAAAACACCAATACAGTATACTAACACATATATATGGAATTTAGGAAGATGGCAATGACGACCCTGTATGCAAGACAGGGAAAGAGACACAGATGTGTATAACGGATTTTTGGACTCAGAGGGAGAGGGAGAGGGTGGGATGATTTGGGAGAATGACATTCTAACATGTATACTATCATGTAAGAATTGAATCGCCAGTCTATGTCTGACGCAGGATGCAGCATGCTTGGGGCTGGTGCAAGGGGATGACCCAGAGAGATGTTATGGGGAGGGAGGTGGGAGGGAGGTTCATGTTTGGGAATGCATGTAAGAGTTAAAGATATTAAAATTAAAAAAAAAATATTAAAAAAATAAAAAAAACAAAAAAAAATTAAAGGAATTTGAAAAATCAGTGTAACATGACATCAACAAAGGTCACAGTAATTTTCTAGAGACAGAGTCCAAGGAAATGGAGATATGTGATTTATCTGATGAAGAATTTAAAATAGCTGTTTTAAGGAAGCCCAGTGAGCTACAGGAAAACAGAGAAAGATGGTACAGTGAAATCATGAAAACAGAAAACAAAATGATAAGCTTAATAAAGAGATACTGATAAAAATCATAAGAAAGAAAAAGAAATCTTGGAGCTTAATAATGCAGGGAATGAAGTGAAAAAATGTGATAAGAGCAGCAGTGGATTAGATCAAGCAGAAGGATGAGTCTGTGAGGTAGAAGATAAGACATTTGAAATTATTCAGCAAGTAGAGAGCAAAAGAAAAAAATGATGAGTGAAGAAAATTTATGTGAAACATGGGATGCTATCAAGAGGAATATTGTAGACAGTATTAGAGTCCCAGAGGAAGAAGAATGGAGAATGGGAAGCATTCTTAAAGGAATAAGAATGAGAACTGAGAACCTCCCAAATATGGGGAGATATTTGGACATCCAACTTAAAAGTTAATAGGTCACCCCAATATTTCAACTCAAAATGATTTTCTCTAAGACACATAATTAAGCAGTCTGAAATAAAAGAATTTAAGAAAATCCGGAGGAAAAAAAAGGAGCCCTCATTAGACTGACAGGACATTTCTCAAGAGAAACCTTGCAGCCTAGAATAGAGTGAGACAATATACTCAAAGTGCTGAAAGAAAAAACTGCCCTGCCAATCAAGAATACTTTACCCAGCAAAGTTATCTTTCAAAAATGAAGGTGAGATAAAGATTTTCCCAAAAAACAGCTGAGTTAATTACCGCTTGACTTTATAAGAGTTACTGAAAGGAGTTCTACAAGCTGAAACAAGAGGACACTAATTAGTAACATGAAACATAAGAAAGTATACAACATATTGGCAAGTATAAATATAAAGTCAAGTTCAGAATACATACTGTAAGATGGTGATGTGTTAACCAGTCAACTCTAGTAAATGTTAAAGGACAGAACTATTTAAAAATAGCTATAACTACGGCAACTTGCTAATGGGTACACAATATAAAAAGAGTTAAATTGTGGCATCAAAACATAAAATGTGGGAAAGGAGTAACTTCATAGTGTTTTTGTGTGTTATCAAAGTGTTATCACCTTAAGAGTTATATCTGTAGGATATCTTCTGTAAGTCTCATGGTAATCACAAAACAAAAGACTATATTAACACAAAAGAATAAAGAGAAGGGAATAGAAATATACCATTATAGAAAATATTGAAATCATAAAAGAAGACAGCAAGAGAGAAAGAAAAGAACAAGGGAGTTACAAAACAGCCAGAGAACAATTAGGCAGGCATTATTCCTTACTTGTCAATCATTATTTTAAGTGTAAGTGATTTAAATTTTGCAATCAAAAGAAGTAGAGTTGCTGGATGGATTAAAATAAAACAAAAAAACCAGACCCAATTATGTGCTTTCCACAAGAGCCTTACTTCAGCTTTAAGGACACACACAGACTGAAAGTGAGGGGATGAGAAACGGTGTTCTATGCAAGTGGAAACCAGAAAACAACAGCAGTAACCATACTTATATCAGAAAAAATAAACTTTAGCTCAACAATTGTAATGAGACAGAGATGGTAATGATACCATGATGAAGAGGAAACATTACAGCTGATACCACAATAATACACAGGATCAGATTATTATAAACAGTTATATTCAAACAAATTGAATAGCCTAGAAGCCATGGATAAGTTCTTAGAAACAGTCTACCAAGAGTGAATTACAAAGAAACAGAAAAAATCTAAACAGATCAATAACAAGTAAGGAGATTGAATCAATAATCAGAAACCTCCCAACAAAGAAAATCCCAGGACCAGAAAATAGATGGTATTATTGGTGAAACACTATGAAGTTACTCATTTCCCACCTGTCAAATGTTTAAATAAGAATAAATGCCAAAACTTCTCAAACTTTTCTCAAGTCGAAGAAAGAGAACACTCTCAAAACTGTTTTACAACCAGAATTACCCTCTCACCAACATCAGGTAAAGACACTATAAGAAAAGAAAACTACAAGCCAATGTCTCTGATGAATATAGACGCAAAAATTCTCAACAGAATTCTGACAGACCAGTTCAATAGCACATTAAAAAATCAGGCCCTGTAATCAAGTGGGATTTAACCATGGAATGCAAGAGTGGTTCAACATACACTAATCAGTAAAAGTGCTATACCAGATTAATAGAATGAAAGATAAAAATCATATAATATTTCAATAGTTGCAGGAAAAACAGGAGATGGATTGTTAACAAGGATAAGGGAACTTTTGGGGGTGATGGAAATGCTCTAGATCTTGACCATGGTGATCTTTAATGTAACTGTATTCTTCTGAAAGTTGTTGAACTGTATTCTTAAAATGAGAGCATGTTATTGTATCTAAATTATGCCACCGTAAAACTGATTTAAAAAAGAATATTACAAGAAGAACCAGTCTGAACATCTTATATCCCCTGCCCCTGAAACACTTTCCATAAATAAAACAGATTTAGCTTTGTATTAAACAAGAACCTAGTAATTTTTAACTTACTACAGAAGTTAGAATAAATGTGAGTTGTATAAAATGGAATACCACCCAGCAATAAAAGGACAGGTTATTGATACAACTAAGGTGGACTTAAGAGCATCATGCTTGGGGGAAAAGGCCAATATCAGAAGTTATATATTGTATAGTTTCATTTTTTGTCTTAACAACCCACCTATAGAGATGAAGGACAAGTAAGTTAGTGGTTTTTAGAAGACAGAGATGAAGGTGGAAGGGGAAAGGTGTGACTGTAAAGGGATAATGTAAGGGGTTCCTTTATGTTAGTAAATGAGTTCTGTGTATGAGTGTGGTGGTAGCTACATGAATCTATAAAAGTGATCAAATCACATAGGTCAGACAGAAACATGTGCCGCATATAAAATTTCTCAAAGCTAATTAGAGTCTATAGTTTTGCTTTTATACTACAGTTGCTGTGGTAGGAAGTTGGGTGGATTTTAAGGAAATCTATCCAATATTTTTGAAATTTTGTGGGACTCAGTAATAATTTCTAAATAAAAAATTAGATTTCTTCTCACAGCTTGTGTGTGTGTGTGTGTGTGTGTGTGTGTTAGTCACTTAGTCATGTCCAACTCTTTGTGACCCCATGGATTGTAGCCCACCAGGCTCCTCGGTCCATGGGATTCTCCAGGCAAGAATACTGGAGTGGGTTGCCATTTCCTTCTCCGTGGTCTAACAAGTGTAACTGTAAGCTAATACATACATGAGAATTTTAGTCATAATTCTTTATAATGAGGCTTATTTACAGGGATTTTTCTCATAGATTTAATTTTAATCTATCAAACACATATTGAGTCAGAACATCTTAAAGTAAATTCCCATGGGATTATTCTTATAGTAAATAGTGATTTATTAAACAATAACCTCTGAAATCAATTAAAAATCCTTTGGTTTATGTCTATAACATTTTCATAAGCTGATTATTTAAAGAGACTCAATTATTGTAAGTGAAAGTGGCTCAGTCGTGTCTGACTCTTTGCGACCCCATGGATTATACAGTCCATGGAATTCTGTAGGCCAGAATTCTGGAGTGGGTAGCCCTTCCCTTCTCCAGGGGATCTTCCCAACCCAGGGATCGAACCCAGGTCTCTCACGGACCAGGCAGATTCTTTACCAGCTGAGCCACCAGGGACTTTGTAAAGGGCCATAGTAAACAGTCTTTCCTTAAATGTTTGTATATCTTTATGAACTAAAATTCTTAAAACTAATGTTGCCTAGAGTTATAATTAGTGAATTTTCAATGACATTAATTATTTGCATCTTTATAAGGGAGGGCAGAGAATCATTTCTTCTATGCTCTGGGGAATGTATAATCTGTGATGGGAAATTAACATTTACTGTCACAGTTAGGGTGTAAACATACACACTGATTTCTTCCCTGCAGAGTTTATCATGATGGGAAGGTCCTTGAGGGCACCTGTACCTGGATTTCTAATCAGGTTCAAAAGGATTATAAACCTTAAGCAAATGCTATGTGCTCTATGACATGGTGATTCAGATGTCTGCCTGTGGTTTCCTTTCAAAATTTATAGCTACAAGTTTGATCTAAATCATAGACTGACTCTTGGAACATTGAGACTGTGAGATTTATGCTATATTTCTTTGCCTGTGAAGGAAGAAGATTCTGTGGGTACATCCACTCGGCTTTGATATCCCCTAGGCTAGTTCTTCCAAGGAATTGGAGGTGAAACACGCATTAAGGGTCAGCACTGAGTTCTGTCAATGGATGGAGAGTGAGTTAACCAAGTTTCTGTATTTTGCTAAATTCTCTGAAAATGAGGAAAGTATTTATATTGAATAACCCCAAAGTCCAAAGTCAGGAGCTCTGACTCTACTGCCTGTATTGTTCTCAGCATACCCTCTGTGTTGGCTTTATCTTCATTCTGGTAGCAAGAGAATTATAGCACTTTAAAGTGACAAATCAAGAACATAGCAATATCAGAAGAGATTTTGTTTTTTTCCTAAAATTTTTTTTTAATTGAGATGTACTGTACACAAAGAGTCAGACACGCCTTGGTTACTGAACAACAACAGTTATATACATAGTAAAGTTGACATAATAAGTTGAAATTTTTGGGATTAGTCTTGATGAGGACCTTAGAGATTCATTAAAATGTGTTTTCTATGAAAATGTTAAGAACTCTTATTTAGGTGATACAGGAAACAAAAACACTTCCTTTAAGTTTATATTACATGAAGTCAACATTACAATAAAGCTTATGGCAAGGTACCAAGCTAGAGTTAAGGGTCATTTTTTCATCTTTAATACAACCAGTATAAATACAGGCAGAGAATGAGTGTGGACTCAAGTTATTCTTACATTGCAAAACTAACTCATTACCTTCCTCTTTCCTATCTACATAATGGTCACAGTAGCCTGATTTAGTTATAACAAAATGTGTCAAACAGTTATCCTTTTCACTGAGATATAACAAGGTATCCTTTACTAATAAGTATACAGCTTGAAATGTTTTCAGAAACTTAACAACTAACTTAATCAGCACTCAAATTAATTATTTTCTCATTCTTGCCATCCTACAAAACCTAAGAAAGAACATCTAAATTCCTTTATTCATTCTCTGTGCAAATAGGATAGAACAGAGGAGGGCAGTAGTGGAAACCCTGAAATGTATGGTTAAGTATAAAATTTCCGATATCAAGGTTCACCTCAATATCTGTTACCAATTATTGACTTCCTGGATTCTTAAAGAATCTTAAAATTTAGAGACTATGAGAGACTTCCTGGTTGTGGAATATCTGTATGGTCTCTTCCCTGTAGGAATCCCTTCTTGAAGGAACCTTCAGTGTGTAGTAGGATGATGGAAACATGAGTAGAAAGTAGGAAGTGGTAAATCAGATAAATATGGGGAGAACTGTGGATACCTTCCCACTGCTGAAGCCCATTATCAAGTAAGCTCATTCCTCAGCTACTATATCCCTCTATTTTCTAGTGAAGATAGAGCAGTTGTTTGTCACATGCAGTTCATTCAAAAGACAGCGATTTAAATGTTGAGAAGTGTGTGCCTTCAAGACACTATAAGGCAAAGAAGCGTTTGCATGATTTCTGCCAGACTGACATTCTTTCTCATAAATAAAGCTCATGTAAAAGTGAGTTTGCAAAGGACAGAGCTGTGTTCCCTACTAATGAAATTTTCTTCTGTTCTCACAGATTTCTGAAGTTCAGAATGCTGGCTAGAAATGACTCCTTAGTGACTGAATTTATTCTTGCTGGATTAACAGACTGTCCAGAGCTCCAGCAACCCCTCTTTCACCTGTTTCTAATGATCTATGTTGTCACCATGGTGGGCAACCTGGGCTTGATCATTCTTATTGGTCTAAATTCTCACCTCCACACCCCCATGTACTATTTCCTCTTCAACCTGTCCTTCATTGATCTCTGTTACTCTTCTGTTTTCACCCCCAAGATGCTGATGAACTTTGTATTCAGGGAGAATACCATCTCGTATGTGGGGTGCATGACTCAGCTGTTTTTCTTTCTCTTTTTTGTCATCTCTGAGTGCTACATGTTGACCTCAATGGCCTATGATCGCTATGTGGCCATCTGTAATCCCTTGCTGTATAAGGTCTCCATGTCCCATCAGGTCTGTTTGGTGCTCTCTTTGGCTGCATATGTGATGGGGTTTGCTGGAGCATCTGCCCACACAGGGTGCATGCTTAGACTAACCTTCTGCAATGTGAATGTCATCAACCATTACTTGTGTGACATCCTCCCACTCCTCCAACTCTCTTGTACCAGCACCTATGCCAATGAGGTGGTAGTTCTCATTGTCGTGGGTATTAACATCACAGTACCCAGTTTCACCATCCTGATTTCTTACATCTTCATCCTCACTAACATTCTTCATATCAAATCTTCTCAAGGAAGATCAAAAGCCTTTAGTACCTGTAGCTCCCACATGATTGCTCTTTCTATTTTTTTTGGTTCAGCATCATTCATGTACCTTAAATATTCTTCTCCTGGATCTATGGAGCAGGGAAAAATTTCTTCTGTTTTTTATACTAATGTGGTGCCCATGCTCAATCCTTTGATTTACAGTTTGAGAAACAAGGATGTCAGAGTTGCACTGAGGAGATCTGTCTTTAAAATCCAGAGGAGAAACGTGTTCTAATTAGTAACAGCAATAATGTAAAGACATTCAATTTTGTACTTAATTTTTATTATCTATCATGATGAGATTTGTTCAAAATTGCATTACATCTATGGATTATATTATGTGTGGTATAATAGACTTGTCCTATCATTTCTCTTATAGCTGTTCTTGTCTCATTCCTATGTATCTCTTGTAACTTGTAACAGTTTTAGTAAACAACTAATGGCATCTTTATAAAAGGGAAATATCAATTGATTTTTTTCAAACTACCTTTGACTTTCAGGCTATTCCAAATTGAACAAGTGTGGTGTTTCTTAAATGCATAAAGATAAAATTAGAGTTTGTTGATCTAGACACAAAAGTACCAAACAATACAGAATAATTCTCTTATGGAACAGTATTGTTACTGATATAGTCAGAAGGCCTTCCTCAGTGATCAGTGCAAAGAAATAGAGGAAAACAACAGAATGGGAAAGACTAGAGATCTCTTCAAGAAAATTAGAGACACCAAGGGAACTTTTCATACAAATATGGGCTCAATAAAGAACAGAAATGGTATGCACCTAACAGAAGCAGAAGATATTAAGAAGAGGTGGCAAGAATACACAAAAGAACTATACAAAAAAGATTTTCATAACCCAGGTAACCACAATGGTGTGATCACTCACCTAGAACCAGCCATCATGGAATGAGAAGTGAAGTGGGCCTTAGGAAGCATCACTACAAACAAAGCTAGTGGAGGTGATGGAATTCCAGTTGAGCTATTTCAAATCCTAAAAGATGATGCTATTAAAAATGATGCAGTTAATATGTCAGCAAATTTGGAAAACTCAGCAGTGGCCACAGGACTGGAAAAGATCAATTTTCATTCCAATCCCAAAGAAAGGCAATGCCAAAGAATGCTCAAACTATTGCACAATTGCACTCATCTTACAAGCTAGTAAAGTAACGCTCAAAATTCTCCAAGCTGGGTTTCAACAGTACGTGAACTGAGAACTCCCAGATATTCAAGCTGGATTTAAAAAAGGCAGAGGAACTAGAGATCAAATTGCCAACATCTGTTGGATCACAGAAAAAGTAAGAGAGTTCCAGAAAAACATTTACTTCTGCTTCATTGACTACCCCAAAACCGTTGACTATGTCAATCACAACAAACTGTGGAAAATTCTTCAAGAGATGGGAATACCAAACCACCTGACCTGCCTCCTGAGAAATCTGTCTGCAGGTCAAGAAGCAATAGTTAGAACCAGACATGGAACAAAGGACTGGTTCCAAATTGGGAAAGGAGAATGTCAAGGCTGTATATTATCACTCTGCTTATTTAACTTCTATGCAGAGTACATCATGCAAAATGCTAGGCTGCATGAAACACAAGCTGAAACCAAGATTGCTGGGAAAAATACCAATAACCTCAGATATGTAATTGACACCACCCTTATGACAGAAAGCGAAGAGGAACTAAAGAGCTTCTTGATGAAAGTGAAAAAGGTGAGTGAAAAAGCTGGCTTAAAACTCAACATTCTAAAAAAGAAGATCATGGCTTTGGGTTCCATCACTTCTTGACAAATAGATGGGGAGACAATGGCAGACTTTATTTTCTTGGGGTCCTAAATCGCTGCAGATTGTGACTGAAGCCATGAAATTAAAAGATGTCTTCTCTGTGGAAGAAAAGCTATGATCAACCTCAGTTCAGTTCAGTTCAGTTGCTCAGTCGTGTCCGACTCTTTGCGACCCCATGAATTACAGCATGCCAGGCCTCCTGTCCATTACCATCTTCCAGAGTTCACTCAAACTCACGCCATCGAGTCAGTGATGCCATCCAGCCATCTCATCCTCGGTCGTCCCCTTTTCCTCCTGCCCCCAATCCCTCCCAGCATTAGAGTCTTTTCCAATGAGTCAACTCTTCGCATAAGGTGGCCAAAGTACTGGAGTTTCAGCTTTAGCATCATTCCTTCTAAACCTCGACAGTATATTAAAGAGACAATATATTAAAAATACATTACTTTGCTGACAAAGGTCCATCTAGTCAAAGCTATGGTTTTTCCTGTAGTCATGTGTGGATGTGAGAGTTGGACCATAAAGAAAGCTGAGCACCAAAGAATTTTTGCTTTTGAACTGTGGTGTTGGGGAAGACTCTTGAGTCTCTTGGACTGCAAGCAATTCAAACCAGTCAATCCTAAAAGAAATCAGTCCTGAATGTTCATTGGAAGGACTGATGCTGAAGCTGAAACTCCGATACTTTGGCCACCTGTGTGAAGGACTGACTTATTAGAAAAGACCCTGATGCTGGGCAAAATTGAAGGCAGGAGGAGAAGATGACAAAGGATGACAGTTGGATGACATCACTGACTCGATGGACATGATTTTGAGCAAGTCCCAGGAGCTGGTGATGGACAGGGAAGCCTGGAGTGCTGCAGTCCATGGGGTCACAAAGAGTTGGACATGACTGAATGGCTGAACCGAAATGGTAGTCAGAGGGATTTAAAGAAATGTCTTCATTGCTAATGTAAACAGCTTAATGTAGAAAGAGATCCACCTGATGTTGTCATTTTGTTCTATTTTTTGTAACACTTCTCTTTTGATCTTGCATTTCTTGTTCTCTTTGAAAATAACATAAATCTATTTCACCTGCCACCTGCTTCTGAGACCCTCTATCAGGCAAATACATTTAGTACTCAAGAGAATACATACAATTCTACCATTTATTGTCAAACATAGCATTAAGAGAGGGTGATTAGAGGAATAATACATATGTATCTCAGAATCCCAATAAGTATAATGGGCAGTTTGTTATCAAATTTGTATTTATTACTATCTACATGACACAAAATATTTTGAAAAAGGCATATGGTTTTACTGTAAATTTCATCATCACATTAGGCAAATACTACACATAGTGTTAGGAGAAATATTTTAGCCATGTTTCACTTATCCACCGAAGTATTATCAAAGGTGTGTATTAATACAACAAATTATATTAACATTTTCTGAAATTACTTGAATGTTGTTTCACCAATGAGATAGTAAATACATTTACCTAGATGTTTCTCCCTATAGTTTTCCCATTCATATATTTGGAGTATCATATGTAGTGGTAGGTCACAAAATTCTTGTTAATTGGATTATCTTGTTTGGATAACAATAATAAATTTAATGTTATAAATAATAATAGAATATAATAATTACAATAATAAGAAATCAGAAAGAACTTTGGGATTTAATTTCTTCTGGGGAGTGAAATGTGGCAGCCATGGATAGGTGCCACTAACCCCTTTTCAGTAGAACCATTTGTGGGGCACATCATTGTCTGTAACTGATATTCCCTTGGATCCGACATAGTATTTAGGTAGAGTCTACGTTTCATCTAAGATGTTCTCAACCATTGACTTAGCATGGTGGGTCATACGGGGCTGGCCTTTATCTTTGTAACATAGACCTCTTCTGATAGGCAGTCTTTGCTTAGGGACTTATCATACTCTTTGAGATTTTTTTTTTTTTTGAACCACACTGTAATCTGAAGTTTTTCTACCAAATTTTTCCTTCCTGCTCTCCTTTTGTAGGTGTCACGCTTTCATTCTGGTCTGAAAACTTTTTCACTGACACCCACTCCTTCCTATTTTATCTTTCACAGGCACTTACCACAGTAAATGTCTTGGAAGTCTAATCATTTCTTAGCATCTGTTTCTTGGAGAACTCAAAATAACATAACACTAACTGATTTTAAGACTTTGTTTTAGGATATGGTAATCAAAACAGATTGGTTTTGTTATAAATATAGACAAATAAATCCATTGTACACAACAGAATATTTAGAAACAGATCCTTACTTACATAGTTTATTGATTTTTAACCAAGCAACTATGTTAATCTGGAGGTAAAGACAAATCTAAGCGATTGATGCTGAAAATGCTAATTAATCATGAGGAAATGTAAACTTTGATTTCTACCTCATGTCATACACAAAATTAATTTTAAATTGATCAAAACTATATATGTAAAACTGTCATTTGAAGCTTCTAGAAGAAAACATAGAAAATATGTTAATGTAGACACAGATTTCTTAGATATAGGAAAACACTAAACCTAAAAGAAAAAAATATGAGTTTCATTTAAATTAGAGCAACTATGTATCAAAAAATATTTAGAGGCAGGCCACAGATTGGAAGAATATTTGCAATACATATATGTGATAAAAGTATTATAACTAGGATATGTAGTAATTTAATTAAAATTTATCTCAGTGATAAAAAGACCATATCATCATATATTCTCAAATGATTTGAAAGACGTATCCCAAAGGAACGTGTAAATGGCCAATAAGCCCATGGGAATGTGCTTATCTTGGTGCACCCCTTAGATATGGTAGCTAGCTGTTCAACAGTCCCTTACCAGTGGTACTATGCTCCCTCACATCATTGTCCAGACTTTTGCCCTTGAGTGGCTCAAGCACTTGTCAGGTCTTCAGGGTCTCCCTCCATGTTAGACCTTGCAACCTCTTGGTGGAGTCTCTATTTCAGAGGTCCAGTCACCAGCTGTGGGGCATCTTCAAGCCCTCCATTAATCCAAGCACCAATCCTCTAGAGCTTCTCCTCTGAGATTCTAGAATTTGGTAATGCTTCTTAGTCTTTCTTTTTGTTCCATCAGTCCTGGAAGTAGTATCTATTTTTAAAATAGGATATTAGTCTTTATATTTTTCCCTTCAGGTCAGTTCAGTTCAGTTCAGTCGCTCAGTCATATCCGACTCTTTGCGACCCCATGAATCGCAGCACGCCAGGCCTCCCTGTCCATCACCAACTGGAGTTCACTCAGATTCACCACCATCGAGTCAGTGATGCCATCCAACTATCTCATCCTTGGTCGTCCCCTTCTCCTCCTGCCCCCAATCCCTCCCAGCATCAAAGTCTTTTCCAATGAGTCAACTCTTCGCATGAGGTGGCCAAAGTACTGGAGTTTCAGCTTTAGCATCATTCCTTCCAAAGAAACCCCAGGGTTGATCTCCTTCAGAATGGACTGGTTGGATCTCCTTGCAGTCCAAGGGACTCTCAAGAGTCTTCTCCAACACCACAGTTCAAAAGCATCAATTCTTTGGTGCTCAGCCTTCTTCACAGTTCAACTCTCACATCCCTACATGACCACAGGAAAAACCATAGCCTTGACTAGACGGACCTTAGTCGGCAAAGTAATGTCTCTGCAGCTTCTTATACTCTGTGTCTATATATCCAATTATCTTTTTAAAAAATGTCCTCTGTAGAAAGTGTGTAGTATGCTATATTTTTTGACTGGAATTTGAAACGGGGAACACATTTTATGTGATTATGTTGGACTGACTTGACCCTCTCACAAAACATATCCAGTCTAACCTTGATGACAGTGATTAATCAGGAACAGTTATTTGGCTATAGTCCTTTCTGCCAAAATTGTTTAAACAGGCTTTTCTCTTTGTAGTTACTGAATTGGTAAGATTAAATCTTGGTATTCTGGTAGTCCTATTTTCACTGCATGGGAGAATTTAGCTGAGGTTGTAGTAGAACCAAGTAAACAGAACATGGGGGGAGAGACACACTTTCATGAGTGGTTGGCCCTGTCCAGCCAAATAAAAGGCCATGTATATTTGTGGCTTACCAGTTTCACACACTTTTGGGGAGTATGTTGGTTTATCTAGGCAAAATATAGTTGCAGGCATGACACGTGGCTTGCAGTCTGAATGTGATATCCAAGTGCCAGGAACACGCTGCTGGAAGTATGAGTCAGCAAATGCCTGGCCTGGCCTGTGAATCAGCAGGCTTATTTTGCAGGATGACTTTATATTCTGTAGATCAGCCTGTCTAAAATGATCATTTAAAAATATTAAAACCACAATTCATATAAAACTAAAATGCTTAAAGCTTTAAATGTAATGTTTTAGAAAGAATTATAACTGTAGAATTTGATATAAAATTATTTCAATATATTAAGCATTTTAAAGATACTTTTAGGATATTTGGAAGTATTTAGTCTGTAAATTGATGAATTTCTTGAAGATACAAGTAATGTCATATATGGCTTTATTGTCCTTCTGTATATGCTTCATGCATACTATTTTTTTGGGGAAAAAAAGAGTTTGTTTTATTCATGTGGAATCCCTAGATGAACAGAGCCTAAAGTGTATGCTAGATGCTCTCAGAAGGGTAAGAATAGAATGGGCCTGATGTGGTGGCATATACCATACTCTGGTCAGCGGCAAGCGTGGTCAGCCAAGTGAGGCATTCTCTGCTCTATCTCAACAGCTCAACCAAAGAGGTGCTCCACCACCTGGTCACCAGCTACGACAGTCACACACAAAGGGGACAGTGTCTACTGTGGTTAGGAGTTCCACAGAGCTGCTGGAGGTGTTTGTTTCAGGTGCTCAGACTTGTGGTGCTCAGCTTATGATGGAGGGAGGTTGGGCAGGGAATCCTGAAGCTTGGGATTCCATCTCCAAGTAGGTGCCTGAGTCTCTGTCTCCCCATGTCAGATACTTCCATTTATCTCCAGCCAATTTATCCTTTTCATGGCATGTAAACTAGATGCAGTGTGATTGCTCTAAGAATGCATAAGCCTTCTGAAAACCAGATTTGTTATTTTGAAACATTGGAAATGAAAAATGAAATTAGTTCTAATTTTGTTGAACATTAAATTTGTAAGTAAAAAAGAAAATAACTCACGTTATTTAAATATGACTAGGATGGCAAAATTTTCAATGGTGGTAAGAATGATTTAAACTCTGTCTCTTACACATACAAAGTTTCTCATCGATCGATGGTTATAAAAGAAATTAAAAACTATTGATCAAGAATTGCAAATGACAATTTCAAGTGCAAAGCCTGATACAAAAAATAATATTCTGAAAGCAAGTACAAATTTTTAATTAGAATTATGAATATATTTTATTTTTTTAATTTTTATTTTTACTTTATTTTACTTTACAATACTGTATTGGTTCTGGCATACATTGACATGAATCAGCCACAGGTGTACATGAGCTCCCAAACATGAACCCCCCTCCCACCTCCCACCCCACATTATCCTTCCAGATCATCCCCGTGCACCAGCCCCAAGCATCCTGCATCCTGCATCGAACATAGACAGGCGATTCATTTCTTACATGATAGTATACATGTTTCAATGCCATTCTCCCAAATCATCCCACCCTCTCCTTCTCCCTCTGAGTCCAAAAGTCCGCTATACACATCTGTGTCTCTTTTGCTGTCTTGCATACAGGGTCATCATTGCCACCTTTCTAAATTCCATATATATGTGTTAGTATACTGTATTGGTGTTTTTCTTTCTGGCTTATTTCACTCGGTATATTCGGCTCCAGTTTCATCCATCTCATCAGAACTGATTCAAATGTATTCTTTTTAATGGCCGAGTAATACTCCATTGTGTATATGTACCACAGCTTTCTTATCCATTCATGTGCTGATGGACATCTAGGTTGTTTCCAAGTCCTGCCTATTATAAACAGTGCTGTGATGAACATTGGGGGTACATGTGTCTCTTTCTACTCTGGTTTCCTTGGTGTGTATGTCCAAGAGTGGGATTGCTGGGTCATAAGGCAGTTCTATTTGCAATTTTTTGAGGAATCTCCACACTGTTCTCCAAAGTGGCTGTACTAGTTTGCATTCCCACCAACAGTGTAGGAGGGTTCCCTTTTCTCCACACTCTCTCCAGCATTTATTGCTTGCAGACTTTTGGATCGCAGCCATTCTGACTGGTGTGAAGTGGTACCTCATTATGATTTTGATTTGCATTTCTCTAATAATGAGTGACGTTGAGCATCTTTTCATGGTTCGTTAGCCATCCGTATGTCTTCTTTGGAGAAATGTCCATTTAGTTCTTTGGCCCATTTTTTGATTGGGTCGTTTATTTTTCTAGAATTGAGCTGCAGGAGTTGCTTGTATATTTTTGAGATTAGTTGTTTGTCAGTTGCTTCATTTGCTATTATTTTCTCCCATTTAGAAGGCTGTCTTTTCACCTTGCTTATATTTTCCTTTGTTGTGCAGAAGCTTTTAATTTTAATTAGATCCCACTTGTTTATTTTTGCTTTTATTTCCAATATTCTGGGAGGTGGATCATAGAGGATCCTGCTGTGATTTATGTCAGAGTGTTTTGCCTATGTTCTCCTCTAGGAGTTTTATAGGTTCTGGTCTTACATTTAGATCTTTAATCCATTTTGAGTTTATTTTTGTGTACGGTGTTAGAAAGTGCTCTAGTTTCATTATTTTGCAAGTGGTTGACCAGTTTTCCCAGCACCACATGTTAAAGAGATTGTCTTTCCTCCATTGTATATTCTTGACTCTTTTGTCGAAGATAAGGTGTCCATAGGTGTGTGGATTTATCTCTGGGCTTTCTATTGTTCCATTGATCTATATTTCTGTCTTTGTGCCAGTACCATACTGTCTTGATGACTGTGGCTTTGTAGTAGAGCCTGAAGTCAGGCAAGTTGATTGCTCCAGTTCCATTCTTCTTTCTCAAGATTGCTTTGGCTATTCGAGGTTTTCTGTATTTCCATACAAATCTTGAAATTATTTGTTCTAGTTCTGTGAAAAATACCGCTGGTAGCTTGATAGGGATTGCATTGAATCTGTAGATTGCTTTCAGTAGTATTCTCATTTTCACTATATTGATTCTTCTGATTCATGAACATGGTATATTTCTCCATCTTAGTGTCCTCTTTGGGTTTCTTATTTAATAAAAAATCATACATTTTATTCAAGAGATGTTTTTGGTTTTTTGATTAATTTACTTAAGCATATAATGGGAGAAGGCAATGGCTCCCCACTGCAGTACTCTTGCCTGGAAAATCCCATGTATGGAGGAGTCTGTTGGGCTGCAGTCCATGGGATAGTGAAGAGTCGGACAAGACTGAGCGACTTCACTTTCACTTTTCACTTTCATGCACTGGAGAAGGAAATGGTAATCCACTCCAGTGTTCTTGCCTGGAGAATCCCAGGGATGGCGGAGCCTGGTGGGCTGCTGTCTGTGGGGTCTCACAGAGTCGGAAACGACTGAAGTGACTTAGCAGCAACAGCAGCATATAACGAATATGCCAACTTTTCTGATTTACCATTAAGTATGACCCTAAATAGTTCCTAAAACATGCATTTACAATTAATAAGTAATTCAAAGTTTATGTGATTAAAAGCCAGTCATAAAATAGAATATTTTTTTCAGTATATTTAGCTGGTTTTGAGTAGGTGGTAGATCCAATAACCTGGCCCAACAATACCAGAAATGATAGTTGTTAAATAGCTTTGTAGTCAACTTTGTTCTCAAATTAGATTAGGTGGTATATTTTAGGTGAATGTCTTCAGCTGTTATGTCTTCAAGTGTTTTTCTCCCAGTCCCCCTCCCTGTGGTCTGAAACTCCAATTACAAACATACGAGGTTACTTGATGTCTTAGGGCTCATTGATGCTGTGTTCATATTTTTGTTGTTCTTTTTTTCTCTCTGGATTTCATTTTGGGTAGTTTCTATTGCTCTTCTTTAAGTTTACCCATCAGCTCATCATTCTTCTGATATGGTATTACTCCATTCAGCACACTTTTTTATTTTTTATTTTTACTTTATTTTACTTTACAATACTGTATTGATTTTGCCATACATTGACATGAAACCACCATGGGTGTACATGCGTTCCCAAACATGAACCCCCCCTCCCACCTCCCTCGCCATAACATCTCTCTGGGTCATCCCCGTGCATCAGCCCCAAGCATGCTGTATCCTGCATCAGACATGGACTGGCAATTCGAGTCTTACATGATAGTATACATGTTTCAATGCCATTCTCCCAAATCATCCCACCCTCCCCCTCTCCCTCTGAGTCCAAAAAGTCCGCTATACACATCTGTTTCTTTTTTGCTGTCTTGCATACAGGGTCATCATTGCCATCTTTCTAAATTCCATATATATGTGTTAGTATACTGTATTGGTGTTTTTCTTTCTGGCTTATTTCACTCGGTATATTCAGCTCCAGTTTCATCCATCTCATCAGAACTGATTCAAATGTATTCTTTTTAATGGCTGAGTAATACTCCATTGTGTATATGTACCACAGCTTTCTTATCCATTCATGTGCTGACAGACATCTAGGTTGTTTCCATGTCCTGGCTATTATAAACAGTGCTGTGATGAACATTGGGGTACATGTGTCTCTTTCTACTCTGGTTTCCTCAGTGTATATGCCCAGCAGTGGGATTGCTGGGTCATAAGGCAGTTCTATTTGCAATTTTAAAAGGAACCTCCACACTGTTCTCCATAGTGGCTGTACTAGTTTGCATTCCCACCAACAGTGTAAGAGGGTTCCTTTTTTCTACACACCCTCTCCAGCATTTATTGCTCAGCATACTTATTTTTACACAATTTTTATTTGGGATTGTTTTAAATTTACAGAAAAATTGTTAATGTACTACAGAGTCTGGTTCCTCTTGCTGTCTTACATCGGGCTTCCCTCATGGCTTAACAGTGTGATACATTGATCAGTTAATGAACCAGTAGTGATACATTATTATGAAAGCCCATACTTTATCCCAATTTTTTTAGTTTTTACCTAAATGGCATCTGGTCCCATCACTTCAAGGAAAATAGATGGGGAAACAGTGGAAACAGTGTCAGACTTTATTTTTGGGAGCTCCAAAATCACTGCAGATGGTGACTGCAGCCATGAAATTAAAAGATGCTTACTCCTTGGAAGGAAAGTTATGATCAACCTAGACAGCATATTCAAAAGCAGAGACATTACATTGCCAACAAAGATCCATCTAGTCAAAGCTATGGTTTTTCCAGTGGTCATGTATCGATGTGAGAGTTGGACTGTGAAGAAGGCTGAGCACCAAAGAATTGATGCTTTTGAAGTTTGGTGTTGGAGAAGACTCTTGAGAGTCCCTTGGACTGCAAGGAGATCCAGCCAGTCCATTCTGAAGGAGATCAATCCTGGGATTTCTTTGGAAGGAATGATGCTAAAGCTGAAACTCCAGTACTTTGGCCACCTCATGCGAAGAGTAGACTCATTGGAAAAGACTCTGATGCTGGGAGGGATTCGGGGCAGGAGGAGAAGGGGACAACAGAGGATGAGATGGCTGGATGGCATCACTGACTCGATTGACATGAGTCTGAGTGACCTCCAGGAGTTGGTGATGGACAGGGAGGCCTGGTGTGCTGCAATTCATGGGGTCGCAAAGAGTCGGACATGACTGAGCAACTGAACTGAACTGAATGTTCTTTTTCCATTCTAAGATCCCATTCAGAATACTGCAGTGCATTGATTAATTATGTCTCCTTGGGTTCCTCTTGGCTGTTAGGTTTTGTCAGACCTCCCACGTTTTAGATGAGTTTGACAGTTTTGAAGAGTATTAGGTATTTTGTATAATGGGCTTCCCTGGTGGCTCAGCAGTAAAAGAACCTGCCTGCAATGCAGGAGACATGGCAGGAGATGCAGGTTCCATCTCTAGGTCAGGAAGATCCCCTGGAGAAGGAAATGGCAACCCACTCCTGTATTCTTGCCTGGAAAATCCCATGGACAGAGAAGCCTGGCGAGCTACAGTGCACGGGGTCACTGAAGAGTCAGACAAGACTGAGTGACTAAACAATAAGAGCAACATTTTGTAGAATATCCCTCAATTGGAATTTCTAGTGTTTTTCTCATGATTATTTTTTTGGATTATGTATTTTTTCGGATTTGGTACATTTTTCCATTTCATACACTGTATTTTTCAGATCAAGGAAATCAGGTTTTTTTCATATCTTTGTCTTTCTTAACATGCAAACTTTTCCTTGAATGTATACATATATTAATAACAGCTCCTTTTTCTTGTCTATTAACTTTAAACTATGTGTTTTTAAAGCATTTTTCTAGAGATTGAAGTTTTCCTCATTGGATTGAGATTTTTTTGCATGCTTGGTTTTAAGCTAGTTTTCAGTCAGATTTGCTGTTAAACATGAATGTTGCCATATCTTTAAACTAAAATTATTTGTAATTTTTTTTTTTAAGGAGACAAGCTTGACTGTCACTCTAGGTAATAGAAATGCGAACAATAACAATTGGCAGAGCTTATGGAGCACAAGCTTAAATGGGAAGAAATTAATGTCCCAGTTGATTCTGATTATTTCTTTTTCTAGGGTTTCTTACTTTACATCATCAACTTCATTGAATTTCCTCAGGTTTGGGACATGAATTCAATATACGTCGGAATATCCTTATGGAAACACCCAGGCCAAATCCTGTATAAGACTACTGACCCATCTGCTCCAGTAGTGTCTCTAAGGGTGGTATGGAAAGGTGTAGATGAGTCTACCCCATACTGATGTTAGAGATTAGAGATGTATTACAGTAACAGAGTAGTCTTCCATAATAATTACTAAGTGGTCTGCTAACCAATATATTGTTTAAAATATTAAGCTCTATAAGTTTTTACACAAATTTTACTTATAAAGTTTTATAAAAACATTTAAAATTGTAATCTATGAGGCCTAATTTACATATAATAAAATGTAAAAATATGAGATATACAGATTAATGACTTTTTACCTAAGTATCAGTTCAGTTCAGTTCAGTTCAGTCGCTCAGTCATGTCTGACTCTTTGCGACCCCATGAATTGCAGCATGCCAGGCCTCCCTGTCCATCACCAACTCCCGGAGTTCACTCAAACTCACGTCCATCGAGTTGGTGATGCCATCCAGCCATCTCATCCTCTGTTGTCCCCTTCTCCTCCTGCCCCGAATCCCTCCCAGCATCAGAGTCTTTTCCAATGAGTCAGCTCTTCGCATGAGGTGGCCAAAGTACTGGAGTTTCAGCTTTAGCATCATTCCTTCCAAAGAATACCCAGGACTGATCTCCTTCAGAATGGACTGGCTGGATCTCCTTGCAGTCCAAGGGACTCTCAAGAGAGTCTTCTCCAACACCACACTTCAAAAGCATTAATTCTTTGGTGCTCAGCCTTCTTCACAGTCCAACTCTCACATCCATAAATGACCACTGGAAAAACTATAGCTTTGACTAGACGAACATTTGTTGGCAAAATAATGTCTCTGCTTTTGAATATGCTGTCTAGGTTGGTCATAACTTTCCTTCCAAGGAGGAAGCGTCTTTTAATTTCATGGCTGCAATCACCATCTACAGTGATTTTGGAGCCCCAAAGATAAAGTCTGACACTGTTTCCACTGTTTCCCCATCTATTTCCCATGAAGTGATGGGACCAGATGCCATGATCTTCGTTTTCTGAATGTTGAGTTTTAAGCCAACTTTTCCCTCTCCTCTTTCAATTTCATCAAGATGCTTTTTAGTTCCTCTTCACTTTCTGCCAGAAGGGTGGTGTCATCTGCATATCTGTGGTTATTGATATTTCTCCTGGCAATCTTGATTCCAGCTTGTGCTTCTTCCAGCCCAGTGTTTCTCATGATGTACACTGCATGTAAGTTAAATAAGCAGGGCGACAATATACAGCCTTGACATACTCCTTTTCCTATTTGGACCTAGTCTGTTGTTCCATGTTCAGTTCTAACTGTTGCTTCCTGACCTGCATATAGGTTTCTCAAGAGGCAGGTCAGGTGGTCTGGTATTCCTATCTCTTTCAGAATTTTCCACAGTTTATTGTGATCCACACAGTAAAAGTTGTGACGAACCACACAGAAGCATGGCTGAGAGGAGCTACCCCTCGCCCAAAGTCAGGGGTGGCAGCCGAGAGGAATTACCCCATGTCCGAGGTCACGGGTGGTGGCTGGAGGGAGCTACCCCACCCACGAGGTCAGGGGTGGTTCCCGGGAAGAGCTACCTCATGCCCAAAGTCAGGGGCAGCCGCTGAGAGGAGCAACCCCACGTTCAAGGAGCGGTGGCTCTGCGGGCGCAGGAGGGCCGAGAGGAGCCACTCCTCGTTCAAGGTCAGGAGGTGTGGCAGTGAGGAGATACCCCTTGTCCAAGGGAAGGAGCAGTGGCTGTGCTTTGCTGGAGCAACCGTGAAGAGATACCTCATGTCCAATGTAAGAGAAACCCAAGTAAGATGGTAGGTGTTGTGAGAGGGCATCAGAGGGCAGACACACTGAAACCATAATCACAGAAAACTAGTCAATCTAATCACATGGACCACAGCCTTGTCTAACTCAATGCAACTAAGCCATGCCCTGTGGGGCCACCCAAGATGGGCAGGTCGTGGTGGAGAGGTCTGACAGAATGTGGTCCACTGGAGAAGGGAATGGCAAACTACTTAAGTATTCTTGCCTTGAGAACCCCATGAACAGTATGAAAAGGAAAAATGATAGAATACTGAAAGAGGAACTCCCCAGGTCGGTAGGTGCCTGATATGCTACTGGAGATAAGTGGACAAATAACTCCAGAAAGAATGAAGGGATGGAGCCAAAGCAAAAACAACACCCAGCTGTGGATGTGACTGGTGATAGAAGCAAAGTCTGATGCTGTAAAGAGCAATGTTACATAGGAACCTGGAATATTAGGTTCATGACTCAAGGTAAATTGGAAGTGGTCAAACAGGAGATGGCAAGAGTGAACGTCAACATTCTAGGAATCAGTGAACTAAAATGGACTGGAATGGGTGAATTTAACTCAGATGACCATTATATCTACTACTGTGGGCAGGAATCCCTTAGAAAAAATGGAGTAGCCATCATGGTCAACAAAAGAGTCCAAAATGCAGTACTTGGATGCAATTTCAAAAACGACAGAATGATCTGTGTTCATTTCCAAGGCAAACCATTCAATATCACAGTAATCCAAGTCTATGCCCCAACCAGTAACGTTGAAGAAGCTGAAGTTGAATGGTTCTATGAAGACCTACAAGACTTTTTAAAACTAACACCCAAAAAAGATGTCATTTTCATTTTAGGGGACTGGAATGCAAAAGTATCAAATGAACTATACAATATTGAATAAAGTATCTTTCAAATATCCTATCCCCCCCCCCCAAAAAAAGTAGGAAGTCAAGAAACACCTAGAGTAACAGGGAAATTTGGCCTTGGAATATGGAGTGAAGCAGGGCAAAGGCTAATAGAGTTTTGCCAAGAAAACGCACTGGTCATAGCAAACACCCTCTTCCAACAACACAAGTGAAGACTCTACACATGGACATCACTAGATGGTCAACACCAAAATCAAACTGATTATACCTAAGTATAAACTTATTTAATCACCACCCAGAAAAAGATATGGAACATTTATATGACCCCAGAAATTTCCCTTGTGTCACTTTCTAATCAATAGCGAACTCCCAGGCACCAGTTGAGGTAACAGCTCTCATTTCTGTCACTTCAAATAATTTTTCCTGTTCTTAAAAAAATCTTACATCCCTATCAAGCTACCAACGGTATTTTTCACAGAACTAGAACAAATAATTTCAAGATTTGTATGGAAATACAGAAAACCTCGAATAGCCAAAGCAATCTTGAGAAAGAAGAATGGAACTGGAGCAATCAACTTGCCTGACTTCAGGCTCTACTACAAAGCCACAGTCATCAAGACAGTATGGTACTGGCACAAAGACAGAAATATAGATCAATGGAACAAAATAGAAAGCCCAGAGATAAATCCACACACCTATGGACACCTTATCTTCGACAAAAGAGTCAAGAATATACAATGGAGGAAAGACAGTCTCTTTAACAAGTGGTGCTGGGAAAACTGGTCAACCACTTGCAAAATAATGAAACTAGAGCACTTTCTAACACCGTACACAAAAATAAACTCAAAATGGATTAAAGATCTAAATGTAAGACCAGAAACTATAAAACTCCTAGAGGAGAACATAGGCAAAACACTTCTGACATAAATCACAGCAGGATCCCCTATGACCCACCTTCCAGAATATTGGAAATAAAAGCAAAAATAAACAAGTGGGACCTAATTAAGATTAAAGGCTGCTGCACAACAAAGGAAAATATAAGCAAGGCGAAAAGACAGCCTTCAGAATGGGAGAAAATAATAGCAAATGAAGCAACTGACAAACAACTAATCTCAAAAATATACAAGCAACTCCTGCAGCTCAATTCCAGAAAAATAAACCACCCAATCAAAAAATGGGCCAAAGAACTAAATAGACATTTCTCCAAAGAAGACATACAGATGGCTAACAAACACATGAAAAGATGCTCAACATCACTCATGATCAGAGAAATGCAAATCAAAACCACAATGAGATACCATTTCACGCTAGTCAGAATGGCTGAGATCCAAAAGTCTACAAGCAATCAATGCTGGAGAGAGTGTGGAGAAAAGGGAACCCTCTTGCACTGTTGGTGGGAATGCAAACCAGTACAGCCACGATGGAGACAGTGTGGAGATTCCTTAAAAAACTGGAAACAGAACTGCCATACGATCTAGCAATCCACTGCTGGGCATAAACACTGGGGAAACCAGAACTGAAAGAGACACGTGTACCCCAGTGTTCATCGCAGCACTGTTTATAATAGCCAGGACATGGAAGCAACCTAGAAGTCCATCAGCAGACGAATGGATAAGAAGGCTGTGGTACATATACACGTTGGAATATTTTTCAGCCATTAAAAAAGAGTACATTTGAATCAGTTCTAATGAGGTGGGTGAAACTGGAGCCTATTATACAGACTGAAGTAAGCCACAAAGAAAAACACCAATACAGTATACTAATGCATATATATGGAATTTAGAAAGATGGTAATGATGACCCTGTATGCGAGACAGCAAAAGAGACACAGATGTATAGAACAGCCTTTTGGACTTTGTGGGAGAGGGTGAGGGTGGGATGATTTGGGAGAATGACATTGAAACTTTTATATTATCATATATGAAATGAATCGCCAGTCCAGGTTTGATGCATGATACAGGATGCTTGGGGCTGGTGCACTGGGATGACCCAGAGGGATGGTATGGGGAGGGAAGTGGGAGGGGGGTTGAGGATGGGGAACACATGTACACCCATGGAGGATTCATGTCAATGTATGGCAAAACCAATACAATATTGTAAAGTAATTAGCCTCCAAATAAATACATTTATATTAAAAAAAAGAATCAAGAAGTCTGCAACAACCATTCACATCTCCTCTCCTTTTAGTACAAAAAAGCCTGAATTCTAACTCAGGTAAAATGGTTCTTCTTTGTCTTCTGGCTTCCTGAATAAAGTCATTATTCCTTGTACCAACAACAACAACAACAAAAATCTTACAAATAAAATCATACTGTTTATACTCTTTTGGGGTCTTATGTCTTTCTTCAACATAATGATTTTTGTATTTCAAACACATTGGTACATGTGATAGAGCATTTTTAAAAAATTTTATTGAGAAATATCTCACTGAATATATTTTCTACAATTTCATTTCCTTGATGGAAATTTGGCTATTAAAACCTCAGTAAACATTCTTGTACAAGTATTTTTTTTTTACATGCACTAATTTTTCTGGATGTATAACAGTGGTGGAATGTCTGGATCAGATGCTACCTAAATATGAAACTTTATTAGAAAATGCCAGTTTGCTTTCTAAAGTATCTATCCAATTTTTTCTCTTCTAACAGCAGTGTATGAAAGCTCCAGGAGTGCCACATCCAAATGTACACTTAGTGTAGACAGTCTTATTAATTTTAACCATTCTGGTGTGCATGCAGTGGTATCTCATTATAATTTTCCTTAGGACAAAGGATGCCTAGGTATATATTTTTTCAAACATATTAATATTTGAGTCTGTATCTTGGAATGATAACTTTAAACAGTTTTTAAATACATCCTGGAAAAAAAGAAATATGGCTGCCTATGTTCTCAGATGATACGATTTTCTCTGTAGACAATCCTTCAAAATTGACAGCGAGAACTACCAAACAAACAAATGAACAAAAGGTGGCTCAGTGGTAAGGGATCTACCTGCAATGCATGTGATGCAGGTTTGCTCCCTGGATGGGGAGATCCTCTGGAGAAGGAAATGGCAACCCTTTCCAGTACTCTTACCTGGGAAATCCCATGAACAGAGGAGCCTGGTGGGGTATAGTGCACGGGGTCACGAAAGAATTGGACACAACTGACAGAGGGAGGGAAAGATGGCGGAGGAATAGGATGGGAAGATCACTTTCTCCTTCACAAATTCCTCAAAAGAACATTTCAACGCTGAGCAAACTTCACAAAACAAATTCTGTAGGCTGGCAGAGGACATCCGGCAACCAGAAAAGCAGACCTTTGTCTTCAAAAACAGGTAGGATAAAATATAAAAGACGAAAAAGGAGACAAAGGAGATGGGGAGGGAGCTCCGTCCCAGGAAGGGAAGCCCGTCCCCGGAAGGGAATTTTAAGAAGAGAGGTTTCCAAACACCAGGAAACACTCTCCCTGCCGAGTCTGTGGTGAGCCTTGGAAACACAGAGGGCAACATAACAGGAAGGAAAAATAGATAAATAATTAAAACCAACAGATTACAAGCCCAACAGTAACTCCCCCAGCGGAAAAGCAGCACAGACGCCTGCATCCGCCACTGGGAAGTGGGGGCAGGGCAGGGACATGCGGGAGGCGCGGGCTGCAGAGCTTTGCAAGAATCGGGCAGGAACGCCCCACGCGCAACCAGAACGATCTAACTTGGGCTAGCAAACCAGACTGTGGGATAGCTACCACGCGAAAAGCTCAAACATAAGACCCCGCCAGGACCGAGCACAGAACAAAGGACGGAACGGAAAAGCCGGCTGCAGACCATCCCCTGCCAGGGACAGGCAGCCAGAGCCGTAAGGTCTGGAAAGGGGCAATTGCAGACCCGGAGAGACTTTACTTACCTAACTGCAAGCAGGCTCCTTTGCTAAGACTTCTGGGGGTGCTGGACAGTCACAATCTGCCTCACGGGGTGTGCCAGCAGTCCACCCAGAAAGCTGAGCAGCAGCGGCAGAAAAGGTGACAAGCCGCGGCGACCGCGCTCGCCAAACTCCTGAGCCACTCGGACCTGGGAAGGGCACAAAGCGCAGTCCCAGCCGCATTTGTGCCTCTGAGGGCTGCCTGAGCGCCGAACCTGAGTGGCTTGGACCGGGGAAGTGCACGCAGCCTAGGGCCGGCCCCAGACGGTTCCCGGCTGAGCATTGTAGAACCGGAGCGGTTTGTGCGCCGCGAGAAAGGACAGGTCAAGCGGAGCAGAGATACTGTGTGCACACGACAGTGCTATTTGTTTGCAGCATCCCCCCTCCCCACAGCGCGACTGAACAAGTGATCCTAAAAAACCAGCAAACAGAAGAAGTTAATCAGAGGGAACCACCTTGGAAGTGATCCCACACGGCCCATAACACCAGAAAGGGCCAGATATATATATATATATATATATATATATATATATTTTTTTTTTTTAATATTTTTAAAAGCATTCCTTTTTTTTTTTTGCTTTTTTCTAACTTTTTTTAATTGTTAAGTCTTCTATTTCTCCTCTAATTTTTATTTCTATAACCTATTATTACTATTTTTTTTAAGACCTTTTTTTTTTTTTTAAGGCAAACACCATATATAGTCTTTGGATGGTTGTTGATGGTTTTTTTTTTTTTTGATTGCTGTTTTTAATAATTCTTTTCTCTTTTTTTTCTTTCTTCCTTTTCCTTCTGCTTCTCTTTAATATTGTATCTTTGAAAATCCAACCTCTACTCTAGATTTTTAATCTTTGCTTTTAGGTGTTTATTGCCAATTTTGTACATTTAAAACCCAAACTTCACTACCCCAGTTTACCTGAGAGCGAAATTACTGGCTTGACCACTCTCTCCTCCTCTGGCCTCTCCTTTTTCTCCACCAGGTGGCCTCTGTCTCTTTTCCCCCCATCTCTCCTCTATCCAACTCTGTGAATCTCTGTGTGTTCCAGACGGTGGGGAACACCTAAGGAACAGGTTACTGGCAGGATTTGTCTCTCTCCTACACATTCCTCTCTCTGATCCTCCTGGTCACCTCTGTCTACTTCCTCCCTCTCCTCTTCCCCCGTATAACTCTGTAAATACCCCCTGAGCGGTCCAGACTATAGAGCGCACATAAGGAAGTGACTACTGGCTAGTTTGCTCTCTTCTCTTTTGATCTCACCGCATCTCATTCCAGTTACCTCTAACTACCTCCTCCATCTTCTCTTCTCCTTATAACCCAGTGAACCTCTCTGAGTGTCCCTCAATGTGGAGAAACTTTTCATCTTTAACCTAGATGTTTTATCATCGGTGCTGTATAGATGGAGAAGTCTAGAGGCTACTGTAAAAATAAAACTGAAAACCAGAAGCAGGAGGCTTAAATCCAAAGCCTGAAAACATTAGAGAACTCTTGAATTCAGGGAACATTAAGCAATAGGAGCCCATCTAATGCCTTCATACCTACACCGAAACCAAGCTCCACCCAAGGGCCAACAAGTTCCAAAACAAGACATACCACGCAAATTCTCCAGCAACACAGAAGCAATCCCCTGACCTTCAATATACAGGCAGCTCAAAATTATCCCAAAACCTTTGATGTCTTGTAACCCATTACGGGTTACTCCACTGCACTCCAGAGAGAAGAAACCCAGCTCCACCCACCAAAACTCCAACACAAGCCTCCCTAACCAGGAAACCTTGACAAGCCACTGATAGAACCCCCACCCAAAGTGAGGAAGCTCCATAATAAAGAGAACTCCACAAATTACCAGAATATAAAAAGGCCACCCCAAACGCAGCAATATAACCAAGATGAAGAGACAGAGGAATACTCAGCAGGTAAAGGAACAGGAGAGCTGCCCACCAAACCAAACAAAAGAGGAAGAAGTAGGGAATCTACCGGAGAAGGAATTCCGAATATTGATAGTGAAAATGATCCAAAATCTTGAAATCAAAATGGAATCACAGATAAATAGGCTAGAGACAAAGATTGAGAAGATGCAAGAAAGGTTTAACAAGGACCTAGAAGAAATAAAAAGAGTCAAAATATAATGAATAACACAATAAATGAGATCAGAAACACTCTGGAGGCAACAAATAGTAGAATAACGGAGGCAGAAGATAGGATTAGTGAAATAGAAGATAGAATGGTAGAAATAAATGAAACAGAGAGGAAACAAGAAAAACGAATTAAAAGAAATGAGGACAATCTCAGAGACCTCCAGGACAATATGAAACGCTCCAACATTCGAATTATAGGAGTCCCAGAAGAAGAAGACAGAAAGAAAGATCATGAGAAAATCCTTGAGGAGATAATAGTTGAAAACTTCCCTAAAATGGGGAAGGAAATAATCACCCAAGTCCAAGAAACACAGAGAGTTCCAAATAGGATTAACCCAAGGCGAAACACCCCAAGACACATATTAATCAAATTAACAAAGATCAAACACAAAGAACAAATATTAAAAGCAGCAAGGGAAAAACAACAAATAACACACAAGGGGATTCCCATAAGGATAACAGCTGATCTTTCAATAGAAACTCTTCAGGCCAGGAGAGAATGGCAAGACATACTTAAAGTGATGAAAGACAATAACCTACAGCCCAGATTACTGTACCCTGGAAGGATCTCATTCAAATACGAAGGAGAAATCAAAGCTTTACAGACAAGCAAAAGCTGAGAGAATTCAGCACCACCAAACCAGCTCTCCAACAAATTCTAAAGGATATTCTCTAGAAAGGAAACACGAAAAGGGTGTATAAACCCGAACCCAAAACAACAAAGTAAATGGTAACGGGATCATACTTATCAATAATCACCTTAAACGTAAATGGGTTGAACGTCCCAACCAAAAGACAAAGACTGGCCGAATGGATACAAAACAAGACCCCTCTATATGCTGCTTACAAGAGACCCACCTCAAAACAAGGGACACATACAGACTGAAAGTGAAGGGCTGGAAAAAGATATACGACGCAAATAGAGACCAAAAGAAAGCAGGAGTGGCAATACTCATATCCAATAAAATAGACTTTAAAACAAAGGCTGTGAAAAGAGACAAAGAAGGCCACTACATAATGATCAAAGGAACAATCCAAGAAGAAGATATAACAATTATAAATATATATGCACCCAATATAGGAGCACCGCAATATGTAAGACAAATGCTAACAAGTATGAAAGGGGAAATCAACAATAACACAATAATAGTGGGAGACTTTAATACCCCACTCACACCTATGGACAGATCAACTAAACAGAAAATTAACAAAGAAATGCAAACTTTAAACGATACATTAGATCAGTTACATCTAATTGATATCTACAGGACATTTCACCCCAAAACAATGAATTTCACCTTTTTTTCAAGTGCTCATAACCTTCTCCAGGATAGATCACATCCTGGGCCATAAATCTAAACTTGATAAATTCAAAAAAATCGAAATCATTCCAAGCATCTTTTCCGACCATAATGCATTATGATTAGATCTCAACTACAGGAGAAAAACTATTAAAAATTCCAACATATGGAGGTTGAACAACACACTTCTGAATAACCAACAAATCACAGAAGAAATCAAAAAAGAAATCAAAATATGCATAGAAACGAATGAAAATGAAAACACAACAACCCAAAACCTGTGGGACACTATAAAAGCAGTGCTAAGAGGAAAGTTCATAGCAATACAGGCATACCTCAAGAAACAAGAAAAAAGTCAAATAAACAACCTAACTCTACAACTAAAGCAACTAGAAAAGGAAGAGTTGGAGAACCCCAGAGTGAGTAGAAGGAAAGAAATCTTAAAAATTAGGGCAGAAATAAATGCAAAAGAAACAAAAGAGACCATAGCAAAAATCAACAAAGCCAAAAGCTGGTTCTTTGAAAGGATAAATAAAATTGACAAACCATTAGCCAGACTCATCAAGAAGCAAAGAGAGAAAAAATCAAATCAATAAAATTAGAAATGAAAATGGAGAGATCACAACAGACAACACAGAAATACAAAGGATCATAAGAGACTACTATCAGCAGTTGTATGCCAATAAAATGGACAACGTGGAAGAAATGGACAAATTCTTAGAAAAGTACAATTTTCCAAAACTGAACCAGGAAGAAATAGAAAATCTTAACAGACCCATCACAAGCACGGAAATTGAAACGGTAATCAGAAATCTTCCAGCAAACAAAAGCTCAGGTCCAGACGGCTTCACAGCTGAATTCTACCAAAAATTTCGAGAAGAGCTAACACCTATCCTCCTCAAACTCTTCCAGAAAATTGCAGAGGAAGGTAAACTTCCAAACTCATTCTATGAGGCCACCATCACCCTAATACCAAAACCTGACAAAGATGTCACAAAAAAGAAAACTACAGGCCAATATCACTGATGAACATAGATGCAAAAATCCTCAACAAAATTCTAGCAATCAGAATCCAACAACACATTAAAAGATCATACACCATGACCAAGTGGGCTTTATCCCAGGGATGCAAGGATTCTTCAATATCCGCAAATCAATCAATGTAATTCACCACACTAACAAATTGAAAATAAAAACCATATGATTATCTCAATAGATGCAGAGAAGGCCTTTGACAAAATTCAACATCCATTTATGATAAAAACTCTCCAGAAAGCAGGAATAGAAGGAACATACCTCAACATAATAAAAGCTATCTATGACAAAACCACAGCAAACATTATCCTCAATGGTGAAAAATTGAAAGCATTTCCCCTAAAGTCAGGAACAAGACAAGGGTGTCCACTTTCACCGCTACTATTCAACATAGTTCTGGAAGTTTTGGCCACAGCAATCAGAGCAGAAAAAGAAATAAAAGGAATCCAAATTGGAAAAGAAGAAGTAAAACTCTCACTGTTTGCAGATGACATGATCCTCTACATGGAAAACCCTAAAGACTCCACCAGAAAATTACTAGAGCTCATCAATGAATATAGTAAAGTTGCAGGATATAAAATCAACACACAGAAATCCCTTGCATTCCTATACACGAATAATGAGAAACTAGAAAAAGAAATTAAGGAAACAATTCCATTTACCATTGCAACAAAAAGAATAAAATACTTAGGAATATATCTACCTAAAGAAACTAAAAACCTATATATAGAAAACTATAAAACACTGATGAAAGAAATCAAAGAGGACACTAATAGATGGAGAAATATACCATGTTCATGGATCGGAAGAATCAATATAGTGAAAATGAGTATACTACCCAAAGCAATTTACAAATTCAATGCAATCCCTGTCAAGCTACCAGCCACATTTTTCACAGAACTAGAACAAATAATTTCAAGATTTGTATGGAAATACAAAAACCTAGAATAGCCAAAGCAATCGTGAGAAAGAAGAATGGAACGGGAGGAATCAACTTGCCTGACTTCAGGCTCTACTACAAAGCCACAGTCATCAAGACAGTATGGTACTGGCACAAAGACAGACATATAGATCAATGGAACAAAATAGAAAGCCCAGAGATAAATCCACACACATATGGACACCTTATCTTTGACAAAGGAGGCAAGAATATACAATGGAGTAAAGACAATCTCTTTAACAAGTGGTGCTGGGAAAACTGGTCAACCACTTGTAAAAGAATGAAACTAGATCACTTTCTAACACTGTACACAAAAATAAACTCAAAATGGATTAAAGATCTAAATGTAAGATCAGAAACTATAAAACTCCTAGAGGAGAATATAGGCAAAACACTCTCAGAAATAAATCACAGCAGGATCCTCTATGATCCACCTCCCAGAATTCTGGAAATAAAAGCAAAAATAAACAAATGGGATCTAATTAAAATTAAAAGCTTCTGCACAACAAAGGAAAATATAAGCAAGGTGAAAAGACAGCCTTCTGAATGGGAGAAAATAATAGCAAATGAAGCAACTGACAAACAACTAATATCAAAAATATACAAGCAACTTATGCAGCTCAACTCCAGAAAAATAAACGACCCAATCAAAAAATGGGCCAAAGAACTAAATAGACATTTCTCCAAAGAAGACATACGGATGGCTAACAAACACATGAAAAGATGCTCAACATCACTCATTATTAGAGAAATGCAAATCAAAACCACAATGAGGTACCACTTCACACCAGTCAGAATGGCTGCGATCCAAAAATCTGCAAGCAATAAATGCTGGAGAGGGTGTGGAGAAAAGGGAACCCTCCTACACTGTTGGTGGGAATGCAAACTAGTACAGCCACTATGGGGAACAGTGTGGAGATTCCTTAAAAAATTGCAAATAGAACTACCTTATGACCCAGCAATCCCACTTTTGGGCATACACACCGAGGAAACCAGAATTGAAAGAGACACATGTACCCCAATGTTCATCGCAGCACTGTTTATAATAGCCAGGACATGGAAACAACCTAGATGTCCATCAGCAGATGAATGGATAAGAAAGCTGTGGTACATATACACAATGGAGTATTACTCAGCTGTTAAAAAGAATTCATTTGAATCAGTTCTGATGAGATGGATGAAACTGGAGCCAATTATACAGAGTGAAGTAAGCCAGAAAGAAAAACACCAATACAGTATACTAACACATATATATGGAATTTAGGAAGATGGCAATGACGACCCTGTATGCAAGACAGGAAAAAAGACACAGATGTGTATAACGGACTTTTGGACTCAGAGGGAGAGGGAGAGGGTGGGATGATTTGGGAGAATGGGAATTCTAACATGTATACTATCATGTAAGAATTGAATCGCCAGTCTATGTCTGATGTAGGGTGCAGCATGCTTGGGGCTGGTGCATGGGGATGACTCAGAGAGATGTTGTGGGGAGGGAGGTGGGAGGAGGGGTCATGTTTGGGAACGCATGTAAGAATTAAAGATTTTAAAATTTAAAAAATAAATAAATAAAAAATAAAATAAAATTTAAAAAAAATAAAAAAAAAAGCTAAAAAAAAAAAAAAGAGTTGGACACAACTTAGCGACTAAGCAACAAGAATGCAGCAACTAAGACCTGGAGCAACCAAATAAATAAAATCAAGAAATAAAAAAAAGAACTGATTCTAAAGTTTATATAGAAAGGCAAAAGACCCAGAATACCAAATACAGTAGTGAAGGAGAGCAAAGTTACAGGAGAGAGACTGTCCAACTTTAAGATTCTATGTGTGTATGCATGTTAATTCAGTTCAGCTGTGTCCGACTCTTTGGGACCCTATGCACCGAGGACCATCAAGCTCCTCCGTCCATGGAATTTTCCAGGCACAAATACTGGAGTGGACTGCCATGCTCTCCTACAGGGGATTTCCCCCACCCAGGGAATGAACCTGCATCTGTTATGTCTCCTGCATTGGCAGTCGGGTTCTTTACCACTAGTGCCACCTGCGAAGCCCAACACTCCCTATAAATCTATAGACAACAAGTCAGTGTGGTGTTGAAAGAAAAGACAGTGGATTAAAAGAATCTGGAAGTTGACCTACACAAGATAGTCAACTGGTCTTTGACAAAAGAGCAAAAGCAATCAATGGAAAAATGATAGTCTCCATAACAATTGGTGCTAGAAGGACCAGATTTCCCTATGCAAAAACATGAATTTAGACCAGACTTTACACCTTAAAAAAAAAAATCAGAATCTAGAACCTCACCTCAGATCTGCTGAATTAGATTCTGCCTTCCCATCTCCTTTCTGGCACTTGTAGGTTTAATTTTCTTTTATTTTAAATATAAATTTATTTATTTTAATTGGAGGTTAATTACTTTACAATATTGTATTGGTTTTGCCATACATCAACATGAATCTGCCACAGGTATACACATGTTCCCCATCCTGACTCCCTTCCCTCCTCCCTCCTCGTACCATCCCTCTGGGTCATCCCAGTGCACCAGCCCCAAGCATCCTGCATCCTGCATCAAACCTGGACTGGCGATTCGTTTCATATATGATATTATACATGTTTCAATGCCATTCTCCCAAATCATCCCACCCTCTCTCTCTCCCACAGAGTCCAAAAGACTGTTCTATACATCTGTGTCTCTTTTGCTGTCTCGCATACAGGGTTATCGTTACCATCTTTCTAAATTCCATATATATGCATTAGTATACTGTATTGGTGTTTTTCTTTCTGGCTTACTTAAGTCTGTACAATAGGCTCCAGTTTCATCCACCTCATTAGAACAGATTCAAATGTATTCTTTTTAATGGCTGAGTAATACTGCATTGTGTATATGTACCACAGCTTTCTTATCCATTCATCTGCTGATGGACATCTAGGTTGCCAATGGTTCTGGATGTTTGCAGCAGCTTAGCTCAGTGTGACATAATACTGCAAATTCAAATCTTATTTAGTTAAAAAGATTTACATTTTATGCACCTTTATGATAGTATAGTATGAAACTTAATTTACTGCTGACTTTGTTAAGTTAGAACATATTGGGCTTGAGTTAAGAAAAGGAGCCAGGAATTAGCAAAAGATTTAGCTCAGTGAAGAGGATAACTGTTTGACACATTTTGTTATAACTAAATCAGACTACTGTGACCATTATGTAGATGGAAGAAAGGAGGGTAATGAGTTAGTTTTGCAATGTTAGGAAAAATCTGAGTATCTCTACAATCATTTCTCTGCCTGTATTTACACTGGTTGTGTTAAAGATGAAAGAATGACCTTTAACTTTAGCTTAGCACTTTGCCATAAACTTTCTTGTAATGTGACTTCATGTAATATAAACTTGGAGGAAGTGTTTCTGTTTCCTACATCATCTAAATAAAACTTCTAACATTTTCATAGAAAACACACGTTTTAATGAACCTCTAAGGTTCTTATGAAGACTAAGCCCAAAAATATTTATCTTGTGGGACACATTTTAATTTTGTCCTGAGTAATTTTTGGTACTCTTGTTATTTCTAAAGGATTTGGTAATAATAGTTGGGACTCATTTTAGTAATGATTGGGTTTTCAAATATCCTATGTGTAATCCATACGAAAGATTTTCCAAATATTTTTCTTGTGTCTCTGCTCTCTTTATTCTTTCTTATTGAGTTCACCCAACTCCATGACTTTAATCTCTGTGGGAATGGTCCCCAGATCTTTTTTTTTTAAAATCAGATTCTGGTCTTCCTCTTGAGCATTATTTACCCTTATTTGGGTTGTATACTTCTTTTTAGTTGCTCAGTTGTGTCCAACTCTTTGTGACCCCATGGACTATGTAACCCACCAGGCTTCTCTGTTCATGGGATTTTTCAGGCAAAAATACTGCAGTGGTTTCCCATACTTCTACTTGCTTGTCCAGCTGGGAACTCAAGATCAGCATGTTCACAACCGAATGCATAAGGTTTGTGAGCATTCCTATTCTTTCTGAATTTTCTGTTTGTAGTAACATCATAGTATAACCTAGCACCTAGGCTAATATCTTTGGGGTTTTTGTCTATTTCTATCCCATTTGTGAGAAGCTCTACTGACTTTCCCTTCAGTATCTCTTGCATGTGTTTGTTTCTTGGAATTACTCACGATAGCAAAGTTAATTCAGGGCATTTTTATCATTCATTGATCATTTTAATTGCCCTTGTGAGTCACTTTGTCTCCAGTCTCTCCTATGCCAGGCCATTCTACCAGCCATTGCCATATTAATCTTTCTAAGCTTGCACTTAGATGATTTCAATCCTATGTAAAAAAGAGAAATAAAAATCTCGAATGGTTCCTAATGGCTTCCGATAGTGAGCTGACCTTGATTTTGGCATTTGAAACCTTCTATTGACCCAAATCTGCCTTTTCATCTATGCTGTCAGGGAGAGACATTGAGGCATTTCTCACAATTTGTGCAAATCCTCTTTGTGACATTCAGGGAAGATGAAAATTATATTATCTTCTCTGAATTCAGCAGCTTTGATCTGAAGTGCTCTTAGATAATATCTAAGAATTTAGCAGTGACCTTACATGCCTTACTGATGTCTTTCCTGTCTCACACTCAGGTCTGCAAAGAAAAATACCAGCACTACATAAGCCTTTGCCTGCAGGGCAAGAATTTTGTTGTAGTGTCCAACATATGTTCTAGGAAAGATGGGAAAGGGATACTCATTCCTTTATTCTTTTATTATACAAATATTTATTGGGTGCCTATTATGTGCCAAGTATTGCTCTGAGGTGCTGCAGAAATAACTGAAGAAAATAGAAAAAAATATAGCTTAGATTAAAATGTTTGTGAGTACATAAATGTGTGTTTATGTGTGGTGAGAACATGCAAGGAACAAAGATGCTAGAAAGAAACCACATGGATGCAGGGGAGATTCTGCTTTTCTATTTGGGTATATGTCCTATTTTATAAGAAACTAAAGGGTCTGTAAAATGGTATACTTCCAATAAGTCAGTGTTGTTATCATGAACTAGGCTGAATATGCGAAGTAAGTAATTTCTTTTTGCCTCAAAGTCTGACCTCTGGGGAAAACACTAAGAAAACATAGTTCTTTTAATCAGGTTCCTAGGATTTCCCAATTCATAAAAACCCGTGGGTCATATTAGCAGGTGGCTCCCTGGGCACCAGCAGATGCTATTTACACCTCCTAGTCTGGAGAGAACACTCTGCAGAGCCACCATCAGAAATCATGACCTGTAACTCGTGGCATCTCAGAGCCAGAGCTACTGAGGTCTGTGCTCTGGCTTCATTAGTCTGAAACTCACTGAAAACAAAACAACAGAAAACTCTGTTTTAGGTTGTTCTCCCTCAAAATTCATCAGAGCCACTTGCCCTTCCGTGCAAATGATGGAGAAGAGTTAATAAGGTGAGCTGACCTTGATTTTGTCATTTGGAAGCTTCCAAAACTGACCCAAGTCTGCGTTTTGATCTGATTCTGTGCTGAATTTAGCAAGGAGAGACATTAGGACCTTTCAGAGAGCTTGTAGAAGTCCTCTATCTGACATTTGGGAAGGATGACAGTGACTTTGTTTCTCTGAGCTCAGTTAATCCAGCAGGATTGAGGTCCTCATGAGGTGAGTGTTGAATTTTATCTGTCCTGTTACTTGTCTTCCAAACCTCATCTGTGGAAGCCTGGGACTCCCTGAAATGACATGCCTTCTCTCTGCTGAGATGACCACTGATCATTGGGTGGGCCTGGTAAACTGTCAGGGCAGAAGTGGAGCAGAGATGCTGTTGTCATGAGGTTCAGGGTCACTGAATCTTTTCCCTGTGGAACTTGCCCATTAGTGTTTTTGATACACATCTTTAAAAATTCCTTCAGCATTTATACAGAAGAGAAAACAAAGGCACAGAGAGGTGGGCTGCGGTTCCTTCTCGCATTCTGGGTCTCAGCCTTATTAGAGTGGGATTGGGTGGAGAGAGCGGGGTACTCATTTTAATGTTACCCTCTGTCCTGTTCCCACAGGTATGTCCTAGGGAAGAATGGCCCCAGGGAACGAATCTTCAGTGACTGAGTTTATCCTGTTGGGTTTAACACAGCAGCCAGAACTCCAGCTGCCTCTCTTCTTCATTTTCTTAGCAATTTATGTGGTCACTGTGGCGGGGAATGTTGGCTTGATTATTCTTATTGGTCTGAACCCTCACCTGCACACTCCCATGTACTACTTTCTCTTCAACCTTTCCTTCATTGATCTCTGCCACTCCTCTGTCATTACTCCTAAAATGCTGATGAGTTTTGTAAGCCAGAACATCATCCCTTATGCAGAGTGCATGACTCAGCTCTGCTTCTTCTCCTTCTTTGTTATTGATGAGTGCTGTATTTTGACGTCAATGGCCTATGACCGATACGTGGCCATCTGTAAGCCCCTGCTGTACAAGGTCTCCATGTCCCATCAGGTCTGCCTCATGCTGACGGTGGGTGTATACGCGATGGGGCTTGTGGGTGCCATGGCCCACACTGGGTGCATGCTGCGACTCTCCTTCTGTGATGGAAACATCATCAATCACTACATGTGTGACATTCCTCCTCTCCTCCAGCTCTCCTGCACAAGCACCTCCATCAATGAGCTGGTGGTTTTCATTGTGGTGGGTGTCAATGTCATAGTGCCCAGTGTCACCATCTCTGTGTCTTACACCTTGATTCTCTCCAACATCCTCCACATCCGTTCTGCAGAGGGTAGGTCCAAAGCCTTCAGTACCTGCAGCTCCCATATAATCGTGGTTTCTCTTTTCTTTGGATCATCTGCATTCATGTATCTCAAGCCTTTTCCTGCTGGGTCTCTGGATGAAGATAAAGTGTCCACAGTCTTTTACACCATTGTGGGGCCAATGGTGAATCCTTTCATCTACAGTTTGAGGAACAAAGATGTCCAAGTTGCACTGAGTAAGACTTTGAGGAAAAGGGTGTTCTAAGTGGAATTTTTTGTACTATTTGTTATTACTGTTTTTTTTTTTTACTAATAATTAATAGTATTTGTTACCAATAATTAGTACTATTTGTTACTAGTAATTGTTTCAAATATTACTCTTTCCCTCCCCTGTGAGTGCTAAGGTGGTTCTTTCTCAAATCTTCATTGTGTTTTGAAGGTAAAATCTAAGAAAGTGTGGCAGTCCCCTAAAACTGTGTCTCCTATGGTGTGCTGCAAGTCTTTGGGGTTTCAAAGAGTCAGATATGACTTAGGGACTGAATAACAATGAATCTTGATATATATTTAATAGAGACATGCTATCTCTGACTCTAATCTAGCATCATAGGATTCATGGTAGACTTTCCCTTTTGTGTATCTGTGAATTCTTTCTTTGATGGTGTCTCCTACTTATTTGACTGTACACTGGAAGGAGAAAAGGGGGAAAAGAAAACTGTACACAAGCACTGTACTCCAGATGGTAAATGTGATTCTCACACTGGTATTGACTTGCAATTCTATCACGTGTGTACTGGGATTGAATGAATGATAATAAATTTAGATAATAGAAATTTTGTTATAACCAAATGCCTTTTCCTGACTAATTTGCTTATGACTGGTAATGATGCTATACACTCTCATAAAGTGTAGTGGAAGGGCATCCCTTGCTTTCCCCTTGTCTTTGACCGGTTATTAAATACCTGCTAAAAATCTGGATGTCTCAGTCTTTATTCTTAGAGAAGGAAGAATGAGAGCCTTAACTCAGATTGGCTTAAAGAGGATTCAGAGAAGAACCAGCTTCATCTGTGATTTCTAGCCTCTGCCCCTGAAACATTTTTTATAAATAAAACAGATTTACCTTTGTATAAATACAAGAATAGAGTAATATTTAAATTACTACTGAAGGTGGAATAAACTTAAATTGTAAAAAATGGAATGCTACTCAATAGTAAAGGAAATGGCTATTGATACATGCAACAAATGGGATGAACATTAAAGGCATCATAACTAGTGAAAAAAGCCAGTCTCAGAGATTGCATATTGTTTGATTTCATTTATTATCTGCCAAACGACTTGACTATTGAGGTGGAGATGAAAGAAATGGAGATGGAGAAAACAGAGATGAAGGTGGAAGGGGATGGGTGTGACTATAAAAGAGTTGTATAAAAATTTCTAAAGGTAGTGAAACAGTTCTGTATCCAGTCATGGTGTTGCTACATGAACATATACAAAGGATCAAATTGCATAGATCTACACACATGTACACACACACAATGCAAACACTCAGTGCATATAAAACTGCTAAAATCTCACTGTCTGTAGTCCTGAAGTCTTGTTACCATTACTAAACCAATGTCCATTTTCTGGTTTTACTGTTACACAGCAATTGTGAAAAATGTCATCATGAAGGAAGCTAAATGGAGTTCAAGGGACTCTACATTATTTTAGCAACTCCCTGTGAATCTATACTTATTTCAAAATAAATGTTAGCTGCAATCTCAGAAGCACAAAGAGAAGTTAATACATTATCTGCTGCTGCTGCTAAGTCGCTTCAGTCGTGTCTGACTGTGTGACCCCATAGATGGCAGCCCATCAGGCTCCCCCGTCCCTGGGATCCTCCAGGCAAGAACACTGGAGTGGATTGCCATTTCCTTCTCCAATGCATGAAAGTGAAAAGTGAAAGTGAAGTTGCTCAGTTGTGTCCGACTCTTCACGACCCCATGGACTGCAGCCCACCAGGCTCCTCCATCCATGGAATTTTCCAGGCAAGAGTACTGGAGTCGGGTGCCATTGCCTTCTCCTTAATACATATCTAGGAATTCTAAAGTCATATTTTCTCGATGGTGGATTCATGTTGATGTACGGCAAAACCAATACAATATTGTAAAGTAATTAACCTCCAATTGAAATAAATTTATATTTAAAAAAAAGAAGGAGACAAAAAAAAAGAAGTCTTTGAACAGTGATTTTCTTATGTGCTCTATGCTTAGTCACACAGTCATGTCCGATTCTTTGCAGCTCCATGGACTTTAGCCCTCCAGGCTTCTCTGTCCATGGGGATTCTCCAAGCAAGAATATTGGAGTGGGTTGCCATGCCCTCCTCCAGGAGATCTTCCCAACTCAGAGATTGAACCCAGGTCTCCCACATTGCAGGTGGATTCTTTACTGTCTGAGCCACCAAGTAAGCCCAAGAATACTGGAGTGGGTAGCCTATCTCTTCTCCAGGGGATCTTTCTGATCCAGAAATTGAGCCAGGGTCTTCTGGATTCCAGGCAGATTCTTTACCAGCTGATCTACCAGGGAAGCTCCTGATTTTCTTATAGACTTAATTTATTAAAAGCAAAGACATACTGAGTCAGAACAGCCCAAAGTAAATTTTCATGGAATGTTGGATTAGAATTATACCTAATAGCATTTTACTGAAACAATAATGTCTAAAAGCAATAAAAATATCCTTTTACTATATGTCTATAAAATGTTCATAAATGTTTAAAGATGATCTATTTTACAAAGCAAGTAACCTTTACTGAAGTGTTTATAAATTTTTACAAAAATTAATATGTTACCTGAAATGACAGTTAATGAAATTTTCAGTGACATTAATTATTTTCATTTTTATGAAGCACAGAGAGTATCTTTTTCTATGTCCCAGGGGATGTATGTTCCCTGAAGGAAAACTAACATTTACTGTCATGATTAAGGTGTAAAAATAGACACCAATTTCTTGCCTGCAGAGTGTATCACAATGGAAACGTCTTAGGGGAGACTTAGCCCTGGATTTCTAATCAGGTATAAAAAAATTACAAGCCTTAAGCAAATGCCATGTGCTCTATAACATGGTGGTGTAGCTGCCTAGTTTGTGGTTTCCCTTTATAGTCTCCTAATAGATTTATAGCTACAACTTTAACCTGAACCTTAGACTAACTCCTGTAATTCAGACTGTCATATCAGTGCTCTGACTATTTTGCCAACACAGGGAGAAGATTCTGTGACTGCATTTGCTCAGCGTTGATATCTCCAAAGCCAGCTCTTCCAGAAGGGTGGAGGTGAAACACATATAAAGCTCCCTCAGCACTGAGTTCCCTTAATAGAAGGAATGTGAGTTAACAAGGTTTATTTTTCTCTCTTGGCTAAAAAATGAGGAAAAGTATTTATATTGAATAACAAGAAACTCCAAGGTCTGGATCTCTGACTTGACTGCTTGTATTCTGAGCATATTGTCTGTGTTGGCCTTGTCCTCATTCTGGAACAGGGGAACTATAACAGTTCCAAGGGACAAATCCAGAGCATAGCAATATCAGAGGAAGAAAATATTTTTCTCCTAAAATTTTTTTTTGTTGAAATATATGTATTATACAATTTTATATGTCATAATAAGAATACAGCTTGGTTTGTTTTCACTAACTTAACAGCTAATTTAATCAGCACCCAAATTAATTTATTTCTCTTTCATGCCATCCTACAAAACATGGTAAAGTACATCCACCTTCTTTTATTCATCCTCTGTTCTTCTAGGATGGAATAGAGCAGGAGAATGTGTAGAAACAATGGAGTATATGGTTAAGTATAAAGTTTAGGCCATCAAGGTTCTCCTCAATACCTGTTACCAATTATTGACTTTGTAATATCTTGTAGTAAAGTGTCTGTAAATCCTATAGACTGTTAATGACTTTCTTCCAGGAGGCAGAATATTGGTGTGGCCTTCTGCTCTATAGGAATTCTCTCTTTCTTGAAGGTCATCATAGGGAAACTGAGATATCTAATAGAGTGATGGAAACTTGAGTAGGAAAGAAAAAGTGACTGGTCAGATGAGTAGGTTAGAGAGATAGGGATACAGTCCCATCACTGAAACTCATCAACAGGTAGATTTGTTCCTCAGCCACCCCATCACTCTATCTTTTAGTAAAAGTAAAGTTAGAGCCATGATTTGTCCCATACAACTCATGAAAGGAAAAGACATAGGAGGGGACATGGGTAAACCTATGGCTGATTCATGTTGATGTTTGGTAGATAACAATGCAATTTTGTAAAATAATTATCCTTTAATTAAAAATAAATAAATTTAATAAAAAAGAGTGATTTAAATGGTGAGATGCGTGTGCCTCCAGACACTATGAAGCAGAGGAGGACTTACATGATTTCTGCCAGTCTGAGACGCTGTCTCATAAGTAAAACTCATATAAAAGTGATTTTGTAAGGACAGAGCTGTGTTCCCTGCTAATAAAATTTTCTTCTGTTCTCACAGATTTCTGAAGTTGAGAATAGGATGCTGGCTAGAAATGACTCTTTAGTGACTGAATTTATTCTTGCTGGATTAACAGACTGTCCAGAGCTCCAGCAACCCCTCTTTCACCTGTTTCTAATGATCTATGTTGTCACCATGGTGGGCAACCTGGGCTTGATCATTCTTATTGGTCTAAATTCTCACCTCCACACCCCCATGTACTATTTCCTCTTCAACCTGTCCTTCATTGATCTCTGTTACTCTTCTGTTTTCACCCCCAAGATGCTGATGAACTTTGTATTCAGGGAGAATACCATCTCGTATGTGGGGTGCATGACTCAGCTGTTTTTCTTTCTCTTTTTTGTCATCTCTGAGTGCTACATGTTGACCTCAATGGCCTATGATCGCTATGTGGCCATCTGTAATCCCTTGCTGTATAAGGTCTCCATGTCCCATCAGGTCTGTTTGGTGCTCTCTTTGGCTGCATATGTGATGGGGTTTGCTGGAGCATCTGCCCACACAGGGTGCATGCTTAGACTAACCTTCTGCAATGTGAATGTCATCAACCATTACTTGTGTGACATCCTCCCACTCCTCCAACTCTCTTGTACCAGCACCTATGCCAATGAGGTGGTAGTTCTCATTGTCGTGGGTATTAACATCACAGTACCCAGTTTCACCATCCTGATTTCTTACATCTTCATCCTCACTAACATTCTTCATATCAAATCTTCTCAAGGAAGATCGAAAGCCTTTAGTACCTGTAGCTCCCACATGATTGCTCTTTCTCTATTTTTTGGTTTTGCGGCATTCATGTACCTTAAATATTCTTCTCCTGAATCTATGGACCTGGGAAAAATTTCTTCTGTTTTTTATACTAATGTGGTGCCCATGCTCAATCCTTTGATTTACAGTTTGAGGAACAAGGATATCAAACTGACAGTGAGGAAATCCCTGTTTAGAACCCGGAGGAGAAACATGTTCTAATTTGAAGTGGCAATATTGTAAAGCAACTCAAGTTTTTATTGTTGTTTTTCAAGAAGATTCTTTGTTTATCACTGTTGTTGCTACAGATTGTGTTATATTTGGAATAATAGACTTGTCTTATTACTTCCTCATTGCTGGTCTTCTCTCATATTTGTCCCCTGTATTTCTTGTACCTCATATCAGTTTACTGAACAGTAACTTGTTTATAAAAGGAACAAATATGCTGACTTTTTTAAATATAATTTTTTATATTTCTGTCTTCTGTGTTACTCCTACTCTGTACAAATGTGATGAGGTATAAATCATAGAAATTTAAAATTACACTTTGCCTGTCTAAACACAGAAGTGCCAAATACTACAGAAGCATTCTCATGTTTGTTGATAATATTGTTGGTATAGGCAACAGGATTCAATCAATTATCTTAAATACAAACTAGTATATAGCTTAAAGTGTTATCATATTCTCTGATCTTTTCCTTTTGTTCTATGTTTCTTACCAAATTACTTTTTAGTTTTGTCCTTTCTTATTCCCTTGGCAAATTGCAAAATCTGTACCATAGTATCACCTGTTTTTGAGAGCCTCCATCCGCCCAGGTCATGTAATATTAAAGAGAATATATGTAGTTCCATCTTTTATTGCCAAAGATGGCATGAACAGAATACAATTAAAGGAATAATACACATGTACCTTCGGATCCCAGTAAGGGGACTGGCTGCTTTATTATAAAACTGGCATTCATTATTATATAAAATGACATAAAATATTTTGAAAAAGAGCATATAGTTCTTACTGCAGAGTTTGTAATTTATCACTTTAAAGGAAAATATTGCACATTAAGTTAGGAGAAATATGTTAGACATTGTTTTATTCATCTAATGAGATTCATCATGAAAAAAGTCATATGCTAATGATAATAAACTATATTCCTCTTAATGGCTCTTGGGCTTATTTAAACCTGTTTCAGTGCATTCAGGCTAGTGTAACAAAATACAGACTCAATGTCTTATAAACAACAGAAATTTATTTCTCACAGTTCTGAATGTTGGAAGTCTAGGATCAAGGTACCAGCATAAATGAGTGAGGGTACATTTCTGGGCTTCACCCTTCTCATTATGTGCTTACTTGGTGGAAGGGGCTAGTGATTTCTGTGAAATGTCATTTAAAATGCACCAATCTCAATTGTGAGGGTTCCATCTTCATGACTTAAGTACCTCCTAAGAGTCCTTTCTTCTAATATCATCATCATTGGGGGGTTAGGATTTCAACATTTGATTGTAGCACCTTGTCTCACTGATAAGGTAATTAACAGATTTAAAGTAGATGCTGTTTTCTATAAGTTTCCTATTTCTCCAGTGCCTTTTCAGCTTGTATATTTAGAATATCAGATGTATTTGCAGGATAAGAAATAGTTGTTAAATTGTTATCTTGTTTGAGTAACAACAATAATAAATTTTATTGTTATAAATAATAATTAAGGGAATACTATAATAAATACAAATACTAGTAAATAAATAAATCAGAAAGAACTTTGGGGTATCATTCATTTCTTTGAGGGTGGGCTTTCACAGCTCTAGACATGCTGCTCACCTCCCAGTCAAGAGAAGTAGCTGTGGGGAGCATCAGTCACTGTCTATAGCTTATACTGCTTTGGATCCACCATAGTGTTCAGGCAGAGCCCATGTTTACTCTGAGATGTCCTCAGCCAACCGTTTAGCTTGGTGGGTCACACAGGAGCTGGCCATTTTATACATTATATATTATACATGTATCTCCTGATAGACAGTTATAGTTCTTAGTTAGGGACTTTCTATCATTATTAATGAGAATTATGGAACTGCACTGTGGCCTGGGATTTTCCTTCTCTGTCTCCTTTCTTAGATGTCAGATTTTCATTGAGGTCTGAAGGCCTTTCTAATGGATTTTCAGCCCCCTGTTTTAGCCTTCATAGACTTTTTTTTTTTTAAATAATAAGTGTCTTGAAAGTGAAAGAAAGTGAAAGTCCATCAGTTGTGTCTGACTTTTTGCGACCCCATGAACTATACATTCCCTGGAATTCTCCAGGTCAGAATGCTGGAATGGATAACAGCTCCCTTCTCCAGGGGACCTTCCCAGCCCAGGGATCGAACCCAGGTCTCCCACATTCCAGTCAGATTCTTTACCAGCTGAGCCACAAGGGAAGCCCAAGAATACGGGAGTAGGTAGTCTATCCCTTCTCCAGTGGATCATTCTTTTTTTTTTTTTTTAAATTTATTTTATTTTATTTTATTTTTTTCCATTCATTAGGTTTTCCTTTTTTTTTTTTAATTTTAAAATCTTTAATTCTTACATGCATTTGGATCTTTCTGACCTAGGAATTGAACTAGGATCTCCTGCATTGCAGGTAAATTCTTTACCAGCTGAGCTATCAGGGAAATAATAAATGTCTTGCAAATCTAATATTTCTTGGCTTTTGCTTCTTGGAGAACTTTAAGTGACACAAAGAACTTACTGATTTTAAAGCTTAGTGTAATGGTCAAATAAAGACTGAGTTTCCTGTTATAAAACAGACGAATGAATAACAGATAAAATAGAAGATTCAGAAAAAGATCCTCATCTATACAGTTAATTTTTTTTAACCAAGTAATAAGCCAATTCCAGAGAGAAAGAAAAACTAAGAACCTGAGGCTTGGAAATATTAACTTTTCATGAGAAAACTATTAAACGATCTCTATTTAACAGCATAAACAAAAATTAATTTAAAGTGGATCAAAACAATAGACACAAAACTTGCTGCTGCTAAGTCACTTCAGTCGTGTCCGATTCTGTGCGACCCCATAGATGGCAGCACACCAGGCTCCCCCATTACCCTGGGATTCTCCAGGCAAGAACACTGGAGCGGGTTGCCATTTCCTTCTCCAATGCGTGAAAGTGAAAAGTGAAAGGGAAGTTGTTCAGTCGTGTCGGACTCTTCGCGACCCCATGGACTGCAGCCCACCAGGCCCCTCCATCCATGGGATTTTCCAGGCAAGAGTGCTGGAGTGGGGTGCAAATGTGTCTAAAAGAAAACATAGGAAAATGTCTTTGTGTAGGCCTAGACTTCTTAGACATATTCTAGTAAACAGGAGATCCCAAAGAAGAGAAAAAAGATAAACTTCATTAAAATTAGAATACCTATCAAAAATATTCATAAGCAAACCATGTACTAGAAAACTATTTGCAGTGCATAGATTTGATAAATTTATTGTATCCAAAATACATGGCGATTTAATAACTAAAATATATTTCAGTGATAAAATAGTTTCATATATTTGCCAATCATTTGAAAGACACATCCATGTGTGTAAATGGTATGTGTAAATGACCAGTAAGCACATGGAAATATGCCTAACTTGCTGCAGTCCCTTAGATGTACACTTAGGAGCCGGACAATAGTCCTTTAGCAACTATTTTGTCTTCCCTCACTTCATTGCCCAAACTGGTGGCTCAGACAGAAAGCATCTGCCTACGATGCGGGAGACCTGGCTTCCATCCCTGGGTCGGGAAGATCCCCTGGAGAAGGAAATGGCAACCCACTCCAGTACTCTTGCCTGGAGAATCCCATGGATGGAGGAGCCTGGTGGGCTACAGTCCATGGGGTTGCAAAGAGTGGGACAAGATTGGACGACTTCACTTTCACTTTCGTAGTTGATTTACATATTCATATTAATTTCATGTGTACAGCATGATATATTGGTGCTTTTATATGTTGTACTCTGTTAAAAATTATCACAATTAATAGTCATAATTACTATACAATATATTCTTGTTGCTTCTCTGTTTTATCTAGTGGTTTGTATTTCTTAGTCCCATGCATGTAATTTCCCCACCCCCTTCCCTCTCAGCTAGTGCCTCCCCTGACAGTTCCCAAGTAGACACCAGGTGACCAGGGAGCCACTGATGTAGCCCACAAAAGCCAACCTTCAGGGAGGCGTCCAGAGAAAGTTGCAGAAGGATGGAGTGGGGATCTGAAGGAGCCGATGGGGAAGATCCAGCAGGGTTTGTTTACTAGTAAACAACTTTTGAAACTGGGGACTTTCCCAAAGACTTCTCTTGTATCTGAAATATCTAATAATGCATATGCAATGATTATTTTAATGTTGAGGGTTTTTTTTTGTTTTCTTTTTTGGTGGTGGTGGTGGGATAATGGATTTTCCCTTTGTTTTTCTATGTTAAAATGACTTCATAAAGTTCTTTAAAAAGTAATATGTAAAAAACAGCAAACATTATTATCAGTGGTAGAAAACTGAAAACATTTCTTCTAAGATCAGGAACAAGAGAAGACAATTACAATTAATAGCCACTTTCACCACTGTTATTCAACAAAGTTTTTGAAGTCCACCCATGGAAATCAAAGAAGAAAAAGAAATAAAAGAAATCTACATTGGAAAAGAAGAAGTAAAACTCTTACTCTTTGCAGATGATACACTGTACATAGAAAGCCCTAAAGATACCATTAGAAAATTACTAGCGCTAATCAATAAATTTAGTAAAGTCACAGGATGCAAAATCAATACACAAAAATCCCTTGTATTCCTATACACTAATAACAAAAAATCAGAAAGAAAATTAAGGAAAAAATCCCACTCACCATCGCAACTAAAAGAATAAAATATGTCAGAATAAACCTACCTAAGGAGACAAAAGACCTGTATGCAGAAAACTATAAGATACCGATGAAAGATGACACAAAGCAGATGAAGAGATGTATCATGTTCTTGGATTGGAAGAGTCAATATTGTAAGAGTTAATATACTATCTAAAGCAGTCTATAGAGTCAATGCAATCTGATCAAATTACCATTGACAATTTTCACAGAACTAGAACAAAAAATTCACAAGTTTATGGAAACACCAAAGACCTCAAATAGCCAAAGTAATCTCAAGAAAGAAAAATAGAACTGGAGAATCAACCTTCCTACCTTCATAACATACTACAAAGCCAGAGTAATCAAAACAGTATGGTACTGACACAAAAAGAGAAATATAGACCAATGGATCAAGATAGAAAGCCCAGAGATAAACTGACATGCCTATGGGCACCTTATCTTTGACAAAAGAGGCAAGAATATACTATACAGTGTAGAAAAGACAGTTTCTTCAATAAGTGGTGCTGGGAAAACTGGACAGCTACATGTAAAAATGAAATTAGAACACTTCCTAACACTATACACAAAAATAAACTTAAAGACCTAAATGTAAGGTCAGAAACTATAAACTCAGAAAATGTAGGCAGAACACTCTGACATAAATCACAGCAAGATCGTCTTTGACCCACCACCTAGAGTAATGGAAATAAAAATAAAAATTAAAAAATGGGATTAAACTAGGGCTTCCCCCAATGGCTCAGTGGGTAAAGAACCTGCCTACAATGCAGGAGACATGGAAGAAGATGCAAGTTCAATCCCTGGGTCGGGAATATCTCTGGAGCAGGAAATGGCACCCCACTCTGGTATTCGTGCCTGGAAAGTCCCATGGAGAGGAGCCTGGAGGGCTCCAGACCAGGCTACAGTCCATGGGGTTACAAAGAGTCAGGCATGACTGAGCAGCTAAGCATGCAAAAGCTTTTGCACAGCAAACAAAACTATAAACAAAATGAAAAGACAACCCTCAGAATGGGAGAAAATACTGCAAATAAGACAACTGACAAAAGAGTAATCTTCAAAATACACAAGCAACTCATACAACTCGCTCTGGGAGAAATAGACAACCCAACTGAAAAATGGGCAGAAGACCTAAACAGACATTCCTCCAAAGAAGACATACAGATGGCTGATAAACCCATGAAAAAAGTACTCAACATAGCTCATTATTAGAGATATGCACATCAAAACTACAGTAAGGTATCACCTCACACCAGTCAGAATGGCCATTATCAAAATCTACAAACAATAATTGCTAGAGAGCATGTGGACAAAAGGAAAAACCCTTGCACAGTTGGTGGGAACATAAATTGATATAGCCACTATGGAGAACAGTATAGAGATTTCTTAAAAAACAGAATAAAACAACTTGGTGGGTGCATGCATGCTAAGTCACTTCAGTTGTGTCTGACTCTCTGTGATCCTATGAACTGTAGCCCACCATGTCCCTCTGTCCTTGGGATTCACCAGGCAAGAACACTGGAATGGGTTGCTATGTCCTCCTCCAGGTTATCTTTCAGACTCAGGGATTGAAACTGCATCTATGTCTCCTGTGTTGGCACGCAGGCAGGTTCTTTACCACTGACTCATCAATCCAACTACTGGAAAACGATAATTGAAAAAGACACATATACCCCAATTTCATTGTAGCACTATTTACAATAGTCAGGACACAGAAGCAACAGAACTGTTTGCGACAGGTATATGGATGAAGAAGTTGTGGTACATATATACACTGAAATATTACTCAGCCATAAAAAGGAACACATTTGAGTCAGTCCTAGTGAGCTGGATGGACCTAGAGCCAATTATATAGAGTGAAGTAAGTCAGAAAGGGAGAAACAAATATTGTATGTGTGCTGTGCTTAGTTGCTCGGTCTTGTCCAACTGTTTGTGTCCCCATAGACTGTAGTCCACCAGGATCCTCTGTCCATGGGGATTCTCCAGGCAACAATACTGGAGTGGCTAGCATATCCCTTCTCCAGGGGAACTTCCTGACCCAGGAATCAAACAGGGGTCTCCTGCATTGCAGGCAGATTCTTTACCAGCTGAGCTACCAAGATTAACACACACACACACACACACACACACACATATATGGAATCTAGAAAAACAGTACTGATGAACCTATTTACAGGGAAGGAATGGAGACACTGATGTAGAGAAAAAAACTTATGAACAAAAAGGGGAAAAGAGAGATTGGGACTAATTTAGAGAATAGGATTGACATATATACCCTATCATGTGTAAAATGGATAGATGGTGAGAAGCTATTACATAGCACTATATGAACACTGCCCAGACTGGCACTCTGTGACAACCTGGATGGGTGGGATGATGGAGAGAGGGAGGCTCAAGAGGGAGATTAAATATATAATTATTATTGATTTGCAATACTGTACCTGGAAGCCAACATTACATGGTAAAGCGACAATGCTCCAGCCATTCTTTTGTTTTAGGAGTAAATATCAGAACACACATTCCTCTGCCTTGGGGATTAAGAACAATACTTATTTTAAAATTGTAAACTGAGTAGTATATTGTATCTCAAAAGATCTGTAACACAGAATGAAAAAAACCCATTAATTTCTACTGTCGGTGGGCTTATTTAACTTGAAATCACAAGGGAGAGAATTATTTTCTGTTTCTAATCAATTTTCCCAGAACTACAGGGTATGAAATGAATTCTACTTGAGTCAACTAATTGTTTTGGAGCTCATTAAGGTGGATATGAACAGTATGAAAAGGTAAAAAGATAAGACACTGAAAGATGAACCCCCCAGGTTGGGAGGTGCCCAATATGCTACTGGAGATCAGTGGAGAAATAACTCCAGAAAGAATGAAGGGACAGAGACAAAGCAAAAAACAACACCCAGCTGTGGATGTGACTGGTGATAGAAGCAAGATCTGATGCTGTAAAGAGCAATATTGCATAGGAATCTGGAATGTCAGGTCCATGAATCAAGGCAAATTGGAAGTGGTCAAACAGGAGATGGCAAGTGTGAACGTCAACATTCTAGGAATCAGCAAACTAAAATGGACTAGAATGGGTGAATTTATCTCAGATGACCATTATATCTACTACTGCTGGCAGGAATCCCTTAGAAAAAATGGAGTAGCCATCATAGTCAACAAAAGAATCCAAAATGCAGTACTTGGATGAAATCTCAAAAATGACAGAATGACCTCTGTTTGTTTCCAAGGCAAACCATTCAGTGTTACAGTAATCCAAGTCTATGCTCCAACCAGTAACGCTGAAGAAGCTGATGTTGAACGGTTCTATGAAGACCTACAAGACGTTTGAGAACTAACACCCAAAAAGATGTCCTTTTCATTATATGGGCCTGGAATGCAAAAGTAGGAAGTCAAGAAACACCTGGAGTAACAGGCAAATTTGGCCTTAGAGTACAGAATGAAGCAGGGCAAAGGCTAACAGAGTTTTGTCAAGAGAACGAACTGGTCATAGGAAACACCCTCTTCCAACAACACAAGAAAAGACTCTACACATGGACATCACCAGATGGTCAACACTGAAATCAGATTGATTATTTTCTTTGTAGCCAAAGGGAGAAGCTCTATACAGTTAGCAAAAACAAGACCAGGAGCTGACTGTGGCTCAGATAATGATCTCCTTATTGCCAAATTTAGACTTATTAAAGAAAGTAGGAAAACCACTAGACCATTTAGGTATGACCTAAATCAAATCCCTTATGATTATACAGTGGAAGTGAGAAATAGATTTAAGGGACTAGATCTTATAGACAGAGTGCCTGATGAACTATGGATGGAGGTTTGTGAAATTGTAAGGACACAGGGAGCAAGACCATGCCCAAGACAAAGAAATGCAAAAAAACAAAATGGCTATCTGAGGAAGCTGTGAAAAGAAAAGAAGTGAAAAGAAAAGGAGAAAAGGACAGACATACCCATTTGAATGTAGAGTTCCAAAGAATAGCAAGGAGAGATAAGAAAGCCTTCCTCAGTGATCAGTGCAAAGAAATGGAGGAAAATAATAGAATGGTAAAGACTAGAGATCTCTTCAAGGAAATTAGAGATACCAAGGGAATATTTCATGCAGATGGGCTCAATAAAGGACAGAAATGGTATGGACCTATCACAAGCAGAAGATATTAAGAAGAGGTGGCAAGAATACACAAGAACTGTACAAAAAGATCTTCATGACCCAGATAATTAAGATGGTGTGATCACTCACCTAGAGCCAGACATCCTGGAATGTGAAGTCAAGTGGGCCTTAGGAAGCATCACTACGAATAAAGCTAGTGGAGGTGATGGAATTCCAGTTGAGCTATTTCAAATTCTGAAAGATGATGCTGTGAAATTGCTACACTCAATATGGCAGCAGTGGCCACAGGACTGGAAAAGGTCAGTTTTCATTCCACTTCCAAAGAAAGGCAATGCCAAAGAATGTTCAAACTACCACACAATTGCACTCATCTCACATGCTAGTAAAGTAATGCTCAAAATTCTCCAAGCCAAGCTTCAGCAATACGTGAACTGTGAACATCCAGATGTTCAAGCTGAATTTAGAAAAGGCAGAGCAACCAGAGATCAAATGGTCAGCATCCGACGGATCTTCGAAAAACCAGGAGTTCCAGAAAAACATCTATTTTTGCTTTATTGACTATCCCAAAGCCTTTGACTCGGTGGATCACAATAAACTGTGGAAAATTCTGAAAGAGATGGGAATACCAGACCACCTGACCTGCCTCTTGAGAAACCTGTATGCAGGTCAGGAAGCAACAGTTAAAACTGGACATAGAACAACAGACTGGTTCCAAATAAGAAAAGGAGTACGTCAAGGCTGTATATTGTCACCATGCTTATTGAACTTATATGCAGAGTACATCATGAGAAACCTTGGGCTGGAGGAAGCACAAGCTGGAATGAAGATTGCTGGGAGAAATATCAATCACATCAAACATGCAGATGACACCAACTTTATGCCAGAAAGTGAAGAAGAACTAAAGAGCTTCTGATGAAAGTGAGAGAGGAGAGTGAAAAAGTTGGCTTAAAGCTCAACATTCAGAAAATGAAGATCATGGCACCTGGTCCCATGACTTCATGGCAAATAGACGGGAAAACAGTGGCTGACTTTATTTTTTGGGGCTCCAAAATCACTGCAGATTGTGACTGTAGCCATGAAATTAAAAGACACGTGCTCCTTGGAAGGAAAATTATGACTAATCTAGATAGCGTATTAAAAAGTAGAGACATTACTTTGCCAATAAAGGTCCATCTACTCAAGGCTATGGTTTTTCCAGTAGTCATGTATGCGTGTGAGAATTGGACACTAAAGAAAGCTGGGTGCCAAATAATTGATGCTTTTGAGCTGTGGTGTTGGAGAAGACTCTTGAGAGTCCCTTGGACTGCAAGGAAATCCAACCAGTCCATCCTAAAGCAGATCAGTCCTGGGTGTTCATTGGAAGGACTGATGCTAAAACTGAAACTCCAATACTTTGGCCACCTGATGCAAAGAGTTGACTCATTTGAAAAGACCCTGATGCTGGGAAAGATTGAGGGCAGGAGGAGAAGGTAACGACAGAGGATGAGATGGTTGGATGGCATCACCGACTCAATGGACATGAGTTTGGGTAAACTCTGGGAGTTGGTGATGGACAGGGAGGCCTGGGTTGCTGCAGTCCATGTGGTTGCAAAGAGTTGGACATGACAGAGCAACTGAACTGAACTGAACTGAAGGTGTATATTGTCCTTTCAAGTGAAGAAAACCTTCTGGGAGAATTCTCATATAAAAATTATGGCCTGTCCCCTTAGCATGTCAAAGACTAATGACCACAGTGATGGATACTGTTTTCTTCCTTGTGAGAAATTTTGACTTTCTAAGGATCACAGGGTAGAAATAGTCCTATGGTTCAGTGTCTGTGAGGCATTGAGGAAAAAGAAGGTGAGGGTTGAATCACCTTTGTCTCCATTCCTTTCAAACCTCAGACTGTGTAAATTGAGGGTTCTGAGGAACACCACCTGTTTATTGTTCTTTTCAGCCCTGATCCTGAACAGAGCCTGGTGAGATTGAGGAATGATGTGTAGAAACACTGGGAGTTTACCGGTATTTTTTAAGCACAGAGACAAACAAGAGGAGTAAGGACCAAAAGAAGAAAATGAGGAATCTGCGGGAAGAGTCATTACAAGTCTTGTATTTTGGATGCTTTGACGAGTGTCTTTAGACAACCCTGTGGTTATAAACCAAGAGATCCAGCTCTCACTTTGGAAACATAGGGAAAGTCCATGAAGGTCCATTGTGAATCTGAGTTTCTGCCCCTGTTCCTACAGATCACAACTGTGTAGTAAATGAATATGGAAAGTGCCTCCTCTGTGACTGAGTTTATCCTTATGGGATTGACAGAGCAACCTAAACTCCAGCTACCTCTGTTTTTCCTGTTTCTGCTGAGCTACATGATCATTGTGGTGGACAATTTGTGCTTAATGAATCTAATTTGCCTAAATTCACACCTGCACAAACCCATGTACTTTTTTGTCTTCAATCTCTCTTTTATTTATCTTTGTTACTCACCTGTCTTTACCCCCAAAATGCTAATGAGCTTTATTTTTGAGAATATGCTATCTCCTTTACAGAATGTATGTCTCAGGTATTTTTCTTCTGCTTTTTTTGTCAGCTCTGAGTGCTATGTGTTGACAGCCATGGCCTATGATTGCTATGTGGCCATCTGTAAGCCCTTGTTGTACACAATGGCCGTGTCCCCTCAGATGTGTTCTCTGCTGACATCTGGTTTGTATGTGATGGAATTTCCTGGAGCCATGGTCCACACAGGGTGTATGATGAGGCTGAACTTTTGTGATTCCAATATCATCAACCATTTCATGTGTGACATTTTCCCGCTCCTCCAGCTCATCTGTAGCAGCATTTATGCCAATAAGATTGTAGTTTCTGCTGTTGTGGGGACAGTTGTAACAGTATCTAACCTGATTATCTTTATTTCTTACACTTTGATTCTTTTCAATATTCTTCATGTACCATCATCTAAAGGTTGATCCAAAGCCTTGAGCACCTGTTTTCCCATATTACAACAGTTGGTCTATTTTATGGATTTGGGCTACTCACTAATGTCAGACCATCATCTTCTAGGTTTGTGGAAGAGGGAAACTTTTCTCACTCTTTTCCACCACTGTGGTACCCATGCTGAACCTTCTCATATGGCCTCAGGAATAAGGATGTCAAAATTGCTGTGAAGAAAATCCTGAAAAGAATTACAAACGGAACCAAACCATTTATACCACCTTTTCTTTGTTGTCTTTCTTTTTTTCCTGCTCAACTTTATCCTCTTCCTCTCATTCTTTTTTCACATTTTCCTTTGTTCTTCCTCATGTCTTCTTGACAGGATTCATCTCTAATGTCTGATGGCTATTCTTCTCTTGCCACATGATGTAACACTGTGGGCCTATTTGACTGGAAAATCATCCTCAGCCCTAAGTGATCCCATAACATTTGGAGAGTAGGGACAAATAACCTTACCCATCTGATGATAACACTATGATTTCCCTTGTGTGTCAACTCATCCAAGGTATGCCATAGAGTAATATGCTGTTTGACCAATTTTTTTCTTTCTTGCTTTCATTACATACAGCCCTTTCCTGTATCAGTGCTGTCATTACTTACCACTCCATTAACACAGAGAAGTAATGACAAAAATGTGGACGTGGTAAAGATGTAAAAATTTCCAAAACTTTTCTGGATTTTCTTTCAGTAATAGCTCCTGTTCTGTATTTTAGGGGCCACATAGGTAAAGAAATTGAATAATTTGTTGAACCATAATTCTTTTATTCTTGAGGGTACTTGAGAATGAATAAGCTAAACTATTCTATATACCTTTCTCAATCCACACCAATAAAAATGCCTGTTTTTAGTTTATTGGTCAATTGATATGTTGTCATAAATATAATTGAAATTGTTATCAACTTGCCTATCAGTGGATTGTAATTGTGATTAAAAGTTGCACAGTGGTATATTTGACTACAGAGTATGTTATCAAACATAAGGTCAGGATTCATTGTCTAACTATGTAAGAGGGCTTCTCCTCTACCAAAGAAAGATGAGTTTCCCACTTTTCAAAAGAAAACAAAAGTATTTGGCAGAAACATTGTCTTGTTGATATTTACTGTTTTAGTTCATAAATTTGACTCCTTCCCTCTATTAGAGGAAAATTTAGATTGGTAGAAAATAATGTGTTACAGAATTTTACAAATGGTCTAAAAGATAAATCTCCTTATCTGATTTTTTTTTTTTTGCTGAGGAAATAGTTCTGTGACTTGCTCAGAATCACACGGCTAAAATTGCAGAGACAGTTTTTGCAGCCACTGTTCATCTTGTGAAAAAAATGGAAGGAAAGAAAGAACTGTGAAGGGACAGATAGAACTTCTGGAGAGTTATTTCTGAGTGAGCTTGAAAGTGGGAATTTTCCAGTGTGGAGTTATCTCAGAAAACTAGAAATAGAAATACCAAATGTCCAGTAATTCCACTCTTGTGTATATATCTGAAAAATATGAAAACATTAATTCAAAAAGATATTTGTACCCCAATATTCAGTGCAGCATAATTTACAATTGCCATGATATGGGAGTATCCTAAAACTCCATCAACAGATTGAAAGGATAAGATGTGGCAGATATATACAATGGAGTATTACTCATCCATCAAAAGAATGAAAAACTCCCATTTACAGCAACATCAATGGACTTGCAGGGTATTATGCTAAGTGGTTTAAGTCAGGCAAAAAAGACAAAGATGATATTACTTATATGTGAAATCAGAAAACTGTAAAAATTAGTGAATACAGCAAAAGAGATATAGACTCATTGATGCAGAGAAAAATTTATACCTGTGGGGAAAAGGAAGAGGGAAGAGACAATAAAAAGGTAGGTGATTAAGAGGTATAAACTATTATGTATAAAATAAGCTCTAAGGATATATTGTACAACACAGGAGATATAACCAGTATTTTTATAATAACTATAAATGGAATATAACCTCTAAGAATTAACTCATATAATATTGTACATAACTATACTTCAATAAAATAAGTTAAAAGAGAATTTTTGATCGGTAATTGATATTTCATTCATAAAACATGATAGAAAAATTACATTCCACAAACAAGCACACATTTACATTAGAATTTTGATGATTTTATTTGGAAATGTTACCTAGTAGATAAAATCATCATAATTCATCTTTAAATATAAGAATATTTTCAGTTTTTAGATAATTATGTTAATATGATAAAGGTTGAAAATACCTATTTTTCTTTTTTATCATCAAACATAACAGACTTACTAGATGTTCCCTGAATATTCATTTATGGTTTAATAAATAATTAAACATTCGACTTAATATCTACCAAGGTCATAAAATATTTCCAACATAGTTGATTCAGTACTTATAGCTACATTTTCCCCCATGTGTATTTGTTGTAAAAAATCTAGCTGAATGTTATGAGATAGATAAGTTTTGAAAGAGCTTATTTAGTCAAATTAATGTGAGTGAATTTGGTGCTGTCATTGATTTTGCTGATTGTTTATTTACTTGAAGAATTATTTGTATAAATAGACCTATTTATCCGGTCCCATCACTTCATGGGAAATAGATGGGAAAACAGTGGAAACAGTGTCAGACTTTATGTTTTTGGGCTCCAAAATCAGTGCAGATGACGACTGCAGCCATGAAATCAAAAGACGCTTACTCCTTGGAAGAAAAGTTATGACCAACCTAGACAGCATATTCAAAAGCAGAGACATTACTTTTCCAACAAAGGTCCATCTAGTCAAGGCTATGGTTTTTCCTGTGGTCGTGTATGGATGTGAGAGTTGGACTGTGAAGAAGGCTGAGTGCCGAAAAGAAGGCTGAGTGAGTCTGAGTGAACTCCGGGAGTTGGTGATGGACAGGGAGGCCTGGTGTGCTGTGATTCATGGGGTCGCAAAGAGTTGGACATGACTGAGCAACTGAAATGAACTGAACTGAATTGAACTGATAATTAAAAACTGTGATGACATATAGCTTTGTGAGTTCTTGCTAGTTTTCTTAATTAAATACTTGGTAGACATACTTTAAGAGTACACAGAATCATGTAAATATTGTATACAAAGTTTTTGGAAATAAGTTATTTAGATAAGACTAGATAGCTATACAGGTCTTTCATTCTAAATGTTCTCTTGCCTGTTCAATTTACCTCCCTTGATTTCTGTGCCTGAAATCTTATACCAGGCCACTCAAAATATAGTATTAACTCCTTTTGGTTTGTCCAAGATTTTTTAAATTATAATTTTCTAACTACAAACATCTTTTCATGCTGGAATTTATTTTTTAAATGCATTTTTATTGAAATATTGTTGATTTACAACATTATTTTCAGGTGTACAACATAGTGTTTCAGTGTTTTTACAGATTTTACTCCATCAAAATTATTACAAGGTAACTGTATAATTCCCTGTGCTATAAAGTAACTCCTTATTGCTTATCTGCTCTATACATAGTAATTTGTAGTTCTTAATCCTGTACCCCCATCTTGCCCCTCTCCCTGCTGGTCACCTGTAGTATTTTTCCTTTGTTTGTTTTATATTTTAGATTCCCATATAACTGGTATCTTATTCTATGTTTCTATATGAGATATTTCACTAACCATAAAATTCTCTAGATCCTTCCAAGTACTTGATGCTTTCTTTATTTTTTTTCAAATTTTTATTATGTATTGGTTTATAGCTGGTTAAGAGTGTTGTGGCAGTTTCTGGTGAATGGCCAAGTGACTCAGTCGTATATATACATGTTTCCATTCTCCACCCAACCCCCCTCCCATCCCGGTGGCACACAACATTGAGCAGAGTTCCATGTGCTATACAATAGAAAACAAGATTATTTATAAATGAGTCAAAGACCTTAACAGATATCTAACCAAAAACCATGATTTAATAAAATGAGATACTTTTTAGTAAATGAGATACTAGTACACCATACTAGAATGGCTGAAATCTGGCATATAAACAACATGAAGTCCTGGAGAGAATGCGGACTACAGGAACTCTCTTTCATGGGTGACGGGAATTATGAATGGTACAGCCACTTTGGAAGTCAGTTCGGCAATTTCTTACAAAACTAATCCTACTTTTACCATGAGATCCAGCAATTACACTTCTTGGAATTTACCCAAATGAATTTAAAACTTACATCCACATAAAAACCTGCACTGGGATCTTTTTTTTAATTTTTATTTTTACTTTATTTTACTTTACAATACTGTATTGGTTTTGCCATACATTGACATGAATCCACCATGGGTGTACATGCGTTCCCAAACATGAACCCCACTCCCACCTCCCTCCCCATAACATCTCTCTGGGTCGTCCCTGTGCGCCAGCCCAAGCATGTGGTAACCTGCATCGGACATAGACTGGCGATTCGTTTCTTACATGATAGTATACATGTTTCAATGCCATTCTCCCAAATCACCCCACCCTCTCCCTTTCCCTCTGAGTCCAAAAGTCCACTCTACACATCTGTGTCTCTTTTGCTGTCTTGCATACAGGGTCATCATTGCCATCTTTCTAAATTCCATATATATGTGTTAGTATACTGTATTGGTGTTTTTCCTTCTGGCTTACTTCACTCTGTATAATTGGCTCCAGTTTCATCCATCTCATTAGAACTGATTCAAATGTTTTCTTTTTAATGGCTGAGTAATACTCCATTGTGTATATGTACCACAGCTTTCTTGTCCATTCATCTGCTGATGGACATCTAGGTTGCTTCCATGTCCTGGCTATTATAAACAGTGCTGCAATGAACATTGGGGTACATGTGTCTCTTTCAATTCTGGTTTCCTTGGTGTGTATGCCCAGCAGTGGGATTGCTGGGTCATAAGGCAGTTCTATTTCCAGCTTCTAAAGGAATCTCCACACTGTTCTCCATAGTGGCTGTACTAGTTTGCATTCCCACCGACAGTGTAAGAGGGTTCCCTTTTCTCCATACCCTCTCCAGCATTTATTGCTTGCAGACTTTTGGATCGCAGCCATTCTGACTGGTGTGAAGTGGTACCTCATTGTGGTCTTGATTTGCATTTCTCTGATAATGAGTGATGTTGAGCATCTTTTCACGTGTTTGTTAGCCATCCATATGTCTTCTTTGGAGAAATGTCTATTTAGTTCTTTGGCCCATTTTTTGATTGGGTCATTTATTTTTCTGGAATTGAGCTGCAGGAGTTGCTTGTATATTTTTGAGATTAGTTGTTTGTCAGTTGTTTCATTTACTATTATTTTCTCCCATTCAGAAGGCTGTCTTTTCACCTTGCTTATATTTTCCTTTGTTGTGCAGAAGCTTTTAATCTTAATTAGATCCCATTTGTTTATTTTTGCTTTTATTTCCAGAATTCTGGGGGGTGGATCATAGAGGATCCTGCTGTAATGTATGTCAGAGAATGTTTTGCCTATGTTCTCCTCTAGGAGTTTTATAGTTTCTGGTCTTACATTTAGATCTTTAATCCATTTTGAGTTTATTTTTGTGTGTGATGTTAGAAAATGATCTAGTTTCATTCTTTTACAAGTGGTTGACCAGTTTTCCCAGCACAAGTTGTTAAAGAGATTGTCTTTCCTCCATTGTATATTCTTGCCTCCTTTGTCAAAGATAAGGTGTCCATATGTGTGTGGATTTATCTCTGGGCTTTCTATTTTGTTCCATTGATCTATATTTCTGTCTTTGCTGCACAGGGATCTTTATAGCAGATTTATTCATAATCAGTTAAACCTAGAAGCTAATAAAATATCCCTCAGAACGTGAGTGGATAAATAAACTGTGGCACATCCAGACAGTTATATTACACAGCACTATAAAGAAATGAGCCATCAAGCTATGAAAAGACTGGAGGAAACTTAATTCATTTTACTAAATGAAAAAAGTCAATCTAAAAAGGCTATATACTATATGACTCCAACTACATGCCATTTTGAAAAAGGCAACTATGGAGACAGTAAAAAGATCATTAGTTGCCAGGGGAGATAAGGATCCATAGGCAGAGCATGGATTAATTCTTAGACAATGAATCTACTCTGTATGATACTATAATGGGGGATATATGTCATTATAAATTTGTTCTAACCCATATACTATACATCAAAAGAGAACCTAAAGTAAGTGATGAGCTTTAATGGTAATGATCTAGGAGAATTGATGCTTTTGAATTGTGGTAATGGAGAAGACTTTTGAGAGTCCCTTGGACAGGAAGGAGATCAAACCAGTTGATCCTAAAGGAAATCAACCCGGAATATTCACTGGAAGGCTGAAGCTCCAATACTTTGGCTACCTGATACGAAGAACTCACTCATTGGAAAAGACCCTGATGTTGGAAAAGAGTGAGGGCAGGAGAAGTGAGTGACAGAGGATGAGATGGTTGGATGACATAACTGATTCAATGGACATGAGTTTAAGCAAACTCCATGAGATAGTGAAGTACAGGGAAGCCTGGTGTGTTGCAGTCCATGGGGTTGCAAAGAGTCAGACATGCCCTTAGTGACTGAATAACAGCAAAAATGTATATATACATATACATGTATTTGTATATATGTACACATATATATATATTTAATGACAAAGAATCATATATAATATTTTTAAAGCTGGGCTATATAATATATGTACATATTAATATGCATAATATATAACTCAGCCAATAAAAATAATGAAATCCCACCATTTGCAATAATGTGGTTGGTCCTAGAGAACAATTTTTAGTGAAATAGGGCAGACAGAGAATTACCAATATTGTGTTACCACTTATATATGGAATATAAAAAATAAAAAGTAAAAAATTAATATAATAGGACAGAAACAATCTCACAGATACTGAGATCAAAGTAGTGGTTATCACTGGGGAGAGGGAAGAGGTGAGAGACAGTAAAGCAAGGAGGGGATTAAGAGATACAGATCAGTATGTATAACATAAAGATATATGGATGGAGAATCAGTCAGTATTTTAATATAGATTTATTTTTTTTTATTTTTTAGTTTTTATTTTTAAATTTTAAAATCTTTAATTCTTACATGCATTCCCAAACATGAACCCCCCTCCCACCTCCCTCCCCACAACATCCCTCTGGGTCATCCCCATGCACCAGCCCCAAGCATGCTGCATCCTGCGTCAGACATAGACTGGCGATTCAATTCACATGATAGTATACATGTTAGAATGTCATTCTCCCAAATCATCCCACCCTCTCCCTCTCCCTCTGAGTCCAAAAGTCCGTTATACACATCTGTGTCTCTTTCCCTGTCTTGCATACAGGGTCGTCATTGCCATCTTCCTAAATTCCATATATATGTGTTAGTATACTGTATTGGTGTTTTTTTAATATAGATTTAAATGGAGTATAACCTGTAAAAATATTGAATCACTATATTGTGCATCTGAAATTACAACATACTGTAAATCAACTATACTTCAATAAAAAAAATTCTGTCTTTGCCTTCTTATAACTTGATTGTAAAGTGTCTTTTTCCGTTGATTTCTTTGGGATCCTTTTTGTTTCCTGGTTCTGGATATGCATTTCCTTGCACAGATGCAGGCATTTTTCAGCCAATTTTTCTTCAAGACATATTTTGCTTCATTTCTCACATTCTTCTTCTGCATCTCTATAATGCCTATATAGTCCAGGTGACATTTTTCATAAATCCCTTAGACTTTACCCATTATTTTTATTCTTTTTTATTTTTCCTCCATTTACTGAATTATTTCAAATGCTTCCCCCCCCTCCAAATTTTAGACTACTTTCCTCAGCTTGTTTAGTCTGCTGTTTTGAATTTTTAGTGAATCATTCCGTTCAGTTATTGTGTTTTTTGAATTCATAAAGATTCATAAAGAATGTTCTGCATGGTATTCATAAAGCTAAAATTCTCACTTTGTTCATGTATTGTTCTGTGATTACAATGAGCATCTTTACGGCAGTTAAATGAAATCTCTGTCATGTAAATCATGTATCCATTTCATTGCCATGCTATGCTATGCTAAGTCGCTTCAATCGTGTCTGACTCTGTGACCCCAGAGATGGCAGCCCACTAGGCTCCTCTGTCCCTGGGATTCTCCAGGCAAGAATACTGGAGTGGGTTGCCACTTCCTTCTCCAATGCATGAAAGGGAAAAAAAGTGAAGTCGCTCAGTCATGCCTGACTCTTAGCGACCCCATGGACTGCAGCCTACCAGGCTCCTCCGTCCATGGGATTTTCCAGGCAAGAGTACTGGAGTGAGGTGCCATTGCCTTCTCCATCCATTTCATTAGGGCCACTTTTTAGGCTCTTTTGGAAAGACTTAAAAAAAATGTTTTTAATGTAATTGGACTTTCCTGCATTTTGCCTTGACTTTCTGCATTTGTGTCTATATATAGACAAATAGCAACCTAATTTAGTCCTCATGAACTGGCTTTGTACTGGAGAAGACCCACACCATTAAGCCTGGCTAGAAAAAGCAAACCTCTTTAACTTTGTAAGAAACGAATCACCAGTCTAGGTTCAACGCAGGATACAGGATGCTTGGGACTGGTGCACTGGGATGACCCAGAGAGATGGTATGGGGAAGGAGGTGGGGGGGGGTTCAGGATTGGGAACTCCTGTACACCCGTGGCGGATTCATGTTGATGTATGGCAAAACCAATATAGTATTGTAAAGTAAAATAAAGTAAAAAAAAAAGTACAATCCACTTTGTTTTTAGTAGCTCTCAGGTATTTGGACATGTTAGGATCCCATGAGGCTCTTAAAACATAGAAGACTAAAGTCAATTCCTCAAGCAGCCCCTAGATAAATCGGGTCATTGGATGCACAGTGCATATTTTCCTTAATCAAGGAGAAGCTGTAGAAAAAGTATTTTCTACAGCTGGCTGTGTTAAGCCAAGGGGAGGTGAATTCTAGCCCACACTGCTATCTCAGTCCTTTCTCTCACCTCAGGCAGCTAAACTATGCCATACCTTATGTCCCCTCAGCTTTCTGGCACAGGCTATCCTGAAGCCAGTCTTCAGAATAGCCTCTAGAAAAATTGGGGCTTTGAATGTGTTGTACATCTCTTTCTCTCCCCAGGAAGATCTGGGAACTGGGGGAAGTCTGTCCCAGTCATGTGGTTCTGGACCACCATAGGTATATGGCAAAAGTTTATTTTGAAATTTCTTAACAACTTCAACATAGCTGGTATCATGCTCAAACTGTGTGCAGGATCCTTTTAACTAAGTTTTGGGTTTCTTACGAAGGGAATTTGTAGAGAAATTGTTTTTGCATCAGTGTGGTCATACAGAGGAGATTCTAGGGCTTGGTCTTCTGCATGTAGCTAATGGGAAATGGTTGTTAATTTTGGCTTGTCCTTGGAGGGTTAACAATCCCTGCAGTGAAGGAAAAACTTGAATGAAATATTGATTGCATAATGAACAAAAGACATATTGTGGTCTAGGTGTAAATACAATCCCCTTAGTTACCTATTACACCCAGAAACTGTTCCTTGGGGGAAGAGTCTGAGGAAGCTGCTGCCCTTCTTATATCTGAGTACATTATACCATTGCACTCACAATATATCTTTTGTGACTTACTGTGTGGCAATAATGATATTAATAGAGGCCATTATTGCTTTCTGCTCCTTGATAGAGTGAAAAGTCATACTCAAGATGATGATCTATAATTCTGAATATACTTTCCAGGAAATATCAGAGATTAATTGCAGGTGGCATTTTCTTAGAATCATAGAAACCAAAGCCTATGAATCTGAAATTGACCTTCCTGGATCAGGGGTATAGCAATAATAAGAAGGAAGAATTTGGATTTTCTGGCTTATGGAGGGTGAGTTTCTGAATTCCATTTATATTTGTCTTTTCCTTGTTTGAGATGGAGACCAAGGATCTTATATAAGACAGTTTCTTTGACTCCTACTCCATCAGATCTAATCTTCATTAGAGAAAACCATCAGGCTCTGAGAGTTGCTGCCTTCAATTATGGGCTTCTCAGGTGGCACTAGTGGTGAAGAACCTGCCGGTCAAATGCAGGAGACCAATAGATAGCGGTTCGATCCCTGGGTCGGGAAGATCCCCTGAAGGAGGGAATGGCAACCCACTCCAGTATTCTTGCCTGGAGAATCCCCATGGACAGAGGAGCCTAGTGGACTCTGGTCCACAGGGTTCAATTTACTGGTGAGGGGTGGGTCCAAGTGCATAAAGAAATGGTGAGATGAGAGAAGGAAAATTCTGTCTTGGTTCAAACTTTTTTTCCCTTTCCCTCGCTTTTTTCCCCCCAACAGTTATGTTTGCATATGGCAGCTGTTCCCTTCACTCTGTAGGTCAAATTTTGGTAATTTTTTGCTGCTTAGTTTATAACACCTTAGAAGGGAAAACTCTTGTCTCGCATCTCCATGGCAATGATAAAGAAAAAGGAACCCTCTTACACTGTTGGTGGGAATGCAAACTAGTACAGCCACTATGGAGAACAGCGTGGAGATCCCTTTAAAAACTGGAAATAGAACTGCCTTATGACCCAGCAATCCCACTACTGGGCATACACACCGAGGAAACCAGAATTGAAAGAGACACGTGTACCCCAATGTTCATGGCAGCACTGTTTATAATAGCCAGGACATGGAAGCAACCTAGATGTCCATCAACAGATGAATGGATAAGAAAGCTGTGGTACATATACACAATGGAGTATTACTCAGCCGTTAAAAGAATACATTTGAATCAGTTCTAATGAGATGGATGAAACTGGAGCCGATTATACAGAGTGAAGTAAGCCAGAAAGAAAAACACCAATACCGTATACTAACACATATATATGGAATTTAGAAAGATGGTAATGATGACCCTGTATGTGAGACAGCAAAAGAGACACATGTATGGAACAGTATTTTGGAGTCTGTGAGAGAGGGAGAGGGTGGGATGATTTGGGAGAATGACATTGAAACATGTATAATATCATATAAGAAACGAATCACCAGTCTATGTTCAATGCAGGACACAGGATGCTTGGGGCTGGTGCACTGGGATGACCCAGAGAGATGGTATGGGGAAGGAAGTGGGAGGGGGTTCAGGATTGGGAACACGTGTACATCTGTGGTGGATTCATGTTGACGTAGGGCAAAACTAATACAATATTGTAAAGTAAAATAAATAAATAAAAAAAATCTGGAAAAAACCTCCTAGGGCAATTAAAAAAAATAACTAAAAATCAGTATATATAAAAAAAGACATTCTATGGGTCATTCTATGGGTCAAGTTTTGGCACCCCCCTCGAGTACTCTTGCCTGGAAAATCCCATGGGCAGAGGAGCCTGGTAGGCTGCAGTCCATGGGGTTGCAAAGAGTTGGACACGACTGAGCGACTTCACTTTCACTTTTCACTTTTCACTTTTCACTTTCATGCATTGGAGAAGGAAATGGCAACCCACTCCAGTGTTCTTGCCTGGAGAATCCCAGGGATGGGGAACCTGGTAGGCAGACGTCTATGGGGTCGCGCAGAGTAGGACACGACTGAAGCGACTTAGCAGCAGCAGCAGCAGCAGCAGCAGCAGCAGCAGCAGCAGCAGCAGCAGCAGCAGCAGCAGCAGCAGCAGCAGTAATTCCCTGTGCATACATCACCATGTGAGAAGAATTGCTGTGAGAAATTCCTCTATGTAACCTTTTCTCCTGTGCTCACAGATTTACTTAGAGAAGAATGGCTCCAGGAAATGGCTCTTCCATGACTCAGTTCATTTTGTTGGGACTAACAGACCAACCAGATCTCCAGCTCCCACTCTTCTTCCTCTTTCTAGTAATGTATATGGTCACTGTTATGGGAAATTTGGGTTTATTATTCCTTATTGGGCTAAGCTCACACCTATATACACCCATGTACTTTTTCCTCTTTAACTTGTCCTTCGTAGATCTGTGTTACTCTTCTGTGTTTACACCCAAAATGCTGATTAACTTCATATCAAAGAAGAATATTATTTCTTATATGGGGTGTATGACCCAGCTCTATTTTCTCAGTTTTTTTTGTCATTTCTGAATGCTATGTGCTGACCTCAATGGCCTATGATCGTTATGTGGCCATCTGTAACCCACTTTTGTATAATGTTGCCATGACCCCCAAAGTGTGTTCCAGCCTTATGCTTGGTTCATACTTCATGGCATTTGCTGGTGCCATGGTTCTCACTGAATGCATGCTGAGACTGACCTTCTGTGAGGCAAACACCATCAACCATTATATGTGTGATATCATGCCTCTACTCAAGCTCTCCTGCACAAGCACCTATGTCAATGAGCTGGTAGATTCCATTATAGCAGGATTCAATGTCATTGTGCCCAGTATCACCATCTTTGTCTCTTATATTTTCATCCTCTCCAACATCCTTCAAATCAGCTCCAAAGAGGGCAGATCCAAAGCCTTTGGTACCTGCAGTTCCCATGTCATTGCTGTTTCTCTCTTCTTTGGATCAATTTCATTTGTGTATCTCAAACCATCTTCTGCTGTGTCTGTGGATGAAGGAAAAATCTCTTCTGTATTTTACACCAATACGGTTCCTTTGCTGAACCCCTTAATCTACAGTTTGAGGAACAAAGATGTTAAACTTGCTCTGAGAAAAACACTGCCTAGATGGTTTTGATCAGAGAGTGTGCTTCTGTGCAGTTATTGATATGACAAGGAGATTATGTGTTAATTAAAAATTAATTAAGTATTTTTAGTTTCAGCCTTATTATCCTTTTTTTTTCATATAATGATTAAGAAAATGTGTGCCCTTTCTCAATAATTAGCTTCCAATTTTTCTATCTGGAAGTTCTTTTTCCTAACTACACAATAGCTTACCCCTCCCCCATTTTTCCTATTTAGTAATAACATTAAATTAGAAATGTTATCTGTGCTTTTTTGTAATTTCAAACTTTTAGTTTTTATTGGAAAAAGAAAATGGTCTTCAAATGGTCAAATTTGAGATACCTCTGATATAACGAGCAACAAATGAAGAAAATCACCTAGATAACACTAGAGTAGCACTGTTTAATTGGAATTGTGCTTATCTGCCACTTACTTTTAGAAGCATGCGTCCTAATCTCTGATTTCTACTCCCATGTATCCATTTTTTGACTACGAAAAGATGTTTCCTTTGCCAGATACTGAAGTTTCTAAAACAGCTTTGAATATCATTTTTACATCTGTAAATATCTTAAATCTAGCTTTAGGCAAGTATTTTCTTTTTACCTTTGTGCAGTGAAACCAGTACATGCACATCATATAAATATATTTGTTTCATCAATAATAAAATGAAGTTCAGAATGGTTAATGATTTAAAGAAAAAATTTAGACTAAATTGTTAGCCTTCTAATTTCAAGTCTACTACTTTGTAAACTGCTTATATCAAATTCATTCTGCCCTATCCATTTCAGTAAGACTACTTTGAGAAAATATTTGTAACTTGTAGCTTGACTATTATTTATTAAAGAATTTCTCTCATGCCATGTGTTACCTTTTTTGTTGATGCTTGCTTGTTTAGCAAAGAGTTTCATTTGTTTCTTTGGTTGGGAAAGAAGGCATTTTGGGCACATATTGAGATGATTGACTCAAATTAGGAGGGTACTTTTTCTGCAAAATTAAGAAAACTTAATTTGGGATGTTTGAAAGTATCTGTTATTAAAAGAATAGGACCTGGGTGAGAAAGGAGCCCAGAATCATGTCATTAGGATAGACCTCAGCAAGGCACATGGTCAACAAAAAAGAGACCATGTGTGAGAAGTGTCATAAGGCTTAGGAAACATTTTATTCTGAAGTTGTATCCTTTCTGTATGGGACTGTAAATGTCTTCAAATTGTTGGTAAAACTATAAAGTACATGACCGTAAATTAGTACTGCTTTGGGGAAATGAAGGTGAAAACACCATGGTCACATTTGGAACCAGGTAGAAAGAAGGCATCAGCTACAAGTAATAAAACAGTTAAGAATAATTTGAGTTCATGTTAGAAAGATGAAATTTAGAGAGTAAAATGATGGATAATTAAAGCCCTTACATGTTACTCTCCTCTTCTTTCTGCAAGGTCCTAGAAACATTCAGAGCTCACAGGTTTTCAGGCTTCCCTGATGGCTCAGAAGGTAAAGAATCTGCCTGCCAGTGCAAGATACTAGGGTTCAGTTCCTGGTGTGAGAAGATCCCTTTGAGAAGGGAATGACTACCTAATCCATTATCACAGGGTTTCTCTGGAAAGGACACCAGCTTAAGTTATTTGATACTTAATAAAGTTAAGCCAACAGAGTTTAAGGCTCTGAGAACAACTAAATCACTCTTCATTTTGTGTACTTCCATAAATATTTCAAGTTACTAAACCTTAAATTGCAGCTGGCAGTATAATGACATCTTGAAGGAAATATTTTGTGAATACACAAATTTTGGCCCTGATTTTACTGAAAAGGATGCTGAACTATTATCTTTCTTAGTTAAATATTCTACCTTAAAAGTCAGTATAATGTGGCAAAGGATAATGTAAATATTTTTTGCATGGCTGGCAATCATGCACATATTCAGGGGAAGCTTCCACAAAGCTTATGGTAGCCTGAGTGAGAAAGTAGGGCTTTCCCCCTCAAATATCCCATGTCTGTTCCCAGATTACTAATTGTTGCTTCTGAATCAGACACGGAGACACAGGGGGAGCAGCCACTGTTGGTACACCTCCCCACCGTGGCTATAATCCCCTCGTGATACAGCTGAAGTTATTTCCAGGGGATTTAAAGGCCAGTACCCTTTATCCTTCTCATCTTTATTTTTCTCTTTTTTTGTCTTGTGGGAGTCAATCACAAAGACCAAGACTTTCAAAAAGCAAGAAGCACATCCAGAGATAATTAGAAAGTCCCCATGCTTGTATACCATGCTTGTACATAATGCAGACTCAGAAAGACCAGGGAAGAACTTCAATTACCTAAGCCTCATCTTCCACACGGAGGTAGCCTATAACAATCGAAAGTATAAAAAATAAGAAAAGAGGTCAAAATGACAAAGTGGCAGGATGCTAAGCTCAACCCTTTTCAGGAACACACCAAATTACAACTACATATGGAGCAACTCTTGCTGATATTAACCTGGGCACTAGCAGAAGAGCTGTTCTACAACCAAGGCTGTAATGAATGATCCACATGGAATCTGCATGAAGTGGAGGGAAGTCATCAGGTCAGAGCACATACCCCTAGCCTGAAACAGAGAAGAGGAAGGGGATATCACAGGCTAGGGAATCCTTCCAGAGGAGGAAAGATTTCGGTCCAGATTTTAGGCATACCAGCCCTGGAGTTTAACAGGAAGATGAGCTGCCTTATCTGGTTTGACAGCCAGTGGAGGTTTACCTGAGTTTGTAAGAAACTGAGACGCTGCTCTTGAAGGGTATGAACCAGAACTGCTAACTCCCAGTCACAGCACGAAGACAGCAGATTGAAAACTGCCTGAGACTCTGGGCAACTTGTAGGGACCACTCCAACACTCCCACCAAGCCTTAACTGAGCTTCTGCTCCAGTCCCTTTTGTTCCTGTGGCTGCTGCCCACCAAGGGGGAGGCCACCATTGTTAAAGAAAGTGTACACTCTTAGACACAACAGAGGTAACTTGGACACTGGTCCTGAGCCATTGTGAACTCATATGTCTCTGCACACACTCCAGGAGGAGTGAAGTTAGCTCCAGAGAAGAGAACATTATCAACAGAGTGTACATCCCTCTGTATACTTAGGAGAGAGCAGGGCCAGTTCAGTGGTATGGCACCAACCCCTCAGTCCTGCTCAGAGTCTCACTGAGACATACACACTGGGGAAAAAGAGAAACCAGCCCAGAAGCACAGCCCCAAGCTGTCAGGCCTTGGTCCTGCCCCAGAATAAATCAGAGACTGCCATTACAGACATGAGAAAACCAGTCTCTCAAGGCTCTTGTTCCAGACCTCAGGCTGCACCCTGCCTCTGATAAGGTGGTGAAAGCCATGGAGAACTGAAGCTCTTGCTCACCCCTGGCTCTGGCTCTAACCCCACCAACTCCAGCCCTACATCCCACCAATGCAATGGCTGTCATCACACTTCAGAGGAAGTCACACCCTATCTTCAAGTGCCTATGGAACTTTCTCCGAGATACATCACATACTAAGCCTCAGGATGAATCTTAACAAATTTAAGAGGATAAAAATTATATCAAACATCGCAGCCATTCTGACTGGTGTGAAGTGGTACCTCATTGTGGTTTTGATTTGCATTTCTCTAATAATGAGTGATGTTGAGCATCTTTTCATGTGTTTGTTAGCTATCTGTATGTCTTCTTTGGAGAAATGTCTATTTAGTTCTTTGGCCCATTTTTTGATTGGGTGGTTTATTTTTCTGGAATTGAGCTACATAAGTTGCTTGTATATTTTTGAGATTAGTTGTTTGTCAGTTGCTTCATTTGCTATTATTTTCTCCCATTCAGAAGGCTGTCTTTTCACCTTGCTTATATTTTCCTTTGTTGTGCAGAAGCTTTTAATTTTAATTAGATCCCATTTGTTTATTTTTGCTTTTATTTCCAGCATTCTGGGAGGTGGATCATAGAGGATCCTGCTGTGATTTACGTCTGAGAGTGTTTTGCCTATGTTCTCCTCTAGGAGTTTTATAGTTTCTGGTCTTACATTTAGATCTTTAATCCATTTTGAGTTTATTTTTGTGTGCGGTGTTAGAAAGTGATCTAGTTTCATTCTTTTACAAGTGGTTGACCAGTTTTCCCAGCACCACTTGTTAAAGAGATTGTCTTTCCTCCATTGTATATTCTTGCCTCCTTTGTCAAAGATAAGGTGTCCATATGTGTGTGGATTTATCTCTGGGATTTCTATTTTGTTCCATTGATCTATATGTCTGTCTTTGTGCCAGTACCATACTCTTTTGATGACTGTGGCTTTGTAGTAGAGCCTGAAGTCAGGCAAGTTGATTCTTCCAGTTCCATTCTTCTTTCTCAAGATTGCTTTGGCAATTCGAGGTTTTTTGTATTTCCATACAAATTGTGAAATTATTTGTTCTAGCTCTGTGAAAAATACTGTTGGTAGCTTGATAGGGATTGCATTGAATTTGTAAATTGCTTTGGGTAGTATACTCATTTTCACTATATTGATTCCTCTGATCCATGAACATGGTATATTTCTCCATCTATTAGTGTCCTCTTTGATTTCTTTCATCAGTGTTTTATAGTTTTCTATATATAGGTATTTAGTTTCTTTAGGTAGATATATTCCTAAGTATTTTATTCTTTTCGTTGCAATGGTGAATGGATTTGTTTCCTTAATTTCTTTTTCTAGTTTCTCATTATTCGTGTATAGGAATGCAAGGGATTTCTGTGTGTTGATTTTATATCCTGCAACTTTACTATATTCATTGATGAGCTCTAGTAATTTTCTGGTGGAGTCTTTAGGGTTTTCCATGTAGAGGATCATGTCATCTGCAAGGAAATCAACAATAACACAATAATAGTGGGAGACTTTAACACCCCACTCACACCTATGGACAGATCAACTAAACAGAAAATTTAACAAAGAAATGCAAACTTTAAATGATACATTAGATCAGTTAGACCTAATTGACATCTATAGGACATTGTTTTCACCCCAAAACAATGAATTTCACCTTTTTTCAAGTGCTCATGGAACCTTCTCCAGGATAGATCACATCCTGGGCCATAAATCTAAACTTGATAAATTCAAAAAAATCGAAATCATTCCAAGCATCTTTTCTGACCATAATGCATTAAGATTAGATCTCAATTACAGGAGAAAAACTATTAAAAATTCCAACATATGGAGGATGAACAACACACTTCTGAATAACCAACAAATCACAGAAGAAATCAAAAAAGAAATCAAAATATGCATAAAAACTAATGAAAATGAAAACACAACAACCCAAAACCTGTGGGACACTATAAAAGCAGTGCTAAGAGGAAAGTTCATAGCAATACAGGCATACCTCAAGAAACAAGAAAAAAGTCAAATAAATAACCTAACTCTACAACTAAAGCAACTAGAAAAGGAAGAATTGGAGAACCCCAGAGTGAGTAGAAGGAAAGAAATCTTAAAAATTAGGGCAGAAATAAATGCAAAAGAAACAAAAGAGACCATAGCAAAAATCAACAAAGCCAAAAGCTGGTTCTTTGAAAGGATAAATAAAATTGACAAAACATTAGCCATACTCATCAAGAAGCTAAGAGAGAAAAATCAAATCAATAAAATTAGAAATGAAAATGGAGAGATCACAACAGACAACACAGAAATACAAAGGATCATAAGAGACTACTATCAGCAGTTGTATGCCAATAAAATGGACAACGTGGAAGAAATGGACAAATTCTTAGAAAAGTACAATTTTCCAAAACTGAACCAGGAAGAAATAGAAAATCTTAACAGACCCATCACAAGCATGGAAATTGCAACTGTAATCAGAAATCTTCCAGCAAACAAAAGCCCAGGTCCAAACGGCTTCACAGCTGAATTCTACCAAAAATTTCGAGAAGAGCTAACACCTATCCTACTCAAACTCTTCCAGAAAATTTCAGAGGAAGGTAAACTTCCAAAGTCATTCTGTGAGGCCACCATCACCCTAATACCAAAACCTGACAAAGATGTCACAAAAAAAGAAAACTACAGGCCAGTATCACTGATGAACATAGATGCAAAAATCCTCAACAAAATTCTAGCAATCAGAATCCAACAACACATTAAAAAGATCATACACCATGACCAAGTGGGCTTTATCCCAGGGATGCAAGGATTCTTCAATATCCGCAAATCAATCAATGTAATTCACCACATTAACAAATTGAAAAATAAAAACCATATGATTATCTCAATAGATGCAGAGAAGGCCTTTGACAAAATTCAACATCCATTTATGATAAAAACTCTCCAGAAAGCAGGAATAGAAGGAACATACCTCAACATAATAAAAGCTATCTATGACAAACCCACAGCAAACATTATCCTCAATGGTGAAAAATTGAAAGCATTTCCCCTAAAGTCAGGAACAAGACAAGGGTGCCCATTTTCACCGCTACTATTCAACATAGTTCTGGAAGTTTTGGCCACAGCAATCAGAGCAGAAAAAGAAATAAAAGGAATCCAAATTGGAAAAGAAGAAGTAAAACTCTCACTGTTTGCAGATGACATAAATCTTTGATAAAGTTGTAATGTGCATGATTATAAAGTAGAAGTGCATTCGGAAATGATGGTGAAAATGCTATGGTCATATTTGCTATGGTCACATTTGGAACAAGGGACAAAGAGGGAAGCTAGGGGTGATAAAATAACTGAGGGCATTTGAAACTCAAGTTAGGAAGAAGAAATTTAGAGAGTAAATTGATAGATAATGAAAGATCCTACCTATGACATCACTCTCCTTTTTATAGGACCCTAGGAATATTATGGTGCTAATGGTGTTTCATTGGATAGGACACAAATTTAAGTTATTTGATTTTTGTTAGTTAAACCAACAGAGCTGGAGAACCGGGGAACAAGTAAATCATTTTTGCTCTTGTGGACCTTCATATCTATTAATATTTCCTTGTGTGTGCTTAGTTGCTCAGTCATGTCTGACTTTTTGCAACTTCAAGCCCACCAGACTCCTCTCTCCATGGGATTCTCCAGGCAAGAATACTGGAGTGGGTTGTGATTCCCTTCTCCAGAGGATCTTCCTGACCCAGGGATTAAACTTGCATTGGTGGTGGATTCTTTACTGTCTCAGACAGCAGGGAAGCCCCTAGTACTTTCATACAGATTTAAATTACTAAACCTCAAAGTGCAACTGATAGTATAATGACATCTTAAAGAAAATATTTTGTGAATACACAAATTTTTGCACTGTCTTTACTGGAAAAGACGTTGCTTTTTAATTTTTTTTAAAGGCAAAAATGGGACCGTGAAAATCCTCAGTGTGATGTGTCAAGGGATAATTTAAATATTTTCTCCATGGATGTCAGGCATGCAGATGTCCAGAAGAAGCTTCCATAGAGCTTACGGAACCCAAGTTGGGAAAGTAGGACCTTTCCCCTCCCATATTCAGTGTCTGTACTCTGATTACTGATTGTTGCTTCTGACCCAGACATGCAGACACAGGGGGAGCAGCCGCTGTTGGTGCACCTCTCCACCGTGGCTACAAGCTGCTCCTGATCCAGCTGAAGTGACTTTCAGGGAATTTAAAGGCCAGCACACTTTTCCCTGTCATCACTATTTTCTCTTTTTGGTCTTTCATGAACCAGACAATAAAGATAACTTTTAAAAATCAAGAAGCCCATATAGAGATAATGAGAAAGTCCCTGTGCATGTACTTGAAATGATTCACGCTCAAAAAGGCCAGAAAATAATTTAAGTTTTCTCCTGAGCCTGATCCTCTGCATGGAGATTGCCTATAACAATCTAAACTTCGAAAATGAGGAGGGAGTTCTAGATGGTGGGCTGGTAGGATGCTAAGATTACCCATCGGAGAAGGCAGTGGCACCCCACTCCAGTACTCTTGCGTGGAAAATCCCATGGATGGAGGAGCCTGGTAGGCTGCAGCCCACGGGGTCGCTAGGAGTTGGACACGACTCAGTGACTTCACTTTGACTTTTCACTTTCACGCATTGGAGAAGGAAGTGGCAACCCACTCCTGTGTTCTTGCCTGGAAAATCACATGGACGGAGGAGCCTGGTAGGCTGCCGTTTATGGGGTTGCACAGAGTTGGACACAACTGAAGCGACTTAGTAGCAGCAGCAAGCTCACCCATTACCACTACATATAGAGAAACTTTTGCTGAAATCCACCTGGGCAAGAACTTGTTCTACAACCAAGGTTATAAAGAATAATCCATATGGAGTCTGCAAGAAAGGGAAGAGAAATGATATGGTTGGGACCTATACTTCTCACCTGGGACAGAGAAGAAGGGAATATCACAAGCTGCGAAATACTCCTGGAGGAGCAAGGATTTGGGGCCACAGTTTAGGCACATCTGCCCTAGCATTTAATAACAGGAAATAAGCCCCCTTTATGGCTTGAAAACCAGTGCAGATTTACCTGAGTATTGCAAGTGATTGAGACCCTGCTGTTGAAGAGCATGTGCCAGACCTGCTCACTCCCAATCACAGCAGGGAGGCAGCAGATTGAAAACTGCCTGGGACTCCATCCAGCTGGCAAGGGCCACCCCAGCATCTCCTCTTCCCCAGCCCTAATGAGCTCCTGCCCCAGCCTCTCATGCTCCTGCGGTTGCTGCCTATTAAAGGGGAGGATACCGTTGCTAACAAAAGTGTGCACACTTGGAGGGATGGGAGGTGACTTGGACACTGAGCCTGCAATTGAGCCATTGCCTGTTTCTGCAGGCACTCCAGGAGGAGTGAAGTTAGGTCCAGGGAAGAGAACACTATCACCAGAGTGCACATCCTTTTCTATTTTGGGAGAGGGCGGGTTCAGTTCTGTGCTGTGGCCCCAACCCCTCCACCAATGCTGCTGCTGCTGCTGCTAAGTCACTTCAGTTGTGTCAGACTCTGTGCAATCCCATAGATGGCAGCCCACCAGGCTCCCCCATCGCTGAGATTCTCTAGGCAAGAATACTGGAGTGGGTTGCCATTTCTTTCTCCAATGCATGAAAGTGAAAAGTCAAAGTGAAGTCACTTAGTCATGTCCGACTATTCGCGACCCCATGGACTGCAGCCTACCAGGCTCCTCTGTCCATGGGATTTTCCAGGCAAGAGTACTGGAGTGGGGTGCCATTGCCTTCTCCACCCTACACCAATACTCAGTCACAAATCAAGGCAAGCACAAAGGAGAAACAGTGGCGGAAAAAGTGACTAACAAGTCACTACCCAAGGCGAGCACACTGGGGGAAAAGTGGGGGAAAAGTCACTAACGAGTCACTAACCACACTGGGGAAAAAAGTTGCTAACCAAGGTATGCACACTGGGGAAAAACCAGCACAGAAATATAGCCCCAAGCTCTCAGGCCTTGGTCCTGTCCCAAAATACTGCCATCAAATTCAGGAGAAACCCAGTTTCTCAAGGCTCTTGCACCACCTTCTTAGGCTACAGCTCTGGACCTGATAGGGTAGTGACAGCCATTGAGAACTGGAGAAGCCGTTGCTCATCCTGGCTCTGGCTCTTGTCCCACCAACTCCATCCTACATCCCACCAATGGAGTGGCTGACCTCATACTCCAGGAGAAGACACAGTCCATGCTCACTTCAGATCCAGTTCTCCCAGCAAAGCCATTGGACATTCACAGACTGCATAGGGACATTCCCACATAAGAAACAACCTTCAAGCCAGGGATAGGTAATTGCTTTACCTAATGTCATAGAGACAGAGAAAATTAAGCAAAATGAGATGTTAGAAGAGTTTGTTTCAAACAAAAGAACAACAGCAAAAACCTCAATAAATCTCTAACGGAAAGGAAACGAATAGTTTACCTGACAGAGTTCAAAGCATCATAGTGAGATATCTAACTAAAGTGCAGAAAGGAATAGATGAATACCATGGAAATTTTAATAAGGAACTATAAATAATAACTGAAATGAAAAATACACTGGAGGAAAATTATCAGCAGATTAGTGATAAAGGATAATGCCTAAGTGGATAGGAAAAAGAGAATAATGGAAATAGCCCAGTTAAAACAACAAAAAAATGCAAATAAAAATTAAAAATATGAGTAGTTTAAGGGAGCTCTGTGACAACATCAAGTTGACTAACATTTGTATTCTAGTGGACCCAGCAGCAGAAGAGAGCAAGAAAGTGGTAAAAAAAACAAAAAGGTATTTTATGAAATTATGGCTAAACACTTGCTGAACCTGAAGAAGGAAACAGATATCTAGATTTGGGAAGTACGGAGAGTCTCAAATAAGATGAACCCAAAGAGAGCCAAACCAATATATATCATATTTAAAATGGCAAAATTTAATATCACAGTAGAATATTAAAGGTAGCAATAGAAAAATAAGGAATTTCTTATGAGGGAATCCACATAAATCTATTATAAGCTGATTATTCTGAAGAAACTTTGCAGGCCAGAGGAAGTAGCATAATATATTTAAAGTGCTGAAAGTAAAAAGCTATAGCCTAAGATACTCTTCCAAGCCAAGCTATCATTCAGCATTGAAGAAGAATTAAAAAAGCATCTCCAACAAGCAAAACCTAGGAGCGTTTTGTACTAAACCAACCATATAAGAAATGATAAGATGTCTTCTTTACTGAAAAAGAAAGACTTTATTGAAAAAGAAAAGACTAAAAGAATATTAGGAAATATAAGAAGAGAAAATTCCGCTGGTTAAGGCAAATATATGGTAAATGCTGTTGATAAACCATTTAAATAAGCTAGTAAAGTGAAGTTGCTCAGTTGTGTCCGACTCTCTGTGACCCCATGGACTGTAGCCTACTAGGCTCCTCTGTCCATGGGATTTTCCAGGCAATAGTACTGGAGTGGATTGCCATTTCCTGCCCCAATGTCTCCCACATTGTAGACAGACGCTTTACCGTCTGAGCCTCCAGGGTGAAAAATGTGAGATTATGCCAAGAAATCAAAGCAACCAAAGTGGCCAGCAAGAACTGAGTTTATAAAAAAGATGTGGTATATGTGCACAATGGAATGCTGTGCTGTGCTTATTTGCTCAGTCATGTTTGACTCTTTGAGACCCATGGACTATAGCCCACCAGGCTTCTCTGTCCATGGGGATTCTCCTGGCAAGAATACTAGAGAGGGTTGCCATGACCTTCTCCAGGGGATCTTCCTAACCCAGGGATCAAACCCAGGTCTCCCACACTGCAGGTGGATTCTTTAACATCTAAGCCACCAGAGAAGCCCAAGAATACTGGAATGGGTTGACTATCCCTTCTCCAGGGAATCTTCTTAACCAGAAATTGAACTGGGGTCTCCTGCATTACAGGCAGATTCTTTACCACCTGAGCTACAGAGAAATGTAAGTCAAAATAATAATGAGATTATCACCTCACACTTGTTAAAATGGCTATCATGAATAATAACACAAATAACAAAAATTGGCAAGCATGTGGAGAAAAGAAAACCTTAATACAATTCTGGGAATGCAAACGGGTGCAACCACTATGGAAAAAATTATAGAGGTTCTTCAAAAAACTAAATAAAACTTCTATATGATCCAACAATTGGTATATATCTGAAGAAAATGAAAACAATAATATGAAAAAATACATGAAACCAGTGTTCATAGCAGCACTATTTTTAATAGTATAGATGTGGCAGTCATCTAAGTGTCCATCAACAGATGAATTATACATACATACACATATACACTTAATGGCTGAGTTTTATATATATCATGAAAAAGAATGTAATTCTTCTGTTTGCAATTATGTAGTTGACCATACAGAATAGTATGTTCAGTGAAATAATGCAAAGATTAATGCTATATGTTATCAGTTATATGTGAAATATGAAAAGAAAAAAATATATATTACAGAATAGAAACATTTTCACAGATACAGAGTCTAAATTAGTGGTTACCAGTGAGGAAAGGGAAGGGAAATATAGGAGTAGGGGATTGAAAGATACAGAACAGTATGTATAAAATAAATAAACAACAAAGGTGTATTATATAGATGGATAATATAGTCAATATTTTCATAAAGATTTAAATGAAGTTTAATGTATAAAAATATTGAATCTCTATATTGTACACCTGAAACTAACATGAGATTGTAAATCAACTATACTTGAAGAAAAGCTCTTTCTTTGACTTCTGTTAACTTGATTGTAATGTGCCTTGTGGTGGATTTCTTTGGGATCATCTTATTTTGGGTGTTTTTGTTTCCTAGTTCTGAATGTCCTGTTGCTTGCACAGACTTGAGGATTTTTTCAGCCAGTTTTTCTTTGAGAAATCTTTTAGATCATCACTTGTGTTTTCTCCTTTGGTGATCCATGGATTGCCTATGTGGCTGTGAAAGTGCTGCACTCAATATGCCAGAAAATTTGGAAAACTCAGCAGTGGCCACAGGACTGGAAAAGGTCAGTTTTCATTCCACTTCCAAAGAAAGGCAATGCCAAAGAATGCTCAAACTACCACACAATTGCACTCATCTCACATGCTAGTAAAGTAATGCTCAAAATTCTTCAAGCCAAGCTTCAGCAATATGTGAACCGTGAACTTCCAGCTGGTTTTAGAAAACGCAGAGGAACTAGAGATCAAATTGCCAACATCCGCTGGATCATTGAAAAAGCAAGAGATTTCCAGAAACACATCTATTTCTGCTTTATTGACTATGCCAAAGCCTTTGACGGTATGGATCACAATAAACTATAGGAAATTCTTAAAGAGATGGGAATACAGACCACCTGACCTGCCTCTTGAGAAACCTATATGCAGGTCAGGATGCAACAGTTAGAACTGGACATGGAACAACAGACTGGTTCCAAATTGGAAACGGAGTATGTCAAGGCTGTATACTGTCGCCCTGCTTATTTAACTACTATGCAGAGTACATCATGAGAAACGCTGGGCTGGAAGAAACACAAGCTGGAATCAAGATTGCTGGGAGAAATATCAATAACCTCAGATATGCAGATGACATTACCCTTATGGCAGAAATTGAAGAACTAAAGAACCCCTTGATGAAAGTGAAAGAGGAGAGTGAAAAAGTTGGCTTAAAGCTCAACATTCAGAAAACGAAGATCATGGCATCTGGTCCCATCACTTCACAGCAAATGTATGGAGAAACAGTGGAAACAGTGGCTGACTTTATATTTTTGGGCTCCAAAATCACAGCAGAAGGTGATTGCAGCCATGAAATTAAAAGACGCTTCCTTCTTGGTAGAAAAGTTATGACCAACCTAGATAGCACATTCAAAAGCGGAGACATTACTTTGCTGACTAAGGTCCGTCTAGTCAAGGCTATGTTTTTTCCAGTGGTCATGTAGGGATGTGAGAGTTGGACTGTGAAGAAAGCTGAGAGCTGGAGAATTGATACTTTTGAACTGTGGTATTGGAGAAGACTCTTGAGAGTCCCTTGGACTGCAAGGAAATCCAACCAGTCCATCCTAAAGGAGATCAGTCCTGGGTGTTCATCTGAAGGACTGATGATGAAGGTGAAACTGCAATACTTTGGCCACCTGATGTGAAGAGCAGACTCATTTGAAAAGACCCTGATGCTGGGAAATATTGAGGGGAGGAGGACAGGGGACGTCAGAGGATGAGATGGTTGGATGGCATCACCGACTCAATGGACATGAGTTTGGGTAAACTCCGGGAGTTGGTGATGGACAGGGAGGCCTGGCATGTTATGGTTCATGGAGTCACGAGGAGTCATACATGACTGAGTGAGTGAACTGAACTGAAGTGAGCCTTGTAAAGGATCTGACCCTCTCAATAGAGTTGGCTAGAGAAAGCAGACCTCTCAATCTTGTGATAGTATAACCTGCTTCTTTGTTTTTAGTAGCTCCAGGCCTCTGGAGAATGTCAGGATCCCATTGATCCTTAACACAGGAGATTAGTCATTTCCTCTGGCAGCTCTCAGATCAGCTGGGTCATCGGTTGAACAGTGTACCTTTTCCTTTATCAAAGAGAAGCTATAAGAAAACTATTTTCTATACTAGCTATGTTAAGCCAATGTGGCTATAGTGAATTTTAGCTCAAACTGGAGAAGGCAATGGTAACCCAGTCCAGTACTCTTGCCTGGAGAATCCCATGGGCTGACGAGCTTGGTAGGCTGCAGTCCATGGGGTTGTGAAGAGTTGGACAGGACTGAGTGACTTCACTTTCACTTTTCACTTTCATGCATTGGAGAAGGAAATGACAACCCACTCCAGTGTTCTTGCCTGGAGAATCCCAGGGACAGGGGAGCCTGATGGGCTGCTGTCTCTGGGATTGCACAGAGTCAGACATGACAGAAGTGACTTAGCAGCAGCAGCAGCAACAGCAGCAGCAGCAACTCAAACTGCTGTCTCTCTTCTCTCTCACCTCAGGCACATAAATTATTCCATATCCCATATCCCTTCAGCTTTCTCACACAGACTGTACAGAGGCCAGTGTTCTGGATGGCCCCTAGAAAAGTTGGAGCTTTGGATATATTGTGCATCTCTTTCTCTCCCCAGGGAGAATCTAGGAACTGGGGAATTTTGTCTCAATCACATGGTTTTGGATCACCATAGGTACATGGCAAGACGTACCTTGAAATTTCTTAACAGCTTCAACATGACTTGTGTCATGCTTGAAGTGTGTGCAGGATCCTTTTAACTAAGTTTTGGATTTTTTACAGAGGGAATCTGTGCATAAATTGTTTGAATCAGTGTGTCCATGCAGGGAAGGAGATTGTAGGGCTTGCTCTTCTGCCATCTTGCTGATGGGAAATGGTCATTAATTTTGGCTGTTCCTTGGAGGATGAACAATCCCTACAGCAAAGGGAAAACTTGAGTAAAGTATTGAGTCTATAAGTAACTCCCCTTAGTTCCCTATTACACATAGAAACTGTTCCTTGCAGAATAGACAGAACAAGTTGCCATATCTATATTGGAGTATATTATATCATCGCACTCACATTAAATCCTCTGTGACTTCAATAACCTCAGATATGCAGATGACACCACATTTATGGCATAAAGAGAAGAAGAACTAAAGAGCCTGTTGATGAACCTGAAAATTGAGAATGAAAATGTTGGCTTAAAGCTCGACATTCAGAAAACTAAGATCATGGCATCTGGTCCCATCACTTCATGGCAAATAGATGGGGGAACAATGGAAACAGTGACAGACTTTATTTTGGGGGGCTCCAAAATCACCACAGATGGTGACTGCAGCCATGAAATCAAAAGAGACTTGTTTCTTAGAGGAAAAGCTATGACAACCTAGACAGCATATTAAAAAGCAAAGACAATACTTTGTCAACAGAGGTCCATCTAGTCAAATCTACGGTTTTTCCCATAGTCATGTATGGATGTGAGAGCTGGACTCTAAAGAAAGCTGAGCGCCAAAGAACTGATGCTTTTGAACTGTGGTATTGGAGAAGACTCTTGAGAGTCCCTTGGACGGCAAGAAGATCCAACCAGTCCATCTTAAAGGAAATCCGTCCTGAATATTCATTGGAAGGACTGATGCTGAAGCTGAAACTTCAATACTTTGGCTATCTGATGTAAAGAACTGACTCATTGGCAAAGGCCGTGATGCTGGGGAAATTGAAGGTGGGAGGAGAAGGGGACAACAGAAGATGAGCAGGTTGGATGGCATCACCAATTCATTGGACATGAGTTTGAGTAAGCTCTGGGAGTTGGTGATGGACAGGAAAGCCTGGCGTGCTGTTGTCCATGGGGTCACAAGGAGTCAGACATGACTGAATGACTGAACTGAACTGAACTGACTTCCTATGTGGACAAAGTGATAACAATAGTGACCATTTATTCATTTATTTTTTGCCTCTTGATAAGACTGAAAATCATAATCAAAATTATGATCTCTAATTCTGAAAGAATTCTAGGGCACATAAAAAATTAGTCACAGATTTCATTTTCTTTGAATCAATGAACCAAATCCTCAGAATCTGAAATTGCCCTTCCAGGGCTATGGAGTAAAAACAAGAAGAAAGTCCTGGGATATTCTGCCTTAAGAGGGTAAGTTTCTGAATTCCATTTATATTTGTGTTTTCCTTGTTTGAGATGGAGACTGAAAACCTAAGATATGACAGTTCAGTTCCTATTTGTGTAGTCAGAGATTCAACTGAATCTTGAAGAGAAATCTTTTTGAGGGAAGAGCAGGGAATGTTTAGAATCATTTACAGACACTAGAGATGCAGTTTCTTAGTAAGTTCCCTCTACATGGATGGAACTCTCTTCTACTTTTAAGCCTTTACTCTGTGATATAATGGAAGGACTGAGGTTGAAGCTGAAACTTCAATACTTTGGACACCTGATGTGAAGAACTGACTCATTGGAAAAGACCCCGATGCTGGGAAAGATTGAAGATGGGAGTAGAAGGGGACGACAGAGGATGAGATGATTGGTTGGTATCACCAACTCAACGGACATGAGTTTGAGTAGGCTCCGGGAGTTGGTGATGGACAGGGAGGCTTGGCATGCTGCAGTCCATGGGGTCGCAAAGAGTCAGACATGACTGAGTGACTGAACTGATATGGAACAGCTTAATCTGTCCTAGACTTTAGTTCCTCTTGCCCTTGAAAAAATAAATAAATTGGAAGCAATATTCTTGGTTCCTACCTTGTATAGTCTTGGGTACACTAGAGGGAAAAACCAGGCTTTGGGGGTTGCTGCCAAAAGAAGAGCAGAGGTGAGGAGAGGGTCCAAGTGAATGAAATAATGGTGAGATGAGAAAAGGAAAACTGTTCTGGCTCACACTTCTTTTCCGCTGTTGTTCAGTTGCTCAGTCGTGTCCGACTCTTTGCAGCCCTATGGACTGTAGCCCGCCAGACTCCTCTGTCCATAGGATTCTCCCTCCAGGGAATCTTCCCGACTCATGGCTCAAACCTGCCTCTCCTGTGTCTCCTGCATTGCAGGCACATTCTTTACCCCTGAGTCACCATTATCTTTTGGGATAAAAGGCTAAATTTTGATGCTTTTTGCTACTTTGTAAAGCATGTATAAGGGAATTTTATGCCACTCATTTCCATAGTAATGGTAAGTAAATTCTATGGGTCCAGTTTGGGCTATCCCAGCACATACATCACTTTATGTGAGGAGATGTGAGAAATACTCTTTTTTCTCTATGTAAGCCTTCTCCCCTGTTTACACAGATCCCTTTAGAGAAGAATGGCTCCAGGGAATGACTTTCATGACTCAGTCCATTTTAGTGGGATTAACAGACCAATCAGTTCTTCAACTCCCCTGTTTTTCCTGTTTCTAGTAATGTATATGGTCACTGTGATGGGAAATTTGAACTTGATCATCCTAATTGGGCTGAGTTCACACCTGCACATCCCTATGTTCTTTTTCCTCTTTAATTTGTCCTTCATAGATCTCTGCTATTCTTCTGTTTTTACACCTAAATTGCTGATCAACATCATATCAAAGAAGATTATCTCCTACATGGTATACATGACCCAGCTTTATTTCTTCATTTTTTGGTATTTCTGAATACTATGTGTTGACATCAGTGGCCTGTGATGACTATGTGGCCATCTGTAAGCCACTGTTGTGTAACATTGCCATGCCCCCTAAAGTGTGTTCCAGGCTTATGCTTGATTCTTACTTGATGGCATTTTCTGGTGCCCTGGTTCACACTGGATACGTGCTGAGTCTGATCTTCTGTGATGCAAACACTATCAACCATTGTTTGTGTGACACCTGCCCTCTGCTCCAGCTCTCCTACACAAGTACCTGCATCCTCGAGCTGGAAATTATCATCGTGTCAGGAATCAACATCATTGTGTGCAGTCTCACCATCCTGTCTCTTATGGCCTCATTCTCTCCAACATCCTTCACATCAAGTCCGCAGAGGGCAGGTCTAAAGCCTTTAGCACCTGCAGTTCCCACATCTTTGCTGTTTCTTTGTCCTTTGAATCAAGTGCATTTGTGTACCTCAAGCCATCTTCTGTGCCCATGAATAAGGGAAAAGTCTCTTCTGTCTTTTACACCAGTGTGGTTCCCATGATGAACCCCTTAATTTATTGTCCCCTTAAGGAACAAAGATGTTAAACTTGCTCTGAGAAAAACCCTGAGGATGGTGAAGTTTTCATCAGAAACATTATCTGTCTGTGCATGTAGTTAGAAGACAAGGAGATTCTGTGTGTTTATTTAAATATTTAGTTAGAATCTTATTTCTCTCCTTTTTAAAAAACATGAATTAAGGAATATTTGAGCCTTCCCTCAATAATTTATTTCTGGTTTTTATGTCTGGTGCTTCTTTTCCCCTAATCATTTGCATGAGATCTGCTGCAGATTTCCTTCTTACTAGTAATTTTAAATTAAAAAAAATGTCGTATCTCTGTTATTTTTATTGTCATTTCACACTTTCAGCTTTTACTGAAAAGGAAAATGGTCCCCAAGTGATCAAATTTGAGAGGTGTCATATAATGACAGACCAATGATGAAAATCAGCTAGATAAGACTAAAGTATCATTGTTTCACTGGAGTTGTGCTTATCTGCCACCTGCTGTTAGGAGCATGCATCAGATATTCTGTTTCTACACCCATCTTTCCATTCTCTGACCTGGAAGACTGTCTCCTCTAAATGTCAGAGATTTAAGTTTCCATAAAGGCTGTGACTGTATTTTATTTTGTATCTGGTAAGTATTTTACATCAAACTTTGAGCCAGAGTGTTCTCTTTATGTTTGTACAATGAACTCAGCAAATGACAGATCATCTAAATATATTTTTTCATCGAAAGTAAAGTGAAACTCAGAGTGGTTGATGATTACATGTCACAGGTTCATAAAGAAAAAAATCTAGACTAAACAGTTAGCCTTCTAATTTCAAGTCTGCTACTTCTGTAGTCTACTTACATCTTCTTTGTTCTATTCTATTTGTTTCGTTATGATTATTAATGAGAAAATATTTTTAATCTGAAGCTTCAGTTCAGTTCAGTTCAGTCTCTCAGTTGTGTCCGACTCTTTGCGACCCTATGAATCACAGCACGCCAGGCCTCCCTGTCCATCACCAACTCCCGGAATATCTGAAGCTTAACTGTTGTTTATTCCAGGGGATGTAAGAATTTCTCTCATGGTGCATGCTGCTTTTTTGTTGTTTGTTTGCTTATTTAGGGAAAGTGTTTCATGGTTTTCTTTGGGTGGAAAACGAAGGTTTTTGGAAGAGTATTTTGGTGAGATGGGTTTTCCCAGGTGGCCCTATGATGAGGAAACTGCCTGCCAATGCAGGAGACATAAGAGATGTGGGTTTGATCTCTGGGTCTGGAAGATCCCCTGGGGGAGAGCAAGACAACCCACTCCAGTATTCTTACCTGGAGAATCCCATGGACAGAGGAGCCTGGAAGTCTACAGTCCATAGGGTCGCAAAGTCAGACGCAACTAAACGACTTAGCACTCACATTGATGAAATGATTGACTCAAATAGGAGGGCGTTTTGTGTGGGTCTAAAATTAAGAAAATTGAATTTCAGGTGTTTGAATTTTTTTTTTTAAGAGAACAGGATGTGGTAAAGAAAGGAGTCCAGAATCACATCATGAAGACGGACTTCTACAAGACACATGGCCAGGAAATGAGGTCGCTGTGTGGGAAGTGGTCATAAGGCTTAGGAAACAGATTTTATTCTGATATTGTATTCTTCGATGCTGGACTGTATATGTATTTCACAGTGTATAAACCTTTGATAAAGTTATAATGTACATGACTGTAAAGTAGTAGGGAACTGGGAAATGATGGTGAAAAAGCTGTGGCCACATTTGGAACCAGGGAGAAAGAGGGCAGCTACAGGTGATAAAATAGTTAAGAGCATTTGAAATTCACATTAGGAAGAAGGAATTTAGAGAGTAAATTGATGGATTTCAAGGCCCCTACCTACGACTCTGCTCTCCTTTCAATAAGGCCCTAGAAATATTATTGAGCTCACAGTGTTTCTCTGAATAGGCTATCAGCTTAAGTTATTTGATTTTTGACAGTTTTTTTTTTTGTGGCCCTTCATATGCTACTTCCATACAGATTTTAAATTACTCAAACTCAAAGTGCAACTGGCAGTTTAATGACATCTTGAAAGAAATACTTGGTGGATACACATAATTTTGCACTGTGTATACTGGAAACGATGTTGCATTTTTAATTTTTTAAAGGCAAAAATGCAACCTATAAAAGCCTCAATATGATGTGTCAAGGGTTAATGTAAATATTTTCCATGGATGTCAGGCATGCACATGTCCTGGAGAGGCTTCTACAAAGCTTATGGAACTGAAGGTCAGATAGTAGGACATTTCCCCTTCAATATCCAGTGTCTATACTCTGATTACTGATTGTTGCTTCTAAACCAGACATGTAGACACAGGGGGAGCAGCCACTGTTGGTGCATCTCCCCACCTTGGCTATAATCCCCTCCTGATCCAGTTGAAGTGACTTCCAGGGAATTTAAAGGCCTGTACCCTTTTTCCCTCCCATCCTGTTTTTCTTTTTGGAGCCAGACATTAGAGACTAGGACTTTTGTAAAGTAAGAAGCATATACAGAGATAATGAGAAGATCTTCATATATGTATCTGGAATGACACAGGCTCAAAAAGACCAGAGAATTTAATTTTTTTACCTAAACCTGATCCTCTACACAGAGATGGCCTATAACAATCTAAACTACAAAAATGAGAAGGGCGTTCTAGATAGCAGGTTGGTAGAATGCTAAGCTCACCCCTCCTCAGGAACTCATCACAATATGGAGAAACTCTTGCTGAAATCCATGTGGGCAAGAGCAGAACAGCTGTTCTACAACCAAGGTTGTAAAGAATGATCCTATGGAGTCTGCCAGGAAGGGGAGAGAAATGATATGGTTGGGACCTATACTTCTCACCTGGGATAGAGAAGAGGAAGGGATATCACAGGCTGGGGAATCCTCCTGCAGGAGTAAGGATTTGGGGCTAGATTATAGGCACACCAGCCCTGGGGTTTAACAACAGGAAATAAGCACCCTTCCTGGCTTGAAAACCAGTGGAGATTTACTTGAATGCTGCAAGTAACTGAGACCCTGCTTTTGAAGAGCATGTGCCAGACCTGCTCACTCCCAGTCACAGCAGGGAGGCAGCAGATTGAAAACTGCCTGGGACTCCATCCAGCTGGCCAGGACCACCCCAGCATACCCTCTACCCAGCCCTAATGAGCTCCTGCCCCAGCCTCTCATGCTCCTGTGGGTGCTTCCCACTAAAGGGGAGGATGGATACCATTGCTAATAAAAGTGTACACACTTGGAGGAATGGGAGGTGACTTGGGCACTGAGCCTGCAACTGAACCACTGTCAACTCATATGTCTCTGCAGGCACTCCAGGAGGAGTGAAGTTGGGTCCAGGGAAGAGAACACTATCACCAGAGTGCACATCCTTGTCAATTTTGGCAGGGGGCAGGGTCAGCTCTGTGCTGTGGCACCCTCACCACTATCCAAACACTAACTGAGCTGAGGTTGTTGATATTAGTTGTTAAGTTGTGTCCGACTCTTTTGTGACCCCATGGACTGTAGCCCACAAGGCTCCTCTATTCATGGGATTTCCCTGGCAAGAGTACTGGAGCAGGTTGCCATTTCCTGCTTCAGAGAACCTTCCTGACCCAGGAGCCAAACCTGGGTCTCCTGACCCTGGTAGATTTTTTTTTTTTTTTACCACTGAGCCACCAAGAAAGCCGTTAGCACACAAAACCAGCTGAGAAGTGCAACCCCAAGCTCTGATACCTTGATCATGGCTTAGAATAATTCAGAAATTGCCATCACATACAGGAGAAATCCACTTTGTCAAGGCTCTTATTCCAGCTCCTCAGGCCACACACCTACCCCTGGTAAGGTGGTGAAAGCCACTGGGAACAGGGAAGCCCTTGCTCACACCTGCCTCTGGCTCTGGTCCCATCAACTCCAGCCCTACATCCCACCAATGCAGTGGCTGCCATCACATCCCAGGAGAAGACACGGTCCATGCTCACTTCAGATCCAGTTCTCCCACCAAAGCCATTGGACATACATAGACTTCATAGGGACACTCCCATACAAGAAACTACTTTCAAGACTGGAATATGTAATTGCTTTACCTAATGTCAGACAGACAGAAAACGTTAAGAAAAATCAGAAGTTATAAGAATTTGTTTCAGACCAAAGAATGAGAACAAGTAAAATCTTGATTAAAACCCTAATGAAAAGTAGATAACTAATTTACCTGATAAAGAATTCAAAGCAATACTGTATTGTAAAGTAAAATAAAGTAAAAAAAAAAAAAAAGAATTCAAAGCAATAGTAGTAAGAATGCTAATGAAACCAGGGGAAATAATAGATGAACACCATGAGTATTTTAACAAGGAACTGGAAAAAAACAGTTATAGCTCAAGTATACAATAACTGTAGTGAAAAATACACTAGCAGGAATTAGCAGCATTTTAGTGATAAAGAAGAATGCTTAAGTGATATAGATGACAGAGTCATGGAAATCATGCAATGAGAATAGCAAAAAAGAAAAACAAATTAAAAAAATATGAGTAGTTTAGTGGACTTCTGTGACAACATCAAGCTTATTAACATTCATGTTTTAGTGGAAACAGCAGGAAAAAAGAGAAAATGTAAAAGATGTATTTAATGAAATTTTGGCTAAAGACTTGAAGGAAACAGCTATCCAGGTTTGGGAATTATGGAGGGTCTCAAACAAGATGAACCCAAAGTGAAATACACTATGGTATATCATAATTAAAGTGGCAAAAGTTAAAGATCAAAATAGAATTTTAAAGGCAGCAATAGGAAAACAGATAATCTCATTTGAGGTAACCCACATAAATTTATTATAAGTTGATTTTTCCGAAGGGCTTCTGCAGGGCAGAAGGGAGTAGCACAATATATAAAGTGCTGAAGGGAAAAACAAAACAAAAAGAAACCAAAAAATCCTGCAGCCTAGAATACTCTTCCAAGCCAAGACTATCATTTAGAATTGAAGTAAAAATAAAAAGCATCTCCAATAGCAAACACTAAAAGGGTTCACCAACACTAAGCCAACTATAGAAGAAATACTGGAGAGTATATAACTTGATTGCTAACACTAACAAGCGGGTACTCTTTCTACCCCCTTCTGATGCCTATGTCAGAAGCTTTCTCTATCTCCTTTATACTTTAATAAAACTTTATTGCACAAAAAAGTCTTCATTGTTGAAAAAGACTACAGGAAGAATAAGAAATTAGAGGAAGGGAAAATTCTAAGGGTAAAGGCAAGTATATAGTAAAGACTGTGGACCAACCACTTTAAGCTAATATAGTGGTTAAAAATGAAAACTGTAAAATCATCCAAGATATGGAAGAAACCTAATGTCCATGAAGGGCCAAATAAATAAAGATGTGGTTAATACACACAATAGAATACTGCTCAGCTGTTTGTTAAAAAGAATGAAGTTTTGCCATTAGCAATAAATGAATGGACTTGGAGGATATTATACTAAATGAAATAAGTCACTGAGAAAGACAGACACTACATAATATCATTTATATTTGAATCTAAAAAATACAATAAACTAGTAAATATAAAAATGAATTAGACTCACAGATATAGCAAACAAACTAATGGTTATCAATGAGGAATTAAGAGAGAGGGGCAAGAAAAGGGTAGGGAACTAAGAGATATAGTTCAGTTCAGTCGTTCAGTCATATCTGACTCTTTGCAACCCCATCAATCTCAGTATGTCGGGCCTCTCTGTCCATCACCAACTCCCGGAGTTTACCCAAACTTATGTCCATTGATCCATGATGCCATCCAGCCATCTCATCCTCTGTCATCCTCTCCTTCTCCTGCCCCCAATCCCTCCCAGCATCAGGGTCTTTTCCAATGAGTCAGCTCTCCGCATGAGGTGGCCAAAATATTGGAGTTTCAGCTTCAGCATCAGTCCTTCCAATGAACACCCAGGACTGATCTCCTTTAGGGTGGACTAGTTGGATCTCCTTGCAGTCCAAGGGACTCTCAAGAGTCTTCTCCAACATCACAGTTCAAAAGCATCAATTCTTCAGCGCTCAGCTTTCTTCACAGTCCAACTCTCACATCCATACATGACCACTGGAACAACCATAGCCTTGACTAGACGGACCTTTGTTGGCAAAGTAATGTCTCTGGTTTGTAATATGCTATCTAGGTTGGTCATAACTTTTCCTCCAAGGAGTAAGCATCTTTTAATTTCATGGCTGCAATCACCATCTGCAGCGATTTTGGAGGCCCCCTCACCCAAATAAGTCTGACACTGTTTCCACTGTTTCCCCATCTATTTCCCATGAAGTGATGGGACCAGATGCGATGATCTTCGTTTTCTGAATGTTGAGCTTTAAGCCAACTTTTTCACTCTCCTCTTTCACTTTCATCAAGAGGCTTTTTAGTTCCTCTTCACTTTCTGCCATAAGGGTGGTGTCATCTGCATATCTGAGGTTATTGATATTTCTCCTGGCAATCTTGATTCTAGCTTGTGCTTCTTCCAGCCCAGCATTTCTCATGATGTACTCTGCATATAAGTTAAATAAGCATGGTGACAATATACAGCCTAGATGTACTCCTTTTCCTATTTGGAACCAGTCTGTTGTTCCATGTCCAGTTCTAACTGTTGCTTCCTGACCTGCATATAGGTTTCTCAAGAGGCAAGTCAGGTGGTCTGGTATTCCCATCTCTCTCAGAATTTTCCACAGTTTATTGTGATCCACACAGTCAAAGGCTTTGGCATAGTCAATAAAGCAGAAATAGATGTTTTTTCTGGAACTCTCTTGTTTTTTGATGACCCAGCGGATGTTGGCAATTTGATCTCTGGTTGCTCTGCCTTTTCTAAAACCAGCTTGAAACATCTGGAAGTTCATGGTTCACATATTGCTGAAGCCTGGGCTTGGAGAATTTTGAGCATTACTTTACTAGCATGTGAGATGAGTGCAATTGTGTGGTAGTTTGAGCATTCTTTGGCATTGCCTTTCTTTGGGATTGGAATGAAAATTGACCTTTTCCAGTCCTGTGACCACTGCTGATTTTTCCAAATTTGCTGGCATATTGAGTGCAGCAACTCTTAGGATTTGAAATAGCTCAACTGGAATTCCATCATCTCCACTAGTTTTGTTCATAGTGATACTTTCTGAGGCCCACTTGACTTCACATTCTGGGATGTCTGGCTCTAGGTAATTGATCACACCATCATGATTATCTTGGTTATGAAAATCTTTTTTGTACAGTTCTTCTGTGTATTCTTGCCGCCTCTTCTTAATATCTTCTGCTTCTGTAAGGTCCATACCATTTATGTCCTTTATTGAGCCCATCTTTGCATGAAATGTTCCCTTGGTATCTCTAATTTTTTTTGAAGAAATCTCTAGTCTTTCCCATTCTGTTGTTTTCCTGTATTTCTTTGCATTGATCACTGAGGAAAGCTTTCTTATCTCTAAGAGATATAGCTTCTATGCATAAAGTAAACAAGCTATAAGACTATCCTGTACACACAGGGACAATAACAATGTTGTATAATAAATATAAAAAAATATAATCTTTAAAATTTGAATCACTCTGTGGTATACCTGAAACTGATATAATATTGTAGATATACTTGAAACTTATATAATATTGTAGATAGATATCAACCTCCATATAAAGGTGAAAATTATAAATTCAGTCATAACTACAACAAATGCGATGGACATGAAAATTTAAAATACAACATCTAAAACCCAAAATGTGGGGGAAGCAAGTAAAAATGTAAATATACTAGAATTTGTTTGAACTTAAATTACTAGCATTTAAAATGAGTGTCTATAGATATAGGTGGTAATCCTAAATAAACAACCTTTAGTAGATATTATAAAACCTAGAGAGAAAGAAGCACAAGCATAACACTACAGAAATCATCAAACCACAATGGAAGAGATTGGTAGGAAAAAAAAAACAGAGAAGACACTCAGAAACATCCAGAAAACAAATAACAAAAGATAGTAAATAGATACATATTTAAGTGTCAGTAGACTAAATGCTCCAATAGGAGGACATAAGGTGGCTAAATGGATTAAAAAAACCAAATCAAAAAAACAAAAAAAGAGCCTTCTCTGCCTACAAGAGATTCACTTCAGATCTAAAGAGACACACAGACTAAAATGAGGGACAGTAAAAGATATTTAAGTCAAGTGGAAAAAAAGAAATCGGGGAATTCAATACCCATATCACACAAAGAAGTCATTACAACAAAGTCAATAGTAAAAGACAAAGAAGGACATTAGAAGGATCAACGCAAGAAGAGAATATAACGTTCAGAAACGTATATGGACCTAATATGCTTATGTGCTAAGTTGCTTCAGTTGTGTCCGACCATTGCGACCTTATAGACTGTAGCCAGCCAGGATCCTCTGTCTCTGGGATTCTGCAGGCAAGAATACTGGTGTGGGTAGCCATTCCCTTCTCCAGGGGATCTTCTTGAACCAGGGATTGAACCCAGGTCTCCTGCATTACGGGTAGATTCTTTACCTTCTGAGCCCCCAGGGAAGCCCTTGGAAAAAGGTACAGAGGTTCATCACAAAACTAAAAATAAAACTGCCTTATGATCTAACAATCAGTATATATCTGAAGAAAACAAAACCAGTAATGTGAAAAAATACATGTGACCAGTGTTCACAGCATTATTTTCGATAGCAAAGATGTGAAAGCCACCTAAATGTGTATCAATAGATTAATTATATATATATATGGATATATATATACATACATCATACACATACATTTAATGGCTCAGTTATATATATATATATATATATATAATATTTGTCATGAAAAAGAATGAAATTTTGCCATTTGCAGTCATGTATCTGGTCCTAGAGAATAGTATATTCAGGGAACTAACACAAAGGTCAGTATGGTGTGTTATTAGTCATATGTGTAATATACAAAAATACAACAAAAAAATGAATATGACAGAACAGAAGCATTCTCACAGATATAGAGACCAAACTGGTGGCTAGCAATGAGGAGAGGGAAGGGGTAAATGAAAACATAGGAGGAGGGCATTAAGATATATAGACCTATATATAAAATATATAAACAAGAAGGATATACAATGAAGAATATAGCCAATATTTTTGTATAGCTTTAAGTGAACTATAAGCTATAAGAATATTGAATCACTATGTTTTACACCTAAAATTGACATAGTATTTTAAATCAAATATACTTCAATAAAAAAATCTTTCTTTGACTTCTGATAACTTATTATAATGTCCCTTATAGTGGATTTCTTTGGGATCATCTTATTTGGAATATTTTTGTTTCCTGGTTCGAGATGTCCAGTTCCTTGCACAGATTTGGGAATTTTTTTCAGCTAGTTTTTCTTTGGGAAATCTTATAGACTATTACTCACATTGGTGATCCCTGTAATGTCTGTGTGTCATGTGATACAATACATTCCATAAATCTTCGACTTTTGACATTATTTTTTATTCTTTTATCTATTCACTCCATTTACTGAATTGTTTCAATTGTCCTTTTTTCCAAATTCTATAATCCTTTGCTTTGTCTGTTTAGTCTGTGGTTTTGATCTTTTACTGAATTTTTCAGTTCAATTATCATGGTTTTGACTTCATGACTTCTGTTTGGTACTCTTTGAAGAAAAAAGTCACACTTTGCTCATGTATTGTTCAGTGACTACATCAAACATCTTTATGACAGTTAAAGGAATTCTCTGTCACTTAAGTAATATATCTCCATTTCTTTAGGTCCAATTTGTATGCTCATTTTCTTGGAATGTTTCTTTTTTTTTAAAATGTAATTGAATTTTTCTTTATTTTCCCTTGACTTTCTGCACTCATGTCTGCACACAGACAAAAATAGCAAACTATTTTAATCCTCATGAACTGGCCTTGTACTGGAGCTGACCCTATTAATAAGCCTGGTTAGGAAAGGCAGACCTCTCAAACTTGTGATAGTGCAGTCCACTTTTCTAGTTTTTAATAGCTCCCAGGAGTCAGGAGAATGTCAGGATCCCATTAGACTCTTAACATGGGAGATTCAAGTCAATTCCTCTGGCAGCCCCTAGGTAAATTGCGTTAATGGCTGCACAGTGCACCTTTTCCTTTATAAGGAGAAGCTGTAGGAAAAGTATTTTCTACTTCTAGCTGTGTTAAACCAAAGTGAGGTGGGTGGCTACAGAGAATTTTAGCATAAACTGCTGTCTCTCTTCTCTCTCATCTCAGCCAGCTAGATTATGCCGTATCCTGTGCCTGTCCTGCTTTCTGACACAGACTAAACAGAAGCCAGCCTTCTGGATGGCCCCTAGAAAAATTGGAGCTTTGGATGTATTGTGCATCTCTTTCTCTTCCCAGGGAGAACCTGGGAAATGGCGATTTTGTACCAGTCACGTGGTTTTGGACTTCCATAGGTATATGGAGAAGGCAATGGCAACCCACTCCAGTACTCTTGCCTGGAAAATCCCATGGACGAAGGAGCCTGGTGGGCTGCAGTCCATGGGGTCGCTAAGAGTCGGGCAAGACTGAGCGACTTTACTTTCACTTTCATGCATTGGAGCAGGAAATGGCAACCCAGTCCAGTGTTCTTGCCTGGAGAATCCCAGGGACGCAGGAGCCTGGTGGGCTGCCGTCTATGGGGTCGCACAGAGTCGGATACGACTGAAACGACTTAGCAGTAGCAGCAGGTATATGGAAGACGTATCTTGAATTTTCTTAACAGCTTCAGTGTAATTAGTATCATGATTGAACTGTGTTCAGGATCCTTTTAACTAAGTTTTGTACATAAATTGTTTTTGAGTCAGTGTGTTCATGCAGGGAAAGAGATTCTAGGGCTTGCTCTACTGCAATCTTGTTGATGGGAAATTGTTAATTTTGGCTGTCCCTTGGGTGATGCACTATCCCGACAGTGAAGGATAAAATTGTGTTAAATATTGAAGCTATAAGGGACTAAAGAAAGATTGTAAAGACAAACCCCTTAGTTCCCTATTATATGTAGAAACTGTTCCCTAGGGAAGAGACTGAACAAGCTACTTCCATGTTGTATCATTACATGCACACTAAAATCCTCTGTGACTTAGCATGCACCAAAAATGATTTTAGAGTCCATTTATTGTTTTCTGCCACTGGATAGGACAAAAATCATAATCAAAATTATGATCTATAATTCTGAAAGATTTCTAAGGTATATCAGAAATTGTTTACAGGTGACATTTTCTTAGAAAAAATAAAACCAAAGCCCGAGAACCTGAAATTGCCCTTCCAGGACCATGGGGTAAAATCACTAAGAAGAAAGGCCTGGGATATTCTGGCTTCAGAGAGTGAGTTTCCGAATTACATTTATATTCATGTTTTCTTTGTCCAAGGTGCAGACTGAGATATGATACGATTGAGACTCAGATATGACAGTTCATTTCCTATTTGTGCAGTCCTGAGATTCAACTGAATCTTGCAGAGAAAACTGTTTGAAGGGAGAGCAGAGAATGTTCAGAAATATTAAAGGATACAGGTGATACAGTTTCTTAGTAAGTTCCCTCTCCATGGATAGAACACTCTTTCTTCTACTTTTATAGCTTTTACTCTGTGATAGATGGAGTAACTTAACCTTTCCTAAACTTTGGGTTGCTCTTGTGTTTCTTTCTCTCTCTCTTTTTTTTTTTTTTCATTTTTTCCCTAAACCATGTATTTATTTATTTATTTTAATTAGAAGCAATATTCTTGGTTCCTACCCTGTAAATTCCTATCTGCGCTAGAGACAAAAGCCAGGCTTTGGGGGTTGCTGCCAAAAGAAGAGGAGAAGTAGGAAGAGGGTCCAAGTGAATGAAATAATGGTGAGATGAGAGAATGAAAATTCTGTCTTGGTTCAAACTTCTTTTCCATTATCTTTTTGGGTAAAAGGCTAAATTTTGATGCTTTTTGCTACTTAGTTTATAAAGCATTTATAAAGGAAATTCTTGTCACTCATTTCCATGGTAATGGTAAGTAAATACTATGGGTTTAGTTTGGGCTACCCACAGTCATTCCTAGTACATATGTCACTTATGTGAGAAGATGTGAGAAACACGTTTTCCTCTATGTAAGCCTTCTCCTTGTTTTCACAGATCCCCTTAGAGAAGAATGGCTCCACGGAATGACTCTTTCACGACTCAGTTCATTTTAGCGGGATTAACAGACCAATCAATTCTTCAACTCCCCCTGTTTTTCCTGTTTCTAGTAATGTATATGGTCACTGTGATGGGAAATTTGAGCTTGATCATCCTAATTGGGTTGAGTTCACACCTGCACACACCTATGTATTTTTTCCTCTTTAATTTGTCCTTCATAGATCTCTGTTATTCTTCTGTTTTTACACCTAAAATGCTGATCAACATCATATCAGAGAAGAAGACTATCTCCTACATGGGGTGCATGACCCAGCTTTACTTTTTGTGTTTTTTTGGTATTTCTGAAAGTTATGTGCTGACATCAATGGCCTATGATCGCTATGTGGCCATCTGTAACCCACTGTTGTATAACATTGCCATGTCCCCTAAAGTGTGTTTCAGTCTTATGTTTGGTTCCTACCTGATGGCATTTTTTGAGGCAACAACCCTCATTGGATGCATGCTGAGACTGACCTTTTGTGATGCAAACACCATCAACCATTATTTGTGTGACATCTACCCTCTCCTCCAGCTCTCCTGCACCAATACCTACATCATTGAGCTAGAAGTTATCATTGTGTCAGGCATCAATATCACTGTGCCGAGTCTCACCATCTTTGTCTCTTATGGTCTCATCCTCTCCAACATCCTCCACATCAAGTCCACAGAGGGCAGGTCCAAAGCCTTCAGCACCTGCAGTTCCCACATCATTGCTGTTTCTCTGTTCTTTGGATCAAGTGCATTTGTGTATCTCAAACCATCTTCTGTGTCTGTGGATGATGGGAAAATATCCTCTGTCTTTTACACGAATGTGATTCCCATGATGAATCCCTTAATTTACAGCTTGAGGAACAAAGATGTTAAACTTGCTTTGGGAAAAACCCTATGTGTGGCAGAGTTTTGATTAGAGACATTATTTGTCTGTGGATATAGTTACAGGACAAGGAGATTCTGTGTGTTCAATTAAATATTTTTAGTCATGGCCTTATTTTTCTATTTTTTAAAATAAGAGGCCTAAGAAAATTTAAGCCTTCTCAAAATAATGTATTTCCAATTTTTCTGTCTGGACTTCTTTTTTCCCTAAATGATTTGCGAAATATCTCCTCTGGTTTTCCGTTTAGCTAATAGTAATAAATTATAAATGTAACTCTTATTTTTTAGCTTCATTTCAAAGTTTTAATTTTTACTGAAGAAAAATGGCCTCCAAGTGATCAAATTTGAGATACCTTTGATATAGAGACAGAAATGATGAAAATCAGCTAGACACCACTGCTGCTGCTGCTGCTGCTAAGTCACTTCAGTCGTGTCCGACTCTATGCGACCCCATAGATGACAGCCCACCAGGCTCCCGTCCCAGGGATTCTCCAGGCAAGAGTACTGGAGTGGGTTGCCATTGCCTTCTCCAATGCATGAAAGTGAAAAATGAAAGTGAAGTTGCTCAGTCATGTCTGACTCTTTGTGACCCCATGGACTGCAGCCTACCAGGCTCTTCCGTCCATGGGATTTTCCAAGCAAGAGTACTGGAGTGGGTTGCCATTGCTTTCTCCAAGTGATCAAATTTGAGATACCTTTGATATAATGAGACAGCAATGATGAAAATCAGCTAGACAGCACTAGAGTAGCATCATTTTATTGGAGTTGTAACTTCCACATGCTTTAGAAGCATGTATCAGATGTTTTTCACTGTTTTATTCCCATCTTTCTATTATCTGACTAGGAAGACTATGTCTCCTTTATTTATTTATTTATTTTTTGCCATATTCTTTCTGTAGGACTGCTGTTTATTGTTGCCCTTTCTGTTACATGGGATGTACACATCAGGTGTTAAAAGGTACAATACATTCTACGACTGAGCACCACTTTCTGTAACTGAACAGGCAAAGAAATTACACTGAACATCAGCATCTGGCGGAAAAGAAAAAGTGACTAAAATGGGTTTAAATTGATTAACACTATTAAATCACATCTAATATTTGATACTACATGATTCAATACAGCTATACGATACAATTATACAAAATGTGTTAACATCAAAGAATACAACCAAAATTAAGATAGCAAACAAAACCTATATAACTTTTTTTTTTGTACAGGAAAAATACTTTTGAAGTATGCATGTAACTGCCCATTCTTTTAAAGAAAATCTACTGCAAGCAAAGTTATCAACCTCCAGAAAAATCACACATAGCATTACTAAGCATATCCCCAAAAAGTGTACAATATGCACACTTGGAAAATACAAAATTAAAAAATTGTAAGCAACAGGTGAGCTTCATATTTATAAGAATGTGAAAAGAAGTCCCATTTTAGCTGTTGTATAAAGAATTGTCTTTGATGTGAAGTTCATGAATCGTCCTCCTGCTGGGACCACACTTTACAAAAACACTGTGTTTTTGAAACGAGATTACAGAGCAAGATAGAGCATCTTAGCAATGTCATCTTATTAAAGTTTTTTTTTAATTTTTACTACTTTATCAAAACATGTCCCTTGGGTATGTAGGATTCATTTTAAAATTCTTTTCTAGAAACAATATACAAAGGAGAGGCGTGTTTATTCCCAATCACACTCCTGGAAGATGCTTCCCGAGGCTGAGGAGGGTCTTCTCTCTTCTTCTCACTGGTTGTTTTTGGCCTTAGCATGTGTTAAGATGTGAGATTTCAGGTTAGTTGACTGAGCAAACTTCTTATTACAACCATCGAAGGGGCACACATAGGGCCTGTCTCCGGTATGGATTCGCACATGTGTGCGCAAATTGAAGTCCAGTGAAAAGCGTTTCCCGCAGCCTTCAAACGTGCACTGAAAGGGCTTCTCTCCAGTATGAACCAGTTGGTGTCGTTTTAGTTTGGAGCTCTCAACAAAAGCTTTGCCACACTCTGCACAGACGTGGACTCTGGGGCCGTGGGTGTGCAGATGTTTTCTCATGGCAGAGTTATCCCTGAACATCTTTGTGCAGCCTTTATGAGTGCAAGCTATTGTTCTTGGAGCGTCATCTTCTTTAATTTTTCTTGGCTTCATTCTAGCAAATTCTGCTAGTTGTTTGGGGTCTGAGAGGTCAATGCCAGGTATCCCTCCAGGAGGAAGTTTCTTTCCTGTCATATATTCTGAATAATCGGGCGGTGAGTTCTCTCCAATGATCTGTTCTTCAACCACCGTCTCATGGTCGATATCTTTTTTTTCATCTGAGGACCACATGGTGACCGAGAACTCGCCCTCCAGGGTCTTGATCTGCACCTGCTTCTGCTCCCAATGACCAGCGTCTGTCAGAGATTGAAGCCTTCATTAAGATGTTGACTATACACTTTTTTGCATCTCTAAATATTTTACACCAAGCTTCTTTGGGCAAGTGTTTTCTTTTTGCTTTTGTTCAATGAAACCAGCAAGTGACAGATCATACAAATATATTTATTTCATAGATGGTGAAATGAAGCTCAAAATGGTTAATGATTTGATGTCACAGTTTCATAAAGAAAAAATCTAGACTAAACTGTTAGCCTTCTAATTTCAAGTCTGCTACTTTTGTAGTCTGCATACATCCACTTCATTCTACTCTATTTCCTTCAGTATGATCATTAATGGGAAAACATTTTAAATTTGAAGCTTAACTTTTGTTTATTCCAGGGAAATACATGAATTTCTCTCCTGCTGTTTGTTGCTTTTTTATTGTTGGCTTGTTTAGGCAAAGAGTTTCATGGGTTTATTTGGGTGGGTAAAGAAGGCCTTTTGGGCTAGTGTATTGGTAAGATGATTGACTCAAATACGGAGCTATTTTTTTTTTTTTTTGGCAAAATTAAGAAAACTGAATTTGAGTTGTTTTATTAAGAGAATATGGCATGGGTGAGAAAAGGGTCCAGAATCATGTCATTATGACTGACCTCAACAAGACACATGTTCAACAAATAAAAGAGGCCTTGTGTGGGAAGTATTCATGCACATTAGGAGACAAATAGTGTGAATCTGTATGCTTTCTGTACAGGACTGTAAATGTATTTCACTGTCTATAGATCTTCGATAAAGCTATGATGCACATGACTGTAAATTAATAGTGCTTTGGGAAATGAAGGTGAAAAAGCTGTGGTCATGTTTGGCACCAGGAAAGAAGAAGGCAGCAGGTCCAAGTAATAAAATTGTTAAGAGCATTTGAAACTCAGTTAGGAAGTAGGAATTTATAGAAGTAAAATGATGGATAAAAAAAGTCCATACCTATGACTTGCCTCTCCTTCCTGGAAGGGCCTAGATATATTATGGAGCTCACAGGGTTTCTCTGGATAGGATGAAAGCTCAAGTTATTGGACTTTTTTGAAACAGTTAAATCAACAGAACTGGAGAGCCTGAGAACAACTAAATCACTCCTATTTCTGTGGACTTCCAAATGCTACTTCTATATGCATTTTTATGGTGCTAACACTCAAAGTCCGGCTGGTAGTATAATGATAACTTGAAAAAAACTTTGGCGAATACACTAAATTTTGGCATGGACTTTACTGTTGGATTTTTTTTTTTTAAGGAAAAATACTACCTTAAAACTCCTCAATATGATATGTGAAGATATAATGAAAATAATTTTCAAGATACTTTAACAATATTATTATATATCATTTTCCTAATCTCCACTCAATATTTGGGTGTTGTGAAATTTAGCATAGCTGATATGTTGAATTTTTTAAAAAATTTTTAGTTGTTCAGCATGGCTAAATCCCTGTCTTATGGTTAAAATGACCACTCATCTCCCATCTCCTGACCTCTAATATCAATATGCTTCTTTTTCACTGAAAAGATTATGTTTATTTAAAATAGTTGATCTTGGTTGGAGTTTCCTTTTGTTTTTTTTTTTACTTTCTGTTTCTAGTTTTTTCCCCTATAATAACAAATGTGTGTCTAAGCAAGTTCATGTGTCAAGCCATTTGGAAACATTTCATAACTCCATCTACTCACTCTGTTAGGTATTTTATAAATATCTGAGATTTTCCAAGGTATGACTTCCCTGGTGGCTCAGTATAAAGAATCCATCTGACAATGCAGCAGACTCGGGTTGAATCCCTGGGTCAGGAAGATACCCTGAAGGAAGAAATGGCACCCCTTTCCAGTATTCTTGCCTGAAGAATGTCATGGACAGAGGAGCCTGGCAGGCTACAGTCTGTGTGGTTGCAAAACAGTTGGCACAACTTAGCAACTGAGAAACAACAAAATCAAAGGGTGGGTTAGGGTGGTCACTAATGTTTAATTTCATGAGCCTAAAAATTCAGATAAAATGTGTTCATTTTCAGAGAAGATAAACTGTCTTCACAGTTAATTTTATATTTTACTTATTTGAAAAAAAATATATTTAAAATACAGTTTGTAATAGCTAAGGGTGGCAATTTAAATTTAAGAGAGGCAAGTTTGCTGATAGCTTATTAATTTAAGCACTTTTTATTTAACAATAAGCCTGTCTATCATTTGGATTTCCTTCAAAAGGAGGGAAATCAAGTCAGAGTATTTTACATGCACAGCATAGTTTTACATTTTTGCTTTTGTGACACAGTATATGAATGACACTGACATCTTTTGAAGGAAAGAATTGAAAGGTTGCTGCTGAGCCATGAAAGATGCTGGAATTCTTGGCCTCCAGAGGAGAAGAATTGAATCCAGGGCTAGTGATTAGGCTAGATGACTCAGAGCATTTATTTAATAAAGTTTTATTAAAGTATAAAAGATATAGAGAAAGCTTCTGACATAGACATCAGAAGGGGGCAGAAAGAGTGCCCCCCTGCTAGTCTTTAGCCAGATGTTATATAGCTACTAGCAGTCAGCTAATTGGAGAAAGGAAATGTCTCAAAACTCAGAGACTAGCACCAGGCCCCTCATCCACAACATGCACTTTGAGGTAACATTGGCACAAGGTGAGTTGTCCTGGGCCATAAAATGATTGACATGAATCTTGAAAAAAGGCAGGTTTCCAAGCAAATACAGTCTCATTAACATAGCTTAAGAGAACATTTGTATGAGTAAAACATACTGGTTTGTCAAGTAGGTTTTGAGTCTTAGGTGAACTGACTTGAAGACAGAGTCTAGGGTAAATACATAGTTCATTAACATAGATTAAGACAAACATTTCCATAGAAAAACGCCTTGGTTAAGTAAAGGTCTAAGAAAAGTTCAGGTGGAACCAGGTGTCATCATGGCAACATAGAACTTTAAAAGAAACCTCTTTTTAAATTTGTATAGATAAGGGGAAAAAAATCTAACATTTATAGTTTGTTTCCTCCTGCTGCTTAAGAGTGGAGAAGGAAATGGCAACCCACTCCAATATTCTTGCCTGGAGAATCCCAGCGAGGGAGGAGCCTGGTGGGCTGGCGTCTATTGGGTCGCACAGAGTTGGAAACGACTGACGTGACGCAGCAGCAGCAGCAGCAGCAGCAGCAGCAGCAACTGCATAAGAGAGAGAGAAAAAAATGTCTGACACTTGCACCCTATACCCTCCATTTGGAGACACCTGGCCTTCCTGCCTGTTACCCTCTCAGAATGGTTCCATTGATGTTACAACAGCTGAGAATCAATTGGGTAAGCCATGGGATTCCCTTGTGCTGCTGTAAAAGGACAGAGCTGTGTCTGAGTCAGTGTGAAAACTTCATGTTTGTAAGTTTAACAGAAAATGGTCCTCCAAGTTAAAGAGCAGAAAGAAACTTCCCTGGTTACATCCCAAATTTGTTCAAGAGAGAGCTTATATTATTAATTACTCAAGATCAGGTTTGGAATGAGCATGATAAGGGTCACTGTGGTTGAGGGTTGATGGAAATGAGAAGTAAAAGGAATTTTGAGTTGTTTATTGGTTTATTTCCTGAAACTGCACTGTACTGAATTTCATCCTCTATTTTTCCTTTACAGGGATTACACACACACACACACACACACACACACACACACACACACACACACACACACAGAGTATCTTCAAGTCTTGTATTTGATGAGATCACTGTCTATTATTGCATGGTGTGGAGCCCAGTTTAATCTTTTCAAGCACCTTCAGGTAGATGGTTCCTGCTCCAGCTCCCAGACTGAGTGAGAAGTACTTGCTGAATCTAACCAGAAGGTATAGTTATTGCTTCAGACATTAATTTGCTTAGATAAAAACCCAACAACAGCAACTTTTTTTTTTTTTTTTACACCCTGAGTCCTGGGTAATGTGTTGCAATATGCTGTATTTGACAGACATTGGTGATTGCAGCCATGAAATTAAAAGACGCTTACTCCTTGGAAGAAAAGTTATGAGCAACCTAGATAGCATATTCAAAAGCAGAGACATTACTTTGCTGACTAAGGTCCGTCTAGTCAAGGCTATGGTTTTTCCAGTGGTCATGTATGGATGTGAGAGTTGGACTGTGAAGAAGGCTGAGCACCGAAGAATTGATGTTTTTGAAGTGTGGTGTTGGAGAAGACTCTTGAGAGTCCCTTGGACTGCAAGGAGATCCAACTAGTCCATTCTGAAGGAGATCAACCCTGGGTGTTCTTTGGAAGGAATGATGTTAAAGCTGAAACTCTAGTACTTTGGCCACCTCATGAGAAGAGTTGACTCATTGGAAAATACTCTGATGCTGGGAGGGATTGAGAGCAGGAGAAGAAGGGGACGACAGAGGATGAGATGGCTGAATGGCATTACTGACTTGATGGACGCGAGTCTGAGTGAAATCTGGGAGTTGGTGATGGAGGCCTGGCATGCTGCAATTCATGGGGTCGCAAAGAGTCGGACACGACTGAGCGACTGAACTGAACTTAACTGAACTGAAAGTGACCACGTAAGAGACTGATAAATGACAGATTTTGCTAATGCAACACAATAGGACAATATCTTGCACAGAAATGAATTGTAAAATTCACCTTATATAACCAGAATTGCTCCTGATATTTGATTATCTGTTTTATGACCAGAGTCCCTTGGACAGCAAGATCAAACCAGTCAATTTTAAAGGAAATCAACCCTGAATATTCCTTGGAAGGACTGACTGATCCTGAACCTGAAGTTCAAATAATTCGGCCACCTGATGTGAAGAGCCAACTCACTGAAAAACCCCTGATCCTGAGAAAGATTAAGGGCAGGTGGAGAGGGCGCAAGAGACAATGAGATTGTTGGACGGTATCACCCACTCAATGAACATGAGTTTGAGCAAGCTCGGGGATCTAGTGAAGGACAGGGAAGCCTGACGTGCTACAGTCTGTGGGGTTGCAAAGAGTCGGATATTACTGAGGGGCTGAACAACAAAAATGACCATACATTTTCTTTAAATTTCAAAAGAAAAATATGTCATTAATTTAAAAAGGAATTATTAAAGGAATTATTAATTAATTAATTATTAGGACTTGTTAAAGGTTGTTAGAAAAATTTGTCATTATTTTAAAAAGGAATTATTAAAGGCTGTTAAAGGAATTATTCTACTAGAATATTTTCACTCACTTCAGAATATTTTAAAGATAGTCAAATTAACCTTTCATTTTAAGAGATCCTCGCAGTAACCCCACCCTGCTTAGGTGATGTGTAAGAAGGAAAACTTATCCAAATATACCACAATCCCTAGATCACAAAATGTGTTAAAGATCAATGATACAAAGATAAATTAGACATAAATCCTGTTTCATTGAGAAAGTGATGTTTAAAATGGATACTTGCAAAAATAGTTTTGGGGAGATTAATGGCCAATACAAAACTCCTAAGGTGATGCTTCTAATGTGTTTGAGAAATAATAAGGGCTACTGTACTGAATGATGGAGTAAAGGAGAGTTAAAACAGATGAGGACAAGGATGTAACAAGAGGAAGATCAGCTTGGATCTTACGGGTTATGGTGAAAATCGGACTTTTTGTTTGAGTGAAATAAGAGTCCAGAAAAGTAACAATAAATTGATTAAAGATTTTAAAGCATGATTCTAATGGGAGGAATAAACTGTAGAAGGCAGTGAATAAATGAAAGATCTACTATGGAGAGGTTTGTAGAGCACTAGTAACAGTAACAGACTATGGTTCTCAGATCAAGGTGGTGGTGTCATAGATGTGATATACAGGATGTTGTTGTTGTGTAAATGTTGTGTTTGTTGTACATTCGTGTCTGACTCTCTTCAACTCCATGGACTGTAGCCAGCCAAGTGCCTCTGTCCATGGAATTCTCCAGGCAAAAATACTGGCGTGGTTAGCCATTTCCTTCTCCAGGGGATCTTCCTGACCCAGGGACAGAACCTGGGTCTCCCACATTGTGGGCAGATTCTTTACTGTCTGAGCCAAATTTTATGTATACATATATAATAAATATAAATGTAGTCATGTTTTACTGAGTTAATTTTAAAGTTTTTTTTTTTTTGTCAAAATATATCCTAAGTAAATCAGTGGACAATAGTAGATTAGGAAGAAATTTAATTTAACTGCAAGTAACAAGTACAGCCAAAGCCTTTGACTGTGTGGTTCACAATAAACTGTGGAAAATTCTGAAAGAGGTGGGAATACCAGACTAACTGACCTGCCTCTTGAGAAATCTGTATGCAGGTCAGGAAGCAACAGTTAGAACTGGACATGGAACAACAGACTGGTTCCAAATAGGAAAAGGAGCATGTCAAGGCTGTATATTGTACCCTGCTTATTTAACTTATATGCAGAGTACCTCATGAGAAACACTGGGCTAGAGGAAGCACAAGTTGGAATCAAGATTGCTGGGAACAATATCAATCACCTGAGATATGCAGATGACACCACCCTTATGGCAGAAAAATCCTCTTGATGAAAGTGAAACAGGAGAGTGAAAAAGTTGGCTTAAAGCTCAACATTCAGAAAACGAAGATTGTGGCATCCAGCCCTATTACTTCATGGGAAATAGATGGGGAAACAGTGGAAACCGTGTCGGACTTTATTTTTCTGGGCTTCAAAATCACTGCAGATGGTGATTGCAGCATGATTTTAAAAGATGCTTACTCCTTGGATGGAAAGTTATGACCAACCTAGATAGCATATTCAAAAGCAGAGACATTACTTTGCCAACAAAGGTCCGTCTAGTCAAGGCTATGGTTTTTCCAGTGGTCATGTATGGACATGAGAGTTGGACTGTGAAGAAAGCTGAGCACCGAAGAATTGATGTTTTTGAAGTGTGGTGTTGGAGAAGACTCTTGAGAGTCCTTTGGACTGCAAGGAGATCCAATCAGTCCATCCTAAAGGACGTCAGTCCTGGGTGTTCATCGGAAGGACTGATGTTGAAGCTGAAACTGCAATACTTTGACCACCTCATGCGAAGAGCTGACTCAATGGAAAAGACCCTGATGCTGGGAAAGACTGAGGGCAGGAGGAGAAGGGGACGACAGAGGATTAGATGGCTGGATGGCATCACCGACTTGATGGACATGGGTTTGGGTGGACTCCGCGTGTTGGTGATGGACAGGGAGGCCTGGCGTGTTGAGATTCACGGGGTCGCAAAGAGTTGGACACGACTGAGCGACCGAACTGAACTGAACTGAATGACATAGCAAACCATAGTGGAATCTTCATTCCTGACCAGAGATCAAGCCCTGAGCCTTTGAAGTGGGAGCACTGACTCCAAGACCCTAGACTACCAGAGAAATAACCCTAGGGAGTATCAAGTATTGAGAACTCACAGAAAGGGAACCAGTTAAGTACAAGACGTGGCATTACCCAACCACCAGTAGCACCATATGCTGGATGCCTCATCTAAACACTAAACAAAACAATAATAAAACCCAATCATCAGCAGGCAGGATTACCACCTCACTCAGCCTTGGCTGTCAGAGGGGGGGAAAAAAAACTCAGCAGAAATCTCACCCTATACAAAGCTTACACAAACCACTAGACCATCCTTAGTAGGGCAGAAACCAAAAGAAAGAAAGAATTCAGCCTTGAAGCTTGGGGAAAGGAGACCTCAAACACAATAAGTTAAAAAAAATAGAGAAAAGGCAGAGAAATACAACACAAATGAAGGAACAAACTAGAAACACAGAAGTCCAAACAGATGAAGAGGAATTGGCAAACTACTTGAAAAAAAGTTGAGAATAATGATAGTAAAGATGATCAAAACCTTGGAAACAGAATGGAGAAAAATGTAAGAATCAATTAACAAAGACCTAGAAGAATTAAAGAATAAACATACAGAGACAAACAAGACAATTACTGAAAATAAAAATACTCTAGAGGAATCAATAGCAGAATATCTGGCAGAAGAATGAATCAGTGAGCTAGAAGATAAAATGGTGGAAATAATTTCTGAAGAGCAGAATAAAGTAAAAAGAATGAAAAGAACTGAGGATAGTCTCAGAGATCTCTGCAACAATATCAAATGCACCAACATTCGAATTATAGGGGTCCTGGAAGACGAGAAAGAGAAAGGGTATGAGAAAATTTTTGAAGAGACTGTAGTTGAAAATTTCACCAATATGGAAAAGGAAATAGTCAATCAAGTCCAAGAGGTACAAAGGATCCCATAGAGGATAAACCCAAGGAAAAACTTGCCAAGACACATACACAAACTGAAAAGACTAAACAGAAAGAAAGAATATTAAAAACAGCAAAGGAAAAGAAGCAACATACAGGATGAACCCCATAGGTTTAACAGCTGATCTTTCAGCAGAAACTCTGCAGGCCAGAAGGGAATGGCAAGATATAAAGTATTGAAAGCGAAAAATCTACAACCAAGATTACTGCACCTGGAAAGGATCTCATTCAAAATTGATGGAGAAATAAAAAACTTTCAGATAAGCAAAAGTTAAGAGAATTCAGTACTACCAAACCAGCTTCACTACAAATGCTAAAGGAACTTATATAGTCAAGAAATACAAGAGAAGAAAAAGATCTACAAAATCAACCCCAAACAATTAAGGAAATGGCAATAGGAACATACATATCAGTAATTACTTTAAATGTAAATGAATTAAATGCTCCAACCAAAAGACACAGACTGGCTGAATGGATATAAAAATAAGACCCATATATATGCCGTCTACAAGAAACCCACTTCAGACCTAAAGCTGCATGTAGACTAAAAGTGAGAGGATAGAAACATTTATTCTATGCAAATGGGAAGCAAAAGAAAGCTGGGGTAGCAACACTAATGTCAGACAAAATAGACCTTACAATAAAGAATATTACAAGAGACAAGAAGGGCTTCATAATGATCAAGGGCTCAATCAAAGAGGAAGACATAACAATTGTAACTATCTATGCACCCAACATAGGAGCACCTCAGTACATAAGACAAACACTAAAAGACATAAAAGGAGTAATTGGCAGTAACACAATAATAGTAGGAGATTTTAACACCCCACTCACACCAATGGATAGATCATCAAAACAGAACATTAATAAGGAAACACAAGTTTAAATGATACATTAGATGAGATGGATCTCATTGATACTGCATTGATACCTTCAGGACATCATCCAAATGCAGAAGAATACACTTTCTTCTCAAGTGCACATGGAACATTCTCCAGGATGGATCACATCTTGGGTCACAAATCATACCTCAGTAAATTTAAGAAAATTGAAATTGTGTCAAGCATCTTCTCTAACCACAATGCTATGAGGCTAGATATCAATTACAAGAAAAAGTCTGTAAGAAACACAAACACATGGAGATTAAGCAACACATTTCTAAATAACCAACAGGTCACCGAAGAAATACAAAGGGAAATCAAAAAGTTTCTAGAAACAAATGACAATGAAACACGACAATGCAAAACCTATGGGATGCAACAAAAGCAGATCTAAAAGTTTATAGCAATGTAATCATACCTCAAAAAACAAGAAAAACATAAAACAGACAACCTAAATTTACACCTGGAAAAAGAAGAACAAAGAACCCCCAAAATTAGTAGATGGAAAGTATTCGTAAAGATCAGAGGAGAAATAATTGAAAAATAAATGAAAGAAACAATAGTAAAGATTAATAAAACTAAAACCTGATTCTTTGAGAAGATAAACAAATTAACAAACATTTAGCCAGACTCATCAAGAAAAAAAGAGAAAAGAGTCAAATCAACAAAATTAGAAATGAAAAAGGAGAGGTTACAAGAGGCAATGAAGAAATACAAAGAATTATAAGAGACTACTATGAACAACAATATGGCAATAAAATGTATAGCCTGGAAGAAATGGACAGATTCTTAGAAAAGTTCAATCTTTCAAGACTGAATCAGGAAGAAATATAAATTATGAACAACCCAATTATAGGAAGTGAAATTGAAGCTGTGATCAAAATGTTCCAAAAAAAAAAAAAAAAAAGCCCAGGACCAGAGGGCTTCACAGTAGAATTCTATCAAACATTTAGAGAAGATCTAATGCCTATCCTTCTAAAACTCTTTCAAAAAATTGCAGAGAAAGGAACTCTTCAAAACTAATTTTATGAGTCCACCATCATCCTGATTCCTAAACCGGACAAAGACAATACAGAAAAAGAAAACTATAGGCCAATATAACTTTTGAACATTGATGCAAAAATCCTCAACAAAATTTTAGCAAACAAAATTCAGCAGTACATCACAAAGCTCATACGCGATGATCGTTTGTTTTTTTCCAGGCAAGCAAGCATTCTTCAATATACACATGTCAATCAATGTGATACACCACATTAACAAACTGAAAGATAAAAACCATATGATAATCTCAATAGATGCAGAAAAAAACCTTTGACAATATTCAGCACCCATTTATGGTTAAAATTTCAAAAACAGTCATAGAAGGAACCTACCTCAACATAGTAAAGGCCATATATGATAAGCCTACAGCAAACATTATTCTCAATGGTGAAAAAGTGAAAGCATTCCCCCTAAGATCAGGAAAAAGACAAGGGTGCCCACTTTCACCGCTATCATTCAACACAATTCTGGAAGTCCTAGCTACAGCAATCAGAGAAGAAAAAGAAATAAAAGGAATCCAGATCGGAAAAGAAGACATAAAGCTCTCAGCATTTGCAGATGACATGATACTGTCCATAGAAATCCCTAAGGATAGTATCAGAAAATTATTAGAGCTAATCAGTAAATTTGACAACTTTGCAGGGTATAAAATCAATACACAGAAATCACCTGCATTTCTATATACTAACAATGAAAAATCAGAAAGAGAAATTAAGAAATCAATCCCATTCACCACTGCAACAAAAAGAATAAACTATCCAGGAAGAAACTTACCTAAGAGGACAAAAGAACTATACACAGAAAATTATAAGACACTAATGAAAGAAATCAAAGACGACATAAACGGTTGGAGAGATATTCCATATTCCTGGGTAGGAAGAATCAATATTGTGAAAATGACTATTATACCAATCTGCAGATTCAATGCAATCCCTATCAAATTACCAATGGCATTTTCACAGAACTAGAACAAAATTTTCACAATTCATATGGAAGCACAAAACCCCCGAATAGCCAAAGGAATCTTGAGAAAGAACAATGGATGGATCAACCTTCCTGACTTCAGATTATACTACAAAGCCACAGTCATCAAGGCAGGATGGTACTGGCACAAAAACAGAAATATAGATCAATGGAACAAGATAGAAAGCCCAGAAATAAACCCATGCACCTATGGGTACCTTATTTTAGACAAAGAGGCAAGTATATAAAACAGGGCAAAGACAGCCTCTTCAATAAATGATGCTGGGAAAATTGGACAGCTACATGTAAAAGAATGAAATTAGAAAAATTCCCAACACCATACACAAAGATAAACTCAAAATGGACTACAGACAGAAATGTAAGACCAGAGCTATAAAACTCTTAGAGGAAAATGTAGGCAGAACACTTCATGACATAAATCAAATGAAGATCCTCTATAACCCACCTCCTAGAGTAACAGAAATAAAAACAAAAGTAAACAAGTGGGACCTGATTAAACATAAATGCTTTTGCACAGAAAAGGAAACTATATGCAAGGTGAAAAGACAATGCTCAGAATGGGAGAAAATAAATAATAGCAAATGAAACAACTGACAAAGGATTGACTTCCAAAATATACAAGCAGCTCATACAACTCAACACCAGAAAAACAAACAAACCAATCAAAAAATAGGGGAAAGACCTAAACAGACATTTCTCCAAAGAAGACATGGAGATGGCTAACAAACACATGAAAAGATTCTCAACATCTCTCATTATTAGAGAAATGCAAAGCAAAACTACAATGAGATATCACCTGACACTAGTCAGAATGACCATCATCAAAAAGTCTACAAGCAATAAATGCTGGAGAGGGTGTGGAGAAAAGGGAAAGCTCTTGCACTGTTGGTGGGAATGTAAATTGATACAGCTACTATGGAAGATGGTATGGAGATTCTTTTAAAAACTAGGAATAAAACCACCTTATGACCGAGCTCCTAAGCGTATATCCTGAAGAAACCAAAATTGAAAAAGACACATGTATCCCATTGTTCATTACAGCCCTATTTACAATAGCTAGAACATGGAGGCAACCTAGATGTTCATCAACAGGTGAATGGGTAAAGAAGTATGGTACATATGCACAATGGAGTATTACTCAGCCATAAAAAGGAACATATTTGAGTCAGTTCTAATGAGGTGGATGAACCTAGAGCCTATTATACAGAGTGAAGTAAGTCAGAGAGAGAAAGATAAATATTGTATTCTAACACATATATACAAAATCTAGAAAAAATGGTACTGAAGAATTTATTTACAGGGCAGCAATGGAAAAACAGACATAGAGAATAGACTTATGGACATAGGGAGAGGGGAGGAGAGGGTGAGATGTATGGAAACAGTAACATGGAAACTTATATTACCATATGTAAAATAGATAGCCAATGGTAATTTGGCTCAGGAAGCTAAAACAGGGGCTCTGAATCAACCTAGAGGGTTGGGATGAGGAGGGAGATGGGAGGGAGTTTCAGAAGGGAGGGGATATATGTATACCTATGACTTCCCTGGTGGCTCAGATGGTGAAGCATCTGCCTACAACGTGGGAGATCTGGGTTCAGTTCCTGGGTTGGGAAGATCTCCTGGAGAAGGAAATGGCAACCCACTCCAGTATTCTTGCCTGGAAAACCCCATGGACAGAAGATCCTGGTAGGCTACAGTCCATGGGGTTGCAAAGAGTAGGACACGACTGAGCGACTTTCTTTCTTTTCTTTCTTATGGCTGATTCATGTTGAGGTTTGACAGAAAACAACAAAAATCTGTAAAGCAATTATCCTTCAATTGAATATAAATTAAAAACAAAAAGAACACCTCAACATTCAGAAAGCTAAGATCATGACATCCGGTCCCATCAGTTCATGGCAAATATGCAGGAGACACTGGAAACAGTGATAGACTTTATTTCGGGGGGCTTCAAAATCACTGAAGCTGGTGTCTGCAGCCATGAAATTAAAGGACGCTTGCTCCTTGGAAGAAAAGCTATGACCAACCTTGACAGCATATTAAAATGCAGAGACATTACTTTGCCGACAAATGTCCGTCTAGTTGAAGCTATAAGTTTTCCAGTGGTCATGTATGGATGTGAGAGTTGGAACATAAAAAAAGCTGTGTGCTGAAAAACTGATACTTTTGAATTGTGGTGTTAGAGAAGACATTTGAGAGTCCCTCGGACTGAAAGGAGATCCAACCAGTCAATCCTAAAGGAAATCAGTCTTGAATATTCATTGGAAAGACCTGACACCGAAGTGAGACTCCAATACTCTGGCCACCTGATGTGAAGGACGGACTCATTAGAAAAGACCTTGATGCTGGGGGAAGATTGAAGGCAGGAGGAAAAGGAGACACAGAGGATGAAATGGTTCGATGGCATCACTGACTGTATGCACATGAGTTTGAGCAAACTCAGGGAGTTAGTGATGGACAGGGAAGCCTGGTGTGCTGCCATCCATGGGGTTCCAAAGAGTCACACAAGGCTTGGCAACTGAACTGACTGACTCACTCACTTCAGAGAAATATTTGATTTATATAACATACAGAAAGACAACCTTCTGGGATGTTATTGAAGTAAACGTACTGTCATAAAATGATGTATGTGTACTGGTGTTTATTTTGTCATTGCTTTTGATGATAAAGACTGGAAGTATATAAAATCTCTGTCTATGTGAGATGGTTGGATAAATTATGTTTACAGCATAGAACACTGAAGAGGTTTTGATGAAGTTGTTTTAAATGGTCAGAAATGTTCTTCAAAAACAAGAAGTCAGATGCTCTTTTGAATACTATAGAACAGTCTTTTGGACTCTGTGGGAGAGGGACAGGGTGGGATGATTTGGGAGAATGGCATTGAAACATGTATAATATCATATAAGAAATGAATCGCCAGTCTAGTTTCGATGCAGGATGCAGGATACTAGGGGCTGGTGCACTGGGATGACCCGGAGTGATGGTGTAGGGGGGGAGGTGGGAGGGGGGATCGGAATTGGGAACACGTGTACACCCTTGGCAGATTCATGTTGATGTGTTGCAAAACCAATACAATATTGTAAAGTAAAATAATAATAATAATAATAATAATAAATAAATAATTAAAAAATAAAAAATATTTCTTTTAAATCAAGGACATAGCCCCTCTAAATGTATTTGAGTATATCAAACAAGTAAGAGAATATGAGAGTGTATGTTAGGTTTAAACATGTATAATTGGGTTGATGAGTTGGAGGGTAGCTGTGAAAGGAAACAGATTGCTATGTAAAAGGGGAAGGAGAAGGATCCTGGAAAGAGGGCAAATAGGAAGCCCTGAAAATATTTCCCCACTTAAAAACAATTGCACTGCCAGAATCTATCTTATATAACTATTTTGGAGCTGTGTAGTCTATTAAAGCCTCACAACTTCCAGGACATTTGGACAGTTATTGTGGTTGATTTCAGTCATTATCACTGTAGTGCAGTTACCCACACTCCCACACAACTCTATGGCTAACCCATCTACGTAAGTTCCAGTTGAACTTTGCAAGAACGCTTATGGGAGCCAGGTGGTAAATAGGACATTTTCCTCCAAATATCCAGTGCTGTTCTCTGATTATTGATTGTTGCTTCTGAATCAGAGGTGCAGAGAGGAGAGCAGCCATAATTGGTGCATCTCCCCACCATGGCTTTGCCCCTCCCCAACTTCTCCCCAGCCCAGCTGAAGTGAGTTTCAGGGAATTCAAAGACCAGTACCTTGTATCCCTCCCACTTCTTCTTCTTCTTCTTCTTTTTTTTTTTTTTTGGTGTTTTGGAAGCCCAACATTAAAGACTAAGACTTTTAAGAAGCATACACACAAAAAATTAGAAAGTCTTCATGCATGTGCAGTGAGAGGTGCAGGCTCAAACAGACCAGAGAAGAACTTGTTTTGCCCAAGACTGACCCTCAGCAAAGAGACTGCCTATAACAATCAAAACTACAAATATGAAAAGGGAGATCAAGATAGCAGAGTAGGAAGACAGTGGGTTCACCTTCCCTGAAGAACATATCAGACTACAACCACATATAGAGCAACTCTTGCTGAAATCAGCCTGGGGACTGGCAGAATAGCTGTTCACAACCAAGGCTGTAAAGAGAGATCCACATGGAGTCTGGATGGAATGTAAACTGATACAATCATTATGTGAAGCATTATGGAGTTTCCTCAGAAAAGTAAAAACGAAATCACTGTACGATCCAGCAACTCCTACTCTGGGTATATATCTGAAGAAAATGAAAACGCTAATTCCAACCCCAGTGTTCATAGTAGCATTATTTATAACTGCCAAGATGTGGAAGCAACCTAAGTGTCCCTTAGTAAATGAATGGGATGAAGCAGATTTGGAATATATATGCAGTAGGTACTAATCAGTCAAAAAAAACTTTGCTATTTGGAAGACTCGTGGACTTGGGAAGTTATTATGCTTAGTGAAATAAGTCATATAGAGAAAGATAAAATGTACGTTTTTCATTTATAAAGGAAATATAAAAATTTAAATGAATGAATAACTATGCTGTTAATATAACTAATGTGAGACTAATATAACAATGTAAATAAACTATGCTTTCATTAAAATTAATTAATTAAAAAACATTTCTAGGATTGATGTTAGGGAGGTTACCACCTGTGTTTTCTTCTAGAAATTTTATGGTTTCAGGTCTTTCACTTAATTCTTCAATCCATTTTGAATTAACTTTATGTTTGGTGTAAGACAATGGTCTAATTTTACTCTTTTGCTTGCCACAGATCTTTACTTGATTCATTTTTGGTAGGTTGTGTGTTTCTAGGAAAATCTCATGTGTACTCTTGGTATATTTCTTACAGCAATTTTTTTTTTTCTGTAAAGTTAGTTCCAATATTATTTAAGACAGAAGTCCCCATCAGAGGGAGCTGTTTACTTAGATTATTTTTGAAACAATTTCCAATTGAGACTAATTCTTTTCACTGATAGGGACTGTTTCATACCTCATAACCCTATTCCTTAATACACAGGGACAATTAACACATTATTTTTTTTTTCACACAAGGTTGTAGTTCTGATACAGAAGAAAAGCTTATTTTAAGATACTTGAAATTTTAAGAAATCTGTCCCCTAAAACCTAGTGTTCTTTTTTTCCTTTGCCAAGAGATATGTTTTAGACTATGTAGATAATTTGTCTATATGAACTAGTAAATCTAAGAGAAAACCTTTTTCCTGCAAGTCATTGTTAGGACTGTTGATATGCATGGTAGGGTAAACCCCAGATAACTGCGCTTCTCTTCTAATAATACATGTACTGTAACATTGTAGGATTTGCTAGGACACATTTCTAAGTTCTGTTGCCCAGAAATGCAATTATCCATTGCCTGTGCACCCAGGATTTCTATTTTTATTGTCTGTTTAAAAATTAAAGATATGACAAGATTTGACTAAAAGAATATCCCTCAATCATGACTACTTGCTTTGAAATGGGGAGTTTTGGTTGCTAAAATGATTCTTGTGAAGAGAGCTTGCTGTCTCTTTATAATATCATAAACATTTCTGGAGTTTCCTAGCAGGATATCTAGTCGCAATTCACATAATTAATAACTGTCTATTTATTTGGATTCTTTTCCAAAATACTACATTATGAATTTCCCCATTCTATCTAATTGTGTGAGTATAGCATTTTCAAAATCCAATATGATATACTGGAATGATCCTAAACATAGATCTTAGGTTGTAGATACAAAGAATGAAGGAAAACATTCAAAGTGAAACCTAAAATTAAAATGTAAAAATGTGTAATCTTTGATTACTATAGACTGAATGTTTGTGTCCTCTTGAAATTCATATGTTGAAACCTAATCCTCAATATGATGGCCTTAGGAGGTGAGAACTGTGGTAGTTGATTACATCATAAGGATAGAGCTCTCATGAATGGGATCAGTGCTTTTGTAAAAGAGACAGCAGAGAGGTCTCCTTTCTCTTTGTTCCTGAGAGGATATAGCAAGAAATGGTAGGCTGTGAACCAGGAAGAGGAACTTCACCAGACACTGAATCTTCCAGTGCCTTGATCTTGGATTTCCTTGGATCCAGAACTTTGAGAAATAAACTTTACTTTTTTTTATAAAGCCCCCCAATCTGTAGATTTTACTGTGTGTGTGTGTGTGTGTGTGCGTGTGTGTGTGCCCGCACGCATGCATGTGTGTGTTTGTTTTCAGTCATCTCTGACTCTTTGCCATCCTTTGGGCTGTAACCCACCAGGTTTCTCTGTCCTGAACTCCCTTGGAATTCTCCAGGCAAGAATGCTGGAGTGGGTTGCCATTCCCTTCTCCAGGGGATCTTCCCAACCCAGGGATTGAACCTAGGTTTCCTGCATTGTAGGCAGATACTTTAACATCTGAGCCACCAGAGAAGCCCCAGATTTTATTGTAGCAGCCAAAATGGAATCATACAATGTCTTTTAATCTTTTCAATATTTCTCCCTTTAGAGTTGCCTTGCAAAATATATCCCGTATTTGTGGTAGCATAGGTCATTGTTCTGGGTTTTGAATTGTGACCACTTCTTATTCTGTGCAGTTTGACAAAATCCAGAGAGTCTGGTATTTTCTTTCACTACTAAGGGGACCCTGCTATATAAGTAAAAATGATACTGTTTTCCCCTACTAAGTGTTGTGTATTTGCTAGGTTGTGTCTGACTCTTCTGTGACTCCATGCATTCTAGACCAACAGACTCCTCTGTCCATGGGATTTCCCAGGAAAGAATGCTGGAGTGGGTTGCCAGTTTCTTCTCCAGTGTGTCTTTCTGTTGAACCCACGTCTCCTTTGCAGGTGGATTCTTTACCACTGAGCCACTAGGGAAGCCCTACTAAATATGTGTGTGTGTGTAAATAAATACATATGTATGTGTTCTTTAGGCTTCCCTGGTGGCTCAGACGGTAAAGAATCCTCCTGCAGTGAAAGAGGTGTGGGTTCAATAGGTTGGTAAGACACTCTGGAGAAGGAGCAACCTGTTCCAGTATTCTTGCCTGGAGAATTCCACGGGCAGAGGAGCCTAGCGGACTACAGTCAATGGGGTCACAAAGAGTTGGACATGACTGAGTGACATTCTCTATTCTCTGTTCTATTCTTCAGCTCCATGATTTCTCCTTAGTATTTTAAAGTTTTCTGTATCTTTGTGAAATTCTCACTTTGTTTATGTATTATTCTCTGATTACAGTAAGTGTGATACTTTTTTGAATTCTATGTCAGGTACTTTACATATCCATTCCACTAAAGTCAGTTTGGAGTACTTTATCTTAATCTCTTTTGGAAAATATTTCAACTAGTTTTCATCTTCACTGACTCTGCTCTGGTGTCTACATGTTACACCAAACAGTCACCTGTCCTAATAATTCATGGGCTAGCCTTGTGCTGGAGAAAGCACTAATAAGCCTGGCCAGTGTGGACCACTCAACCTTTGTGTTAGTTCAGCCTTCTCTCTTTGTTCTTAGTGGGCTTCCAGGTATTCCAAGCGCTTGGTCCCCTCAGTGGTCTAAACAAGCAAGACCAAGTCCACATGCAGCCCCCAGATATGCTGTGTCCCGAGATGTGTGGTGTGCTTCCTTCCTCTCCAGGGAAAGCTGTAAGAGAGGGGTTTTCAGTACTTTGTTCTCTGCTGATCTGGTGAGGGGGAGCTATAGTGACTTCCAGCCCTGGGTGGTTCTCTCTCACCCAGGATAGCTACTAATTCTGCATCCTGGGTCCCCTATGCTTTCTGACACAGGCAGTCTTGAAGCCAGTCTCCTGGGCAGCCCTAATAAAAGTTGGGGCATTGGCCACATAGTGCATACCTTTCCTTCCCCAGGGAGAAGCTAGAGCTGGGGAGTTGGTCCCAACCTGAAGGTTCTTTGGAAGATTATAACTGGTTTCATACATTACTAGGAGCTGGACCTTTTTAACGACTCTCTGGATTTCTTACAAAGGAAATCTGTACTTGAAATGTTTCTGAATCAGTGTGTTCATGGTGGGTAGATAGTTCTAGGGCTTGCTTTTCTATCATCTTGCTGAATAGGTAACAGGAATTTATATTCGGCTTTTCCTTGGGGGATGTATATCTCTATGAAAGTGAAAGTCACTCAGCTGTGTCTGACTCTTTTCAACTCCATGAACTATACAGTCCATGGAATTCTCCAGGGCAGAATACTGGAATGGATAGCCATTCTCTTCTCCAGGGGATCTTCCCAACTCAGGGATCAAATCCAGGTCTCCAGCACTGCAGGCAAATTCTTTACCAGCTGAGCCACCAGGGAAGCCCAAAATGTATTTTGTCTGTACCATGTGGCATGTGGGATCTTAGTTCCCTGAGCAGGTATTGAACTTGGCCTCCTGCATTGGAAGCTCAGAGTCTTAACCACTGGACTGCCAGGGAAGATAATAATCCCTATAGTGAAGGGAAAACTTGAGTAAACATATGAATCCCTAAGCGATGAAAAACACATAATGGTCATATTTGCAAACAAAATCCCCTCAGGTCCCTGTTACACCTAGAATGTTTTCCTGAGGAAGTGTTTGAGCAAGCTTCTGCCCTGTGATAACTGAGTGTATGACATCATTACACTCACGTTAAATCGTCTGTGGCTTATCAAGTGGCAAAGATGATAATAATAAAAACTTAATTTGCTCAAAAATTGTGAGCTGTAGTTATGAAAGATTTATGGTGCATATCAGAAATTAAGTGTACATTGCATCCTCTTAGAAACAAAGGAAACAAAGCCTCAGAGCCTGAAGTTGCTCTTCCAAGACATGGGCTAAGAAATCAGGTTAAGGAAATAGCAAGGTTGATAGCCTAAGAAAGGTGAGTTTCTGAATTCCACTTACATTACTACCCTCCTTTTGTGATGAGTGTTCAGGGAGCTAAGATAGATGACTTTCTTTTTCATTTTTGTAGTCCTGGGATTCAGCAAAACTGGCAGAAGAATACGTTAAAGGAAGGGTGCCGGGAAAGTTTAGACATTATTTCGCTCAGAGAATGCGTTATCTCAATCAGTTCCATCAAAGGACATCTCACTCTTCTATATTTATGGTTTTTACCTTGTGATATGGAGCAGTAACTTAATCCCTCCTAGATTCTGGTCCTTTAGTTTTGGTTTAAAAAATCCTCTTGATTCCCCCTCCACCAAGTCTAATATGTGTTTGAGACAAGTATCAGGTTAGTGGGGTTGCTGTTTCCAGCTTTACTGTGAAGAGATGTGTCATGTGAAGGAAGAATTTATGAAAGAGAGAAGGGTGACTCTGTCCTGGCCCAAACTTCTCCACAATCCTGTGGTTTTTACAGCAGTCATGTTTACATCTGGAAGCAAAGTGCTTCATGCTGTAGGCTACGTCTTGATACTTTTTGCTCATATAGCTTATAAAGACTAACAAGGGAATGCCCATGTCACTCAGTTTCATGATAATGATAAAATAGGCAATGGTCCACATTGGCCAGGTCTCATATCTTGCCAGTGCATGCAGCATTCTTTTGAGAACAGATGTTGTGGGAAAGTTGAATTTTTCTCTGTGTAATTCTTTCTCTTCTGTCCACAGATTCTCTTAGAGAAGAATGGGTTCTGGAAATGGTTCATTTGTGACTGAATTGCTTCTACTTGGATTAACAGACCAACCAGATCTTCAACTCCCCTTGTTCTTCCTCTTCCTAGTAACATAAAACAGTCACTGTGTTGGGAAACCTGGGCATGGCAACTTTAATTGGGATGAATTCACATCTGCACACCCCCATGTGTTTTTTCCTCTTTAACTTGTCCTTCATAGATCTCAGTTATTCTTCTGTGTTTACACCAAAAATGCTGGTTATCTTCATATCAAAGAATAACATTATTTCTTACATGGGATTCATGACTCAACTTAACTTTTTTTTTTTTTTTTTGCTCTTTCTGAAATCTATGTGCTGACATCAATGGCCTATGACTGCTATGTGGCCCTCTGTAATCCATTTTTGTATAATGCTGCCATGTCCCCTAAAGTGTATTCCAGCCTTGTCCTTGGTTCCTACTTGATGGCAATTTCTGGTGCCATGGCTCACACTCTGTGTTGACACTGACTTTCTGTAATGGAAACATTATCAGCCATTTTTTCTGTGACATGCTCCCTTTACTCCAGCTCTTCTGCACAGGTACCCATGTCAATGAGCTGGTACTTTTCATTGTGGTGGGCATCAATAGCATTGTGCCCAGTCTCACCATCTTTATCTCTTATGGTCTCATCTTCTCCAGCATCCTCCATATCAAGTCTATGGAAGGAAGATCCAAAGCCCTCAGCACCTGCAGTTCCCACATAATTGCTGTTTCCTTGTTCTTTGGATCAGGTGCATTTGTGCACCTCAAACCATCTTCTGCTGGGTCCAAGGATGAGGGAAAAAATCTCTTCTGTCTTTTATACCAACACCGTTCCCTTGCTGTGCCCTTTAATTTATAGCTTGAGGAATGAAGACATTATACTTGCTCTGAAAAATACCCTGAGTATGAGATAGTGATGATCAAAGAGTATCTGTCTGTGCAGCTGGTTATATGACAGGGAGATTCTGTGCTGTGATTATATATTATTTATGGCAGCCTTTTAATCCTATTTTTTCCCTTAACCTGATAAAGGAAATTTGAGTCTTTTTTCATAAGTAATTTCTAGTTTTTTTGGAGTGGGTCTTTTTTTTCACGATTACCAAAATATCTTCTCTACCATTTTTTTTCTTATTTAGTAATAGCATTAATTAAATCATAACATTATCTCCATCTTTTTATTTCATTGTCACTTTTGAACTCTTTTTTTTCCTTTGGAACATTATGCATGGTCTTCAAATAATGGCATTCTACAATAATAGAGTGACATTATATCATCGCTGGTGTTTTTATCTGCCACTTGCTATTAAAAGCATGAATTAAGTATTTCTACTTTTTTCATGCTCTTTTCAAGAATGGCAGAGTTTAAAAGTTCTATGATGACTATCAAGGATAATCCATTTTACACATATAATATAAATGATATTATTCAAGATTCTTTTGGCAAAGTTTTTTTTTTAACCTTTGTACAGTCAAGCATAGACATAACAGTTCATCAAACTATATTTATTGTATGAATGCAAAAGTTAAGGCTAGAGTGGTTCAGTTCAGTTCAGTTCAGTCCCTCAGTCGTGTCCGACTCTTTGCAACCCCATGAATTGCAGCACGCCAGGCCTTCCTGTCCATCACCAACTCCCGGAGGTCACTCAACTCACGTCCATTGAGTCAGTGATGCTATCCAGCCATCTCATCCTTGGTCGTCCCCTTCTCCTTCTGCCCCCAATCCCTCCCAGCATCAGAGTCTTTTCCGATGAGTCAACTCTTTGCATGAGGTGGCCAAAGTACTGGAGTTTCAGCTTTAATATCATTCCTTCCAAAGAACACCCAGGCCTGATCTCCTTTATTTTTTTAATTTAAATTTATTTATTTTAATTGGAGGCTAATTACTTTACAATATTGTATTGGTTTTGCCATACATAATCTCTTTAGAATGGACTGGTTGGATCTCCTTGCAGTCCAAGGGACTCTCAAGAGTCTTCTCCAACATCACAGTTCAAAAGCATCAATTCTTCGGTGCTCAGCTTTCTTCACAGTCCAACTCTCACATCCATACATGACCACTGGAGAAACCATAGCCTTGACTAGACGGACCTTAGTTGGCAAAGTAATGTCTCTGCTTTTGAATATACTATCTAGGTTGGTCATAACTTTTCTTCCAAGGAGTAAGTGTCTTTTAATTCCATGGCTGCAGTCACCATCTTCAGTGATTTTGGAGCCCCCAAAATACAGTCTGACACTGTTTCCACTGTTTCCCCATCTATTTCCCATGAAGTAATGGGACCAGATGCCATGATCTTCGTTTTCTGAATGTTGAGCTTGAAGCCAACTTTTCACTCTCCTCTTTCACTTTCATCAAGAGGCTTTTTAGTTCCTCTTCACTTTCTGCCATAAGGGTGGTGTCATCTGCATATCTAAGTTATTGATATTTCTCCCAGCAATCTTGATTCTAGTTTATGCTTCTTCCAGCCCACCATTTCTCATGATGTACTCTGCATATAAGTTAAATAAGCAGGGTGACAATATACAGCCTTGACGTACTCCTTTTCCTATTTGGAACCAGTCTGTTGGAGGGGGGTTCATGTTTAGGAACGCATGTACAATGTTACTACAGGTAATTATTACAAATTGTATTTTAAGTTACTTATATTTTTTCAAATTAGCCAAAGATATAAATTACTCATTTTAAAGAGTAGTTCTTTTATGTAAATAAACAGATTTGATTCTAATTTTGAGGGTCATGAAATGAAAGATTAGTGCCAGGCTTAATCCACTCCTAGGGATGCTCAAATTGTTATAAAATATATAATAGAGAACATGCAGCTATATTCTATAGGTTTCTAAATGACCCAGTTAATTTCACTTGTTTAGATGCAATTCTTTCCAATCAAAAAAAAAGTTTATAGAGGGAAACGTGAGTTTAAACAAAAAAACAAATTTCTAACCAAGATCAACAATATTATGTAAATAGAACTTGTTAAGGAAAAATACATCATGTTCATATTGCAATGGGAGATGAAATATGAGTGGTCACCTAAAAATATCAGCCAAGGTTTAAGTTATGCTGAACATCTCAAACAAAAACAAGTCAAAAATCAGTTTTGCCAAATTTCAAAATACATAAATACTGACTGGAGATTATGACATGTTAACTAATGAATATTATTATACATATCTTAGAAAATGATTATGATGTTACTAATACAGCCTATTGAGGATTTTTAAAGTAGCACATTTTTGCTTTCAAAAAATAATCCAACATTCATGTCATAACTTGCTTTATTCTCCAAATATTTCTTTCACATTGTCGTTATTCTTCCAGCTGCAATTTGATGTTTCTGTACCTAAAACTCCATATGAATGTAGCACACAGAGCCAACAAAACCAGAAATAATCTACTTTTCCAAAAGTCATCTAGTCCTGTTGGTTTAACATTTTAAATCATAAATAACTTAAGCTTTCATCTTATATAGAGAAATTCTGTGATCTCAGTAGTATCTAGGGTCCTGCACAAGGAGTGAGTCCATGGGTAAAAGTTTTTCTACTCAAACAGAATAACATAATCAAGAGTGTATAGAGTATACTGAAGAATAATTTACTTGACTTGAAGTCAATGTGTTAAGAATTTAGTCTACAATTTTTCTTTCTAAAGCGGTGTGACTTTAAGTAAATCATTATCCACTCTTGGCTTCACTCATGTATTTTGATGACTGGTTATGTGTCAGTTTTACTTGCTGCTGCTACTGCTGCTGCTAAATCGGTTCAGTTGTGTCCGACTCTGTGAGACCCTGGAGATGGCAGCCCACCAGGCTCCCCCGTCCCTGGGATTCTCCAGGCAAGAACACTGGATTGGGTTGCCATTACCTTCTCCAATGCATGAAAGTGGAAAGTGAAAAGTGAAAGTCCCCGACTTTCATCCCCGACTCTGAGTGACCCCATGGACTGCAACCTACCAGGCTCTTCCATCCATATGATTTTCCAGACAAGAGTACTGGAGTGGGTTGCATTGCCTTCTCTGTCACTTACAAAGGTTAAAAATAAAGCTCTTTGCTAAAAGAAGCTTACCACTAAAGGGTTACATATGGAAAAGGGATTATCCTTGATACTCTTAGAACCATCAATCTCTGGTGTCTCAAGAAGGTATATTATTGCCAAGTGAAATATGGAAAGATAAGAGTAGAAACAGGGTATCTTATTTATCCTTTTTATTGCAATTTGATAGATTAAAAATAACCCATGTGGTATGTTTCAGTCTAATGTTATGTAATTCATTATTTGGAGGTCATTCTTCTTTTCCCAGTGGAAAAATAATTTCAAAATGATAATGAAAAAAGATAATATATTCACTATTTAATGTTATTACTAAGCGAGAAAAAGAGATGATATGTATTTTGAAAACACTAAGAAAAATATATAAAAATGGAAATAAATTATTCAAACAAGACAAATTTCTTTAAGATACTAGGTTAAAAAAAGGTAATAAAAATATGGTAAGAAGGTTGCCATTAAAATTAAAAACTCAACATCTCATGGTACAAGTTACTTGTGCACACAGACAGTTCTAATTAAAACTGTCTCCTACTCAGAGTTCTTCTCAGAGCAAGTTTAACATCTTTGTTCCTCAAGCTATAGATTAATGGGTTAATCATAGGAACCATATTGGTGTAAAAGACAGAAGAGATTTTCCCCTCATCCATAGACACAGCAGAAGGTGGTTTGAGATACATGAATGCCCCTGATCCAAAGAAGAGGGAAACAGCAATGATGTGCGAACTGCAGGTGTTGAAGGCTTTGGCCCTGCCCTCTGTGGAGCTGATGTGGAGGATGTTGGTGAGGATGAGACCATAAGAGACAAAGATGGTGAGACTGGGCACAATGATATTGATGCCCACCACGATGAACATTTCCAATTCATTGATATAGGTACTTGTGCAGGAGAGCTCAAGCAGAGGGAGGATGTCACAGAAATAATGGTTGATGGTGTTTGCATCACAGAAGGTCAGTCTCAGCATGCATCCAGTGTGAGCCATGGCACCAGAAAATGCCATCAAGTAGGAACCAAGCATAAGGCTGGAACACACTTTAGGGGACATGGCAACATTATATAAGAGTGGCTTACAGATGGCCACATAGCGGTCATAGGCCATTGATGTCAGCACATAGCATTCAGAAATGATAAAAAAACAGAAGAAGTAGAGTTGGGTCATGCACCTCATGTAGGAAATAATATTCTTCTTTGATAAGAAGTTAATCAGCATCTTGGGTGTAAATACAGAAGAATAACAGAGGTCTATGAGAGACAAGTTAAAAAGGAAAAAGTACATGGGGGTGTGTAGGTGTGAATTCAGTGCAATTAGGATTATCAATCCCAAATTTCCCAGCACAGTGACCATGTACACTCCTAGGAACAGGAGGAATAGAGGGAGCTGGAGATCTGGCTGGTTGGTTAATCCCAACAGAATGAATTTTGTCACAAAAGAGCCATTTCCAGGAGCCATTCTCTAAGGTGATCTGTGAGCACAGAAGAAAAAGGTTACATAGAGAACAATGACTCAATTTTCACACAGTATCTCCTCTCACAAGTGTGGTGTTTGGGCTGGGGATATCTGAGAGTAACCCAGCCTGGACTCATGGAATTGTCTTACCTACTCTCTCATGGATTGTATTACCATCATCCTGAAACTAAGTGACAGGGAATTTCACTTTTTTGGGTCTTTATAAAATAAGTAAGAAAGAGTATCAAAACTTAGCCTACAGAAGAAAGAAACCACTGCCCTGGGCAGACTTGACTGCTTGGGGAAAAAACAAAGAGTTGATAAAGGAGAGGTTTAGATGAGGATTGACTCATTCTTCCCACATCTCAACATTTCTCCTTTCACTGGGAGTCTCCCCTCACCAGTAAGACTATAGGCAGAGTCTGTAGCAATTAGGTGCCGGCCTTTTTAAAGCAGATTAGACCTGGTGGGGTGAGAACAAAGAAAATTGCTTCTTAACTAAAACTAAATGGCTAGAGTCTATGAGAGGTTAACTCTTCATCCCACATTACAGAGTAAAAGCTGTAACTGTAGATGAGTGAGACTTCCGTCCATGGAGAGGGAACTTACTGACTGATCTAAGGCACCCTTTTAGACCCCTAGCGTCTGAGCATTCACTGATCCATGTCTTAAATAGACATTTTTCTAAGTTTTATGTGAGTCTCAAGGTGCTAAATTGGAAATAAGCTGTGATATCTTAGATCTTTGAACTTCCATTTCAAACAAGAAGGACATGAGTAAATGGAATTCAGAAACTCACCTTCCTTTCTCCAGAAAACCCCAGGACTTTCTTATCATTGGTTTTACCCTCTGGTCTTAGTAGGGCAATTTCAGGTTCTGAAGCTTTGGTTCCTTTGATTCTTAAGAGAATGCAGCTCACATATATTTTCTGATTTGACTTCAACATCTTTTAAAAATATAGATCATAATTTCTGTTTATGACTTTCAGTCCACTCAAGCAGCAGAGAAAAATAAACATTCTTCTTATTATTTTTGCCCCTTGGTAAGTCACAGATTTAGTGTGAGTATAATGCTATAATGCACTCACTTATAAACGTGGCAGAAATTTGTTCAGTCTCTTCCCCAGGGAAACACTCTATGTATAATAGGGACCTGGGGGATTGCATTTGCATCCTGCACCTTAATCTGTCCTTTGTCCCTTAGAGATTCAATAGTTTACTCAAGTTTTCCTTTCACTTAAGGGTTGTCCATTCACCAAAGAAGAGACAAATCTCCCATTTTCTGTTCATTTAGATTACAGAAATAAAGAGGAAGCCCTCGTCTCTTTTTTCCTACAAAAGCAGCTGATTCAAAAACAATTTATGTACAGAATATGTAAGATTCAGAAACTTAAGAGAGTCTTTCGCCCAGTTCATGGAAAAAGATATACCAGACCAACAGAGACCAAAAGAAAGCAGGAGTAGCAATACTCATATCAGATAAAATAGACTTTAAAACAAAGGCTGTGAAAAGAGACAAAGAAGACCACTACATAATGATCAAAGGATCAATCCAAGAAGAAGATATAACAATTATAAATATATATGCACTCAACATAGGACCACCGCAATATGTAAGACAAATGCTAACGAGTATGAAAGGGGAAATTAACAATAACACAATAATAGTGGGAGACTTTAATAACCCACTCACACCTTTGGATAGATCAACTAAACAGAAAGTTAACAAGGAAACACAAACTTTAAATGATACAATAGACCAGTTAGACCTAATTGATATCTATAGGACATTTCACCCCAAAATAAGTTCCCACGGGGAACTTCTTATTTTCTGCCCATGTGTCTACAGTATTGTAAAGTAAAATAAAGTAAAAATAAAAATTAAAAAAAAATTATTATTATTTTTTACTTTAAAATATTGTATTGGTTTTGCCACACATCAACATGAATCCTCCACGGGTGTGTGGGGGTGGGGAGGAGGTGGGGGGGTGGTTCAGGATTCGGAACATATCCAGTTCTAACTGTTGCTTCCTGAGCTGTATATAGGTTTCGCAAGAGGCAGGTCAAATGGTCTGGTATTCCCATCTCTTTCAGAATTTTCCACAGTTTATTGTGATCCACACAGTCTTACTTAAGTCACCCAACTTTACAAAGAAAACCTGGTTTCAAGTTTGCTACTTTGTAATCTATTTTGCTGTTACTTTTTTCTATTACTCTTATTTCAGTAATGGTGGAATATGAGAAAACACTGCTAATTTCAAAGGTGACTCTGCCTTGTCCCAAGATGATAAATGAATTTCCCTCAGTGTGGCTATCACTTTTTAAAATTAGTTTGTTGAAAAATGGTTTGATTTTTCTTTTTGTTGGGACCTAGGAACACTTTGGGGTTAATATATTGGGGAGCAGATTGGTCAAACAAGGAAGTTACTTTTTCTGGAAAAAAAAAAGTAAAGACTTGAAAAAAAGTTTGCAACTATCTGAAATTCAGGAACAGTACATGTGGGAAAAAAGGAGCCTAAATCATGCAATATGTCAAGACTCAGAGAGACACATGGGCAGAAAATAAGAAGTTCCCTGTGGGAGTGGTCATGATACAGTTTCAGTCTGAATTTATATCCCATTGAGTATCATAAATACATTCCAGTGTCCATAAAGCCTTGGTAAAATTATAATGTACAATGTCCATACATTGGTGGTGTTTGGAAATGAAGATGGAAAAGTTATAGTCATGTTTGGGGAAGCAGGTAGAGAGAGAACAGCTCTTCAAGAGATAAAATTGTTGTTTAGTAGCTTAAGTCACATTCAACTCTCTGAGCTGATGGACTCTAGCCTGCCAGGCACCTCTGTCCATGGGATTTTCCAGAATTGAAAGAGACACGTGTACCCCAATGTTCATCGCAGCACTCTTTATCATAACCAAGACATAGAAGCAACCTAGATGTCCATCAGCAGATGAATGGATAAGAAAGCTGTGGTACATATACACAATGGACTATTACTCAGCCATTGAAAAGAATACATTTGAATCCGTTCTAATGAGGTGGATGAAACTGGAGCCAATTATACAGAGTGAAGTAAGCCAGAAAGAAAAACACCAATACAGTACACTAACACATATATATGGAATTTAGAAAGATGGTAACGATAACCCTGTATGTGAGACAGCAAAAGAGACACAGATGTATAGAACAGTCTTTTGGACTCTGTGGGAGAGGGCGAGGGTGGGATGATTTGGGAGAATGGCATTGAAACATGTATAATATCATATAAGAAATGAATTGCCAGTCTAGGTTCGATGCAGGATACAGGATGCTTGGGGCTGGTGCATTGGGATGACCCAGAGAGATGGTATGGGAGGGAGGGGGGAGGGAGGTTCAGGATTGGGAACATGTGTACATCCGTGGTGGATTCATGTTGATGTATGGCAAAACCAATACAGTATTGTAAAATGAAATAAAGTTAAAAAAAAAAATACTGGTGTGGGTAGCCACTTCCTTCTTCAGGGGATCTTCCAACCTGGGGATTGAGCCTTTGTCTCCTGCACTGACAGGCAGATTCTTTACCACTGAGCCACCTGGGAAGCCCCAGGAGATAAAATAGCTAGGGATAACTGGAACTCAATTTAAGAAAAAGGAATTTAGAAGAAAGAATGGTAGATAATGGAAGCCCTTACCTATTGCTTTCTCCATTCTGGGAGGCCCTAGATATTTTGTAGAGGTCACATAATTTATTTGGATGATAAAAGCATAATTTACTTGAATTAAAATAAAATATAAACTAAATCCACAGGACTAGAGAACTGGAAATTACTAAATAACACCCCTTGTTGGCTCCCATATGCTATTTCCATTTGGATATTCAGGTATGAAAACCTTGAACTGCAGTTGGTATGGCAATGAGAAATTAAAGAAATTTTAAAAAAATATATTGTATAAATGAACCAAGTTGTGACCATGACTTCTGGAAAAAATCCTGAATTATTATCATTATGGAGAAGAAAGGTTAAAAAAAGCAACTCTAAAAACCCTCAACTCAGTGTATCAAGTGAGAATTCAAATATTTTCTAAGATACCTTTGATGATATTCACCATTTGCCACATTCCTAGTCTCCATTCACTATTCAGTTATTTTTAAATTCAGCATAACTGGTTAGTTTGTCTGTTAGTTTTTTTTTTTTTTTTTTGCTTTCTCTTTTTTAAAAAAAATAGTCTATGGTAAATTTTTTTTTTTTTTTAGTATGAGATCACTTTTTATTTTTTTTAATTTTAATTTTTTATTTTAGTTTTTTATTTTTTAAATTTTAAAATCTTTAATTCTTACATGTGTTCCAAACATGAACCCCCCTCCCACCTCCCTCCCCACAACATCTCTCTGGGTCATCCCCATGCACCAGCCCCAAGCATGCTGCACCCTGCGTCAGACATAGACTGGCGATTCAATTCTTACATGATAGTATAACATGTTAGAATGCCATTCTCCCAAATCATCCCACCCTCTCCCTATCCCTCTGAGTCCAAAAGTCCGTTATACACATCTGTGTCTCTTTTCCTGTCTTGCATACAGGGTCATCATTGCCATCTTCCTAAATTCCATATATATGTGTTAGTATACTGTATTGGTGTTTTTCTTTCTGGCTTACTTCACTCTGTATAATCGGCTCCAGTTTCATCCATCTCATCAGAACTGATTCAAATGAATTCTTTTTAATGGCTGAGTAATAGTCCATTGTGTATATGTACCACTGCTTTCTTATCCATTCATCTGCTGATGGACATCTAGGTTGTTTCCATGTCCTGGCTACTATAAACAGTGCTGCGATGAACATTGGGGTACATGTGTCTCTTTCAATTCTGGTTTCCTCGGTGTGTATGCCCAGAAGTGGGATTGCTGGGTCATAAGGTAGTTCTATTTGCAATTTTTTAAGGAATCTCCACACTGTTCTCCATAGTGGCTGTACTAGTTTGCATTCCCACCAACAGTGTAGGAGGGTTCCCTTTTCTCCACACCCTCTCCAGCATTTATTGCTTGCAGATTTTTGGATCGCAGCCATTCTGACTGGTGTGAAGTGGTACCTCATTGTGGTTTTGATTTGCATTTCTCTAATAATGAGTGATGTTGAGCATCTTTTCATGTGTTTGTTAGCCATCCATATGTCTTCTTTGGAGAAATGTCTATTTAGTTCTTTGGCCCATTTTTTGATTGGGTCGTTTATTTTTCTGGAGTTGAGCTGCAGAAGTTGCTTGTATATTTTTGAGATTAGTTGTTTGTCAGTTGCTTCATTTGCTATTATTTTCTCCCATTCAGAAGGCTGTCTTTTCACCTTGCTTATAGTTTCCTTTGTTGTGCAGAAGCTTTTAATTTTAATTAGATCCCATTTGTTTATTTTTGCTTTTATTTCCAGCATTCTGGGAGGTGGATCATAAAGGATCCTGCTGTGATTTATGTCCGAGAGTGTTTTGCCTATGTTCTCCTCTAGGAGTTTTATAGTTTCTGGTCTTACATTTAGATCTTTAATCCATTTTGAGTTTATTTTTGTGTGCGGTGTTAGAAAGTGATCTAGTTTCATTCTTTTACAAGTGGTTGACCAGTTTTCCCAGCACCACTTGTTAAAGAGATTGTCTTTACTCCATTGTATATTCTTGCCTCCTTTGTCAAAGATAAGGTGTCCATATGTGTGTGGATTTATCTCTGGGCTTTCTATTTTGTTCCATTGATCTATATGTCTGTCTTTGTGCCAGTACCATACTGTCTTGATGACTGTGGCTTTGTAGTAGAGCCTGACGTCAGGCAAGTTGATTGCTCCAGTTCCATTCTTCTTTCTCAAGATTGCTTTGGCTATTCGAGGTTTTGTATTTCCATACAAATCTTGAAATTATTTGTTCTAGTTCTGTAAAAAATGTGGCTGGTAGCTTGATAGGGATTGCATTGAATTTGTAAATTGCTTTGGGTAGTATACTCATTTTCACTATATTGATTCTTCTGATCCATGAACATGGTATATTTCTCCATCTATTAGTGTCCTCTTTGATTTCTTTCATCAGTGTTTTATAGTTTTCTATATATAGGTCTTTAGTTTCTTTAGGTAGATATATTCCTAAGTATTTTGTTCTTTTCGTTGCAATGGTGAATGGAATTGTTTCCTTAATTTCTTTTCTAGTTTCTCATTATTCGTGTATAGGAATGCAAGGGATTTCTGTGTGTTGATTTTATATCCTGCAACTTTACTATATTCATTGATGAGCTCTAGTAATTTTCTGTTGGAGTCTTTAGGGTTTTCCATGTAGAGGATCATGTCATCTGCAAACAGTGAGAGTTTTACTTCTTCTTTTCCAATTTGGATTCCTTTTATTTCTTTTTCTGCTCTGATTGCTGTGGCCAAAACTTCCAGAACTATGTTGAATAGTAGCGGTGAAAGTGGACACCCTTGTCTTGTTCCTGACTTTAGGGGAAATGCTTTCAGTTTTTCACCATTGAGGATAATGTTTGCTGTGGGTTTGTCATATATAGCTTTTATTATGTTGAGGTATATTCCTTCTATTCCTGCTTTCTGGAGAGTTTTTATCATACATGGATGTTGAATTTTGTCAAAGGCCTTCTCTGCATCTATTGAGATAATCATATGGTTTTTATTTTTCAATTTGTTAATGTGGTGAATTACATTGATTGATTTGCGGATATTGAAGAATCCTTGCATCCCTGGGATAAAGCCCACTTGGTCATGGTGTATGATCTTTTTAATGTGTAGTTGGATTCTGATTGCTAGAATTTTGTTGAGGATTTTTGCATCTATGTTCATCAGTGATATTGGCCTGTAGTTTTCTTTTTTTGTGGCATCTTTGTCAGGTTTTGGTATTAGGGTGATGGTGGCCTCATAGAATGAGTTTGGAAGTTTACCTTCCTCTGCAATTTCTGGAAGAGTTTGAGTAGGATAGGTGTTAGCTCTTCTCGAAATTTTTGGTAGAATTCAGCTGTGAAGCCGTCTGGACCTGGGCTTTTGTTTGCTGGAAGATTTCTGATTACCGTTTCAATTTCCGTGCTTGTGATGGGTCTGTTAAGATTCTGTATTTCTTCCTGGTTCAGTTTTGGAAAGTTGTACTTTTCTAAGAATTTGTCCGTTTCTTCCACGTTGTCCATTTTATTGGCATACAACTGCTGATAGTAGTCTCTTATGATCCTTTGTATTTCTGTGTTGTCTGTTGTGATCTCTCCATTTTCATTTCTAATTTTATTGATTTGATTTTTCTCTCTTTGCTTCTTGATGAGTCTGGCTAATGGTTTGTCAATTTTATTTATCCTTTCAAAGAACCAGCTTTTGGCTTTGTTGATTTTTGCTATGGTCTCTTTTGTTTCTTTTGCATTTATTTCTGCCCTAATTTTTAAGATTTCTTTCCTTCTACTAACTCTGGGGTTCTCCAATTCTTCCTTTTCTAGTTGCTTTAGTTGTAGAGTTAGGTTATTTATTTGACTTTTTCTTGTTTCTTGAGGTATGCCTGTATTGCTATGAACTTTCCTTTTAGCACTGCTTTTATAGTGTCCCACAGGTTTTGGGTTGTTGTGTTTTCATTTTCATTCGTTTCTATGCATATTTTGATTTCTTTTTGATTTCTTCTGTGATTTGTTGGTTATTCAGAAGTGTGTTATTCAACCTCCATATGTTGGAATTTTTAATAGTTTTTCTCCTGTAATTGAGATCTAATCTTAATGCATTATGGTCAGAAAAGATGCTTGGAATGATTTCGATTTTTTTGAATTAATCAAGTTTAGATTTATGGCCCAGGATGTTATCTATCCTGGAGATGGTTCCATGAGCACTTGAAAAGAAGGTGAAATTCATTGTTTTGGGGTGAAATGTCCTATAGATATCAATTAGGTCTAACTGATCTAATGTATCATTTAAAGTCTGTGTTTCTCAACCTAGATGTCCATCAGCAGATGAATGGATAAGAAAGCTGTGGTACATATACACGATGGAGTATTACTCAGCCATTAAAAAGAATTCATTTGAATCAGTTCTGATGAGATGGATGAAACTAGAGCCGATTATACAGAGTGAAGTAAGCCAGAAAGAAAAACACCAATACAGTATACTAACACATATATATGGAATTTAGGAAGATGGCAATGACGACCCTGTATGCAAGACAGGGAAAGAGACACAGATGTGTATAACGGACTTTTGGACTCAGAGGAAGAGGGAGAGGGTGGGATGATTTGGGAGAATGACATTCTAACATGTATACTATCATGTGAATTGAATCGCCAGTCTATGTCTGACGCAGGATGCAAAAAAATAAAGTTTGCGTTTCTTTGTTAATTTTCTGTTTAGTTGATCTGTCCATAGGTGTGAGTGGGGTATTAAAGTCTCCCACTATTATTGTGTTATTGTTGATTTCCCCTTTCATACTTGTTAGCATTTGTCTTGCATATTGTGGTGCTCCTATATTGGGTGCATATATATTTATAATTGTTATATCTTCTTCTTGGATTTTTCCTTTGATCATTATGTAGTGGCCTTCTTTGTCTCTTTTCACAGCCTTTGTTTTAAAGTCTATTTTATCGGATATGAGTATTGCCACTCCTGCTTTCTTTTGGTCTCTATTCGCGTGGTATATCTTTTTCCAGCCCTTCACTTTCAGTCTGTATGTGTCCCTTGTTTTGAGGTGGGTCTCTTGTAAGCAGCATATAGAGGGGTCTTGTTTTTATATCCATTCGGCCAGTCTTTGTCTTTTGGTTGGGGCGTTCAACCTATTTACATTTAAGGTAATTATTGATAAGTATGATCCCGTTACCATTTACTTTATTGTTTTGGGTTCGGGTTTATACACCCTTTTCATGTTTCCTGTCTAGAGAATATCCTTTAGAATTTGTTGGAGAGCTGGTTTGGTGGTGCTGAATTCTCTCAGCTTTTGCTTGTCTGTAAAGCTTTTGATTTCTCCTTCGTATTTGAATGAGATCCTTCCTGGGTACAGTAATCTGGGCTGTAGGTTATTGTCTTTCATCACTTTAAGTATGTCTTGCCATTCCCTCCTGGCCTGAAGAGTTTCTATTGAAAGATCAGCTGTTATCCTTATGGGAATCCCCTTGTGTGTTATTTGTTGTTTTTCCCTTGCTGCTTTTAATATTTGTTCTTTGTGTTTGATCTTTGTTAATTTGATTAATATGTGTCTTGGGGTGTTTCATCTTGGGTTTATCCTATTTGGAACTCTCTGTGTTTCTTGGACTTGGGTGATCATTTCCTTCCCCATTTTAGGGAAGTTTTCAACTATTATCTCCTCAAGGATTTTCTCATGATCTTTCTTTCTGTCTTTTTCTTCTGGGACTCCTGTAATTTGAATGTTGGAGCGTTTCATATTGTCCTGGAGGTCTCTGAGATTGTCCTCATTTCTTTTAATTCATTTTTCTTGTTTCCTCTCTGATTCATTTATTTCTACCATTCTATCTTCTATTTCACTAATCCTATCTTCTGCCTCCATTATTCTACTATTTGTTGCCTCCAGAGTGTTTCTGATTTCATTTATTGCGTTATTCATTATATATTGACTCTTTTTTATTTCTTCTATGTCCTTGTTAAACCTTTCTTGCATCTTCTCAATCCTTGTCTCTAGGCTATTTATCTGTGATTCCATTTTGATTTCAAGATTTTGGATCATTTTCACTATCAATATTTGGAATTCCTTCTCAGGTAGATTCCCTACTTCTTCCTCTTTTGTTTGGTTTGGTGGGCAACTCTCCTGTTCCTTTACCTGCTGAGTATTCCTCTGTCTCTTCATCTTGGTTATATTGCTGCGTTTGGGGTGGCCTTTTTATATTCTGGCAATTTGTGGAGTTCTCTTTATTATGGAGCTTCCTCACTTTGGTTGGGGTTCTATCAGTGGCTTGTCAAGGTTTCCTGGTTAGGGAGGCTTGTGTTGGAGTTTTGGTGGGTGGAGCTGGGTTTCTTCTCTCTGGAGTGCAGTGGAGTGACCCGTAATGGGTTATGAGACATCAAAGGTTTTGGGATAATTTTGAGCTGCCTGTATATTGAAGCTCAGGGGAGTATTCCTGTGTTGCTGGAGAATTTGCATGGTATGTCTTGTTTTGGAACTTGCTGGCCCTTGGGTGGAGCTTGATTTCGGTGTAGGTATGAAGGCATTTGATGAGCTCCTATTGCTTAATGTTCCCTGAATTCAAGAGTTCTCTAATGTTTTCAGGCTTTGGATTTAAGCCTCCTGCTTCTGGTTTTCAGTTTTATTTTTACAGTAGCCTCTAGACTTCTCCATCTATACAGCACCGATGATAAAACATCTAGGTTAAAGATGAAAAGTTTCTCCACCTTGAGGGACACTCAGAGAGGTTCACTGAGTTACAAGGAGAAGAGAAGATGGAGGGGGTAGTTAGAGGTAACTGGAATGAGATGCGGTGAGATCAAAAGAGGAGAGAGCAAGCTAGCCAGTAGTCACTTCCTTATGTGCGCTCTATAGTCTGGACCGCTCAGGGGTATTTACAGAGTTATACGGGGAAGAGGAGAGGGAGGAAGTAGACAGAGGTGACCAGGAGGATAAGAGAGAGGAATGAGTAGGAGAGAGACAAATCCTGCCAGTAACCAGTTCCTTAGGTGTTCTCCACCGTCTGGAACACCCAGAGATTCACAGAGTTGGATAGAGAAGAGATGGGGGAGAAAAGAGACAGAGGCCACCTGGTGGAGAAAAAGGAGAGTCCAGAGGAGGAGAGAGTGGTCAAGCCAGTAATCTCGCTCTCAGGTAAATTTGGGTAGTGAAGTTTGGGTTTTTAAATGTACAAAATTGACAACAAAAACCTGAGAGCAAAGATTAAAAATCTAGAGTAGAGGTTGGATTTTCAAAGATACAATATTAAAGAAAAGCAGAAGGAAAAAGGAAGAAAGAAAAAAAAAAGAATGATTAAAAACAAACAAACAAACAAAAAAAACCCACCAACAACCATCCAAAGACTATATATGGTGTTTGCCTTAAAAAAAAAAACGTATTTTTTTAAAAAATAGTAATAATAGGTTATAGAAATAAAAATTAGAAGAGAAATAGAAGACTTAACAGTTAAAAAAAAGTTAGAAAAAAAAGAAAAAAGAAAAAAAAAAAGGAATGATTTTAAAAATAGTAAAAATATGTCTGCCCCTTCTCTGGTGTTATGGGCCGTGTGGGATCACTTCCAAGGTGGTTCCCTCTGTTTAACTTCTGTTTGCTGGTTTTTTAGGCTCACTAGTTCAGTCGTGCTGTGGGGAGGGGGATGCTGCAAACAAATAGCACTGTCGTGTGCACACAGTATCTCAGCCCCGCTTGACCTGTCCTTTCTCGCAGCGCACAAACCGCTCTGGCTCTACGATGCTCAGCCGGGAACCATCTGGGGCCGGCCCTAGGCTGCGTGCACTTCCCCGGTCCAAGCCGCTCAGGTTTGGCACTCAGGCAGCCCTCAGAGGCACAAATGCGGCTGGGACTGCACTTTGTGCCCTTCCGAGGTCCGAGTAGCTCAGGAGTTTGGCGAGCACAATCGCTGCGGCTTGTCACCTTTTCTGCCGCTGCTGCTCAGCTTTCTGGGTGGACCGCTGGCGCCCCCCGTGAGGCAGATTGTGACTGTCCAGCACCCCCAGAAGTCTTAGCAAAGGAGCCTGCTTGCAGTTAGGTACGTAAAGTCTCTCCGGGTCTGCAACTGCCCCTTTCCAATCCTTACGGCTCTGGCTGCCTGTCCCCGGCGGGGGATGGTCTGCAGCCGGCTTTTTCCGCTCCGTCCTTTGTTCTGTGCTCGGTCCTGGCGGTGTCTTATTTTCGAGCTTTTCGCGTGGTAGCTATCCCACAGTCTGGTTTGCTAGCCCAAGTTAGATCGTTCTGGTTGCGCGTGGGGCGTTCCTGCCCAATTCTTACAAAGCACTGCAGCCAGCGCCTCCTGCGCGTCCCTGCCCTGCCCCCACTTCCCAATGGCGGATGCAGGCGTCTGTGCTGCTTTTCCACTGGGGGAGTTACTGTTGGGCTTGTAATCTGTTGGTTTTAATTATTTATCTATTTTTCCTTCCTGTTATGTTGCCCTCTGTGTTTCCAAGGCTCGCCACAGACTCGGCAGGGAGAGTGTTTCCTGGTGTTTGGAAACCTCTCTTCTTAAAATTCCCTTCCCGGGACGGGCTTCCCTTCCCGGGATGGAGCTCCCTCCCCACCTCCTTTGTCTCCTTTTTCGTCTTTTATATTTTTTGCTACCTGTTTTTGAAGACAATGGTCTGCTTTTCTGGTTGCCTGATGTCCTCTGCCAGCCTACAGAAGTTGTTTTGTGGAGTTTGCTCGGCATTGAAATGTTCTTTTGAGGAATTTGTGAGGGAGAAAGTGGTCTTCCCGTCCTATTCCTCCACCATCTTTCCCTCCTCCTCTGTCTGTTAGTTTTTTGGATGTTGTGATTGTTAAATCCTGTCTTAGTTTTAAAAGACCACTCATCCCCTCTCTTGATTCCAATATTAATACAATTCATTTGAACTTTACAAGTTCTACTTACGTGAAATAGTTGATCTTGGCTGCAGGTTTCTGCTTTTTTCCCTTTCTTTTACTTACTCTTCATTTTGAAAAACTTGTTTTCTTTGATGAAAAAAAAAGTGTATATAAACAGGTATAAATAATATCAGTGTTATTTAGAAATCTGTGGACATCACAGAGGTGTGTCCACTAAGTTATATGTTCTATCATAATTTGAGGTGGTCGCAAGAGTGGCTGAAACCCAGTTACTAATCTTTCATGAACATCAAAATGCAAATGAAATGTGCTTCATTTACAGAAAAAGTTTCCTTGAAAGTAATTTGTCTTTGACTAATTGGAAAAGATTAATGAAATATTTTAAATAATATTTGTTATAATAAAGAGTGGTGACATTTGTAAAGAGATAACTTAGCAGAGAGCTGAACACATTTTAGTTAGAAATAAGTACAGTGTCTGTCTATTTGGACTTCTTTTAAAAGAGGGAAATCAAGTCAGGGTATTTTGCTTGCACAGCATAGTTATTCTTAGTTGGTTTTGCTTTTTTAATGTACGTGGATGGAGCCAAAAAGTAACAAGGGAAACCTGAGATTTTCACAACTGAGAGTCCATCAGGCAAACTACAGAATGTGACTAAACTTATGTAATAAACAGAGCTGAAAGCTCTCATTTTCTAGGGTTTTTTTTTCCACCTTTTATTATTATTATTTTTTTACTTTACAATATTGTATTGGTTTTGCCACACATCAGCATGAATCCGCCATGGGTGTACACGTGTTCCCAATCCCGAACCCCCTCCCACCCCCCCTCCCCGACACCATCCCTCCAGGTCATCCCAGTACACCAGCCCCAAGCATCCTGCACCCTGCATCGAACCTAGACTGGCGATTCATTTCTTATTTCTCCAAAGAAGACATACACATGGCTAACAAACACATGAAAAGATGCTCAACATCACTCATTATCAGAGAAGTGCAAATCAAAACCACAATGAAGTACCATTTCACACAGTCAGAATAGCTGTGATCCAAAAGTCTACAAGCAATAAATGCTGGAGAGGGTATGGAGAAAAGGGAACCCTCTTACACTGTTGGTGGGGATGCAAACTAGTACAGCCACTATGGAGAACAGCGTGGAGATTCCTTAAAAAACTGGAAATAGAACTGCCTTATGACTCAGCAATCCCACTGCTGAGCATACACACCAAGGAAACCAGAATTGAAAGAGACACATCGTTCTCTAGTTATAACAAAGATGGTCCTCTGAATCACAGACCAGAAAGTTCCTAAATTACATCCTGAAAAATGGTAGAGATTAACTGAAATTAGTTAAAATGGTAGAGCAGAAATAAAGTCACAGATGTAGAGAACAAACTTATGGGTACTAAGAAGGGAAGAGGCTTCCTTGGTGGTTCAGATAGGTAAGGAATCATCCTATAACATGGAGGACCTGGGTTTGATCCCTGGGTCAGAAAGATCCCCTGGTGAAGGGAGTGGCTACCCACTCCAGTATTCTTGCCTGGAGAATTCCCGTGGACATAGGAGCCTGGTGGGCTATAGTTTATGGGGTTGCAGAGAGTCCCTTGGACGAAAAGGACATGCAACCACTCAATCCTAAAGGAAATTAACCCTGAATACTCATTGGACTTTGCCAACAAAGGTGCGTCTAGTCAGGGCTATGGTTTTCCAGTGGTCATATACGGATGTGAGAGTTGGACTGTGAAGAAACCTGAGCACTGAAGAATTGATGCTTTTGAACTGTGGTGTTGGAGAAGACTCTTGAGAGTCCCTTGGGCTGCAAGGAGATCCAACCAGTCCATTCTAAAGGAGACCAGTCCTGGGTGTTCTTTGGAAGGAATGATGCTAAAGCTGAAACTCCAGTACTTTGGCCACCTCATGCGAAGAGTTGACTCATTGGAAAAGACTCTGATGCTGGGAGGGATTGGGGGCAGGAGGAAAAGGGGATGACCGAGGATGAGATGGCTGGATGGCATCACTGACTGGATGGACGTGAGTTGAGTGACCTCCGGGAGTTGGTGATGGATAGGGAGGCCTGGCATTCTGCAGTTCATGGGGTCACAAAGTGTTGGACACGACTGAGTGACTGAACTGCACTGAACTCATTGGAAGGACTGATGCAGAAGCTAAAGCTTCAATACTTTGGCCACCTGATGCAAAGAATGAGCTCATTGGAAAAGACCTGATGTTGGGAAAGATTTGAGGGCATGACAAGGGGATGACAGAGGATGAGATGGTTGGATGGCATCATCGACTCAATGGATATGAGTTTGAGCAAACTCTGGGAGATAGTGAAGTATAGAGAATCCTGGCGTACTGTAGTCCATGGGGTCGCAAAGTGTCAGACAAGCCTGGGAAACTGAGCAACATAAAAAAAAAAGAAGAGGTGGGATGAATTAGGACATTGGGACTGACATATAAACACTACTATGTATAGTATAGATAACTGATGAGAACCTCTTGTATAGCACAAAAACCTCTTTTCAGTTCTCTGTAGTGACCTAAATTGGAAGCAAATTAAAAAATAAAAATAAAAAAGAGTGGTTATAGCAATATCCAATTTAAATATACTTCAAGTCCTTTTACATGTGATTTCAAATTTTCTGCTAGCCGAATTACAAAGATAAAAGAGAAAGATGTGACATTAATTACAATAATGTTTCCTGTAACTCAATAGAGCCAAAATATTATCACTTCATCATGCAACCAATATAAAAATTGTTATTTTTACCTTGTCTTGTACTAAGCCTTCAAAGTGTTGTCAGAACAGCCCAGATCAATGTGATACTAAATTTTAACAATTAAGAGCACTTGATCTCTGTTTAGACTTCATTAAATTTACAATTGAAGAGATAGAATCCCATACTTAAGTTGTTCCAAACATGTATTTGGGCTATCGCTAGTTGTGGCATGTGGGGGTTACTCTCAAGTTGTGGCTCACAAACTCAGTAATTGCCTCACTTGGACTCTAGAGCATGGACTTCAGTTGTTATGGCCCAAGGGCTCAGTAGTTGTGGTGAATGGACTTAGTTGTACCAGGACATGTGGAATCTTCCTATATCAAGAATTGTACCTGTGTCTCCTGCATTTGCAGGTGGATTCTTTACTACTGGACCACCAGGGAAGTCCAACGGCCATACATTTTCTGTCATTTAAAAATAAAATATCTTATTTAGTAAATCTTTCATACCTTTGCAGTTTTATTGAGAAAAAATTGACTGTATACATTTAGTGAAAGTGAAAGTTGCTCAGTCATGTCCAACTCTTCACAACCCCACGGTCTATACAGCCCATGGAATTCTTCAGGCCAGAATGCTAGACTGGGTAGCCTTTCCTTTCACCAGGGGATCTTCCCAACCCAGGGATCAAACTCAGGTCTCCCGTATTGCAGGTGGATTCTTTACCAGATGAGCCACAAGGGAAGCCCAAGCATACTGGAGTGGGTAGCTTATCACTTCTCCAGCAGATCTTGTTGACCCAGGAACTGAACTGGGATCTCCTGCATTGCAGGCAGATTCTTTACTAACTGAGCTATCAGGGAAGCCCAGTTTTAGGGAATGTGGTTCAATATGGTGACACAGGAAGATCCTGAGCTCACCTCCCTCCGTGAATGCAGTGATTCTACAGCTATATATGAAAGAATCACCTCTGAAAGAGACCTGAAAACTTGCTGAGCACTTTCTTCACCTTGTAAAGTGAGAAAAAGGCCACACTGAGGTAGATAGAACAGGCTGAGATACAGTCTCACTATAAACTCTACCTTGGTGTAGAAACCAAAAATGGTGAGGGTATTCATGAACCTGAGTTTTTTGCACTGTTCAAGTTCTGATATAGAAGAAAATTGTTATTTCAGAACCGTTTAAATTATAAGAAAGCTTTCACCTGAAGACCCATTGTTCTTTTACTCCTTAATAAGAGTTATTTTCTAGACTGTGTAGAGAATTGATGGATTAGAAAATCTCAGAGGGAACATTTTTCCTATAAGTGAGTCATTAATAGGTCAGTTAATTGGTATTCCCTGGTAGTCCAGCTGGTAAAGAATCCACCTACAGTGCAGGGGACCCTGGTTCCAGTTAGGTCAAGAGATCCCCTGGAAAAGGGATAAGCTACCCACTCCAGTGTTCTTGGGCTTCCATGGTTTATCAGAAGATAAAGAATCTATCTGCAATGAGGACACATGGGTTCGATCCCTGGGTTGGGAAAATCTCCCGGAGGAGGGCATGGCAACCCTCTCCCATATTCTTGCCTGGAGAATCCCCATGGACATAGGAGCATGGCAGGTTACAGTCCATGGGATCACAAAGAGCTGGACAAGACTGAGCGAGTAAGCACAGCGCCAGCACTGATTTGCTACGACTCATTTCTGGATGAGTCTGGCTAACGGTTTGTCAGTTTTATTTATACTCTCAAAGAACCAGCTTTTGGCTTTGTTGATTTTTGCTATGGTCTCTTTTGTTTCTTTTGCGTTTATTTCTGCCCTAATTTTTAAGATTTCTTTCCTTCTACTAACCCTGGGCTTCTTCATTTCTTCCTTTTCTAGTTGCTTTAAGTGTGGAGTTAGGTTATTTGACTTTTTTCTTGTTTCTTGAGGTATGCTTGTATTGCTATGAACCTTCCCCTTAGCACTGCTTTTATAGTGTCCCACAGGTTTTGGGTTGTTGTGTTTTCATTTTCATTTGTTTGCATGCATATTTTGATTTGTTTTTTGATTTCTTCTGTGATTTGTTGGTTATTCAGCAGCGTGTTGTTCAGCTTCCATATGTTGGAATGTTGAATAGTTTTTTTTTTTTTTTCCTGTAATTGAGATCTAATCTTACTGCATTGTGGTCAGAAAAGATGCTTAGAATGATCTCAGTTTTTTTGAATTTACCGAGGCTAGATTTATGGCCTAGGATGTCATCTATCCTGGAGAAGTTTCTGTGTGCGCTTGAGACAAAGGTGAAATTCGTTATTTTGGGGTGAAATGTCCTATAGATATCAATTAGGTCTAACTGGTCTATTGTATCACTTAAAGTTTGTGTTTCCTTGTTAACTTTCTGTTTAGTTGATCTATCCAAAGGTGTGAGTGGGTTATTAAAGTCTCCCACTATTATTGTGTTATTGTTAATTTCCCCTTTCATACTTGTTAGCATTTGTCTTACATATTGCGGTGGTCCTATGTTGAGTGCATATATATTTATAATTGTTATATCTTCTTCTTGGATTGATCCTTTGATCATTATGTAGTGGTCTTCTTTGTCTCTTTTCACAGCCTTTGTTTTAAAGTCTATTTTATCTGATATGAATATTGCTACTCCTGCTTTCTTTTGGTCTCTGTTGGTCTGGTATATCTTTTTCCATGAACTGGGTGAAAGACTCTCTTAACAAGTTTCTGAATCTTACATATTCTGTACATAAATTGTTTTTGAATCAGCTGCTTTTGTAGGAAAAAAGAGACGAGGGCTTCCTCTTTATTTCTGTAATCAAAATGAACAGAAAATGGGAGATTTGGCTTTTCTTTGGTGAATGGACAACCCTTAAGTGAAAGGAAAACTTGAGTAAACTATTGAATCTCTAAGGGACAAAGGACAGATTAAGGTGCAGGATGCAAAGGCAATCCCCCCAGGTCCCTATTATACATAGAGTGTTTCCCTGGGGAAGAGACTGAACAAATTTCTGCCACATTTATAAGTGAGTGCATTATAGCATTATACTCACACTAAATCTGTGACTTACCAAGGGGCAAAAATAATAAGAAGAATGTTTATTTTTCTCTGCTGCTTGAGTGGACTGAAAGTCATAAACAGAAATTATGATCTATATTTTTAAAAGATGTTGAAGTCAAATCAGAAAATATATGTGAGCTGCATTCTCTTAAGAATCAAAGGAACCAAAGCTTCAGAACCTGAAATTGCCCTACTAAGACCAGAGGGTAAAACCAATGATAAGAAAGCCCTGGGGTTTTCTGGAGAAAGGAAGGTGAGTTTCTGAATTCCATTTACTCATGTCCTTCTTGTTTGAAATGGAAGTTCAAAGATCTAAGATACCACAGCTTATTTCCAATTTAGCACCTTGAGACTCACATAAAACTTAGAAAAATGTCTATTTAAGACATGGATCAGTGAATGCTCAGACGCTAGGGGTCTAAAAGGGTGCCTTAGATCAGTCAGTAAGTTCCCTCTCCATGGACGGAAGTCTCACTCATCTACAGTTACAGCTTTTACTCTGTAATGTGGGGTGAAGAGTTAACCTCTCATAGACTCTAGCCATTTAGTTTTAGTTAAGAAGCAATTTTCTTTGTTCTCACCCCACCAGGTCTAATCTGCTTTAAAAAGGCTGGCACCTAATTGCTACAGACTCTGCCTATAGTCTTACTGGTGAGGGGAGACTCCAAGTGAAAGGAGAAATGTTGAGATGCGGGAAGAATGAGTCAATCCTCATCTAAACCTCTCCTTTATCAACTCTTTGTTTTTTCCCCAAGCAGTCAAGTCTGCCCAGGGCAGTGGTTTCTTTCTTCTGTAGGCTAAGTTTTGATACTTTTTCTTACTTATTTTATAAAGACCCAAAAAAGTGAAATTCCCTGTCACTTAGTTTCAGGATGATGGTAATACAATCCATGAGAGAGTAGGTAAGACAATTCCATGAGTCCAGGCTGGGTTACTCTCAGATATCCCCAGCCCAAACACCACACTTGTGAGAGGAGATACTGTGTGAAAATTGAGTCATTGTTCTCTATGTAACCTTTTTCTTCTGTGCTCACAGATCACCTTAGAGAATGGCTCCTGGAAATGGCTCTTTTGTGACAAAATTCATTCTGTTGGGATTAACCAACCAGCCAGATCTCCAGCTCCCTCTATTCCTCCTGTTCCTAGGAGTGTACATGGTCACTGTGCTGGGAAATTTGGGATTGATAATCCTAATTGCACTGAATTCACACCTACACACCCCCATGTACCTTTTCCTTTTTAACTTGTCTCTCATAGACCTCTGTTATTCTTCTGTATTTACACCCAAGATGCTGATTAACTTCTTATCAAAGAAGAATATTATTTCTTACATGGGGTGCATGACACAGCTCTACTTCTTCTGTTTTTTTATCATTTCTGAATGCTATGTGCTGACATCAATGGCCTATGACCGCTATGTGGCCATCTGTAAGCCACTCTTATATAATGTTGCCATGTCCCCTAAAGTGTGCTCTAGCCTTATGCTTTGCTCCTACTTGATGGCATTTTCTGGTGCCATGGCTCACACTGGATGCATGCTGAGACTGACCTTCTGTGATGCAAACACCATCAATCATTATTTCTGTGACATCCTCCCTCTGCTTGAGCTCTCCTGCACAAGTACCTACGTCAGTGAGCTGGAAGTGTTCATCGTAGGAGGCATCAATATCATTGTGCCCAGTCTCACCATCTTTGTCTCTTATGGTCTCATCCTCACCAACATCCTCCACATCAGCTCCACAGAGGGCAGGGCCAAAGCCTTCAACACCTGCAGTTCGCACATCATTGCTGTTTCTCTCTTCTTTGGATCAGGGGCATTCATGTATCTCAAACCACCTTCTGCTGTGTCTATGGATGAGGGGAAAATCTCTTCTGTCTTTTACACCAATATGGTTCCTATGATTAACCCATTAATCTATAGCTTGAGGAACAAAGATGTTAAACTTGCTCTGAGAAGAACTCTGAGTAGGAGACAGTTTTAATTAGAACTGTCTGTGTGCACAAGTAACTTGTACCATGAGATGTTGAGTTTTTAATTTAATGGCAACCCACTCCAGTATTCTTGCCTGGAGAATCCCAGGTACAGAGGAGCCGGGTGGGCTTCCGTCTACAGGGTCGCACAGAGTTGGATACCACTGATGCGACTTATTCTTACCATATTTTTTATTACCTTTTTTTAACCTAGTATCTTAAAGAAATTTAAGTCCTGTTTGAATAATTTATTTCCATTTATATATATATTTTTTAGTGTTTTCAAAATACATATTGTCTCTTTTTCTTGCATAGTAATAACATTAAATAGTGAATATATTATCTTTTTTCATTATCATTTTGAAATTATTTTTCCACTGGGAAAAGAAGAATGACTTCCAAATAATGAATTACATAACATTAGACTGAAACATACCACATGGGTTATTTTTAATCTATCAACTTGCAATAAGAAGGATAAATAAGATACTCAGTTTCTACTCTTGAAGGTGAAGTTGCTCAGTTGTGTCCGACTCTTAGCGACTCCATGGACTGCAGCCTCCCAGGCTCCTCCGTCCATAGGATTTTCCAGGCAAGAGTACTGGAGTGGGGTGCTATTGTTTTTACACTTATCTTTCCATATTTCACTTGGCAATAATATACCTCCTTGAGATACCAGAGATTGATGGTTCTAAGAGTATCAGGATAATCCCTTTCCCATATGTAAACCTTTAGTGGTAAGCTTCTTTTAGCAAAGAGCTTTATTTTTCACCTTTGTAAGTGACAGAGAAGGCAATGGCAACCCACTTCTGTACTCTTGTCTGGAAAATCCCATGGATGGAGGAGCCTGGTAGGCTGCAGTACAAGGGGTCGCTGAGAGTCAGGGATGAAAGTCGGGGACTTTGACCTTTCACTTTCCACTTTCATGCATTGGAGAAGGAAATGGCAACCCAATCCAGTGTTCTTGCCTGGAGAATCCCAGGGGCTGCGGAGCCTAGTGGGCAGCCATCTACGTGGTCACAGAGTCCGACACAACTGAAGCGATTTAGCAGCAGCAGCAAGTAAAACTGACACATAACCAGTCATCAAAATACATGTTTTGTTTGGGTGGGAAAGTGAAGCCAAGAGTGGATAATGATTTACTTAATTAAAGTCACACAGCTTTGGAAAGAAAAATTGTAGACTAAATTCTTATCATTTTGACTTCAAGTCAAGTAAATTATTCTTCAGTATAGTCTATACACTCTTGATTATGTTATTCTATTTGAGTAGAAAAACTTTACCCATGGACTCACTCCTTGCACAGGACCCTAGATACTATTGAGATCACAGAATTTCTCTACATAAGATGAAAGCTTAAGTTATTTATGATTTAAAATGTTAAACTAACAGGACTAGATGACTTTTGAACAAATAGATTATTTCTGGTTTTGTTGGCTTCTGTGTGCTACATTCATATGGAGTTTTAGGTACAGAAACATCAAATTGCAGCTGGAAGAATAACGACAATGTGAAAGAAATATTTGGAGAATAAAGCAAATTGTGACATGAATGTTGTATTATTTTTTGAAAGCAAAAATGCGCTACTTAAAAAAAATCCTCAATATGCTGTATCAGTGACATCGTAATCATTTTCTAAGATATGTTGAATAATGTTCATTAGTTAACACGTCATAGGAGAAGGCAATGGCAACACGCTCCAGTACTCTTGCCTGGAAAATCCCATGGATGGAGGAGCCTGGTGACTGCAGTCCATGGGGTCGCTAAGAGTCAGACACGACTGACCGACTTCACTTTCACTTTTCACTTTCATGCATTGGAGAAGGAAATGGCAATCCACTCCAGTATTCTTGCCTGGAGAATCTCAGGGACGGGGGAGCCTGGCCGGCTGCAGTCTATGGGGTCGCACAGAGTGGGACATGACTGAAGAGACTTAGCAGCAGCAGCAGCAACACGTCATAATCTCCAGTCAGTATTTATGTATTTTGAAATTTGACAAAGCTGATTTTTGACTTGTTTTTGTTTGAGATGTTCAGCATAACTTAAACCTTGGCTGATATTTTTAGGTGACCACTCATATTTCATCTCCCGTTTGCAATATGAACATGATGGATTTTTCCTTAACAAGTTCTATTTACATAACATTGTTAATCTTGGTTAGAATTTTTTGTTGTTGTTGTTTAAACTCATGTATTTTTTTTTGAATGGAAAGAAATGCATCTAAACAAGTGAAATTAACTGGGTCATTTAGAAACCTATAGAATAGAGCTGCATGTTCTCTATTATATATTTTATAACAATTTGAGTATCCCTAGGAGTAGATTAAGCCTGGCACTAATCTTTCATTTCATGACCCTCAAAATTAGAATGAAATCTGTTTATTTACATAAAAGAACTACTCTTTAAAATGAGTAATTTATATCTTTGGTTAATTTGAAGAAAAATATAAGTAACTTAAAATACAATTTGTAATAATTACCTGTATTAACATTGTAAAGGAGGCAACTTTGCTGATTGTTCAGCAAATTAATCAGTTAGCAATGGAATTGTTTCAGTTAGCAATGGAACTGTGCATCTCTGTGTTTGGACTTCTTTTGAGTGGAGGGGGTATCAAGCCAGAGTATTTTAAATGTTCAGTTCAGTTGCTCAGTTGTGTCTGACTCTTTGCGACCCCATGGGCTGCAGCACTCCAGGCTTCCCTGTCCATCACCAACTCCTGGAGCATGTTCAAACTCATGTGCATTGATTTGGTGATGCCATCCAGCCCTCATATCCTCTGTCGTCCCCTTCTGCTCCTGCCTCAGTCTTTCCCAGCATTAGCATCCTTTCTGATGACTCCATTCTTCGCATCAGGTGGCCAAAGTATTGGAGCTTCAGCTTCAACATCAGTCCTCCCAATGAATATAAGACTGAGTTCCTTTAGGACTGACTGGTTTTATCTCTTTGTAGTTCTTCCTTTCTTGAGTTATGTGACTGGCACTGACAGGTTTTGAGGGAAGTTACGGTTCTGCTGAAGGTGTTCAATCTTAGAGTCAACCTTGTAAGTTCTTGGTTTCTCCTGTGCCAATCAACCAGGACAGAACTTATTCTAAATTGGTGTGAAATTGGATTCTTTTCCAAAATGTTGCATCATGAATATATATTTTCTTTCCTAATTTAGCTAACTAGTGATTTCAAATATTATACAATATATTGGGAAGATTCTAAACAAGACATAGAGAACTAAGAAGATGTTTCAAAGAAGCTTACATTTAAAATCTCACATGGCATGATTTTAATTTTCATTCATCAGAAATTCAGTGCCATCTTGCATACAGGGTTATTGTTACCATCTTTCTAAATTCCATATATATGCGTTAGTATACTGTATTGGTGTTTTTCTTTCTGGCTTACTTCACTCTATAATAGGCTCATGATTTGGGAGAATGGCATTGAAACATGTATAATATCATATATGAAATGAATCACCAGTCCAGCTTTGATGCATAATACTGGATGCTTGAGGCTGGTGCACTGAGATGACCCAGAGGGATGGTATGAGGAGGGGGAAGGGAGGAGGAAGGGGGGTTCAGGATGGGGAACACGTGTATACCTGTGGCAGATACATGTTGATGTAAGGCAAAACCAATACAATATTGTAAAGTAATTAACCTCCAATTAAAATAAATAAATTTATATTAAAAAATGTTAGCCATATGTTTCAAGGATCTTAATCTGATTTTTGAAATTTTTCTTAAGAGCCTTCTTTTGGGGAATTAGCTAAAGCAATTTTTAAAATTAATTAAGATCTTATCCAAGTCAAAATTTCCCACCAATGGGAGCTGGCTACTTAGATTATCTTGAAAACATTTTAAAATATTTCCAAGACATTTCCAAATGATAAAATCCCCGTTCTCTGACAAGGACCTACTCAGAGACAAATAACATTCTTTCTTAATTCACAGGGAAAGTTATCAGAGGTTGATTTTCCACTCTTTGTTAGTTTTGATTCAGAAGAATATTGTTTTAGGACAGGTGATATTTGTAAAGAAAAGAAGATCTTTAGACCCAATGTTCTTTTTCTTCATCTATCATTTATTATATAGACTGGAGAATTCCACGACTGAGCAACTGAACTGAACTAAACTGAACTGAATGAATCTCATAGGAAAGATATTTTTCCTGTAAGTGGTTCATTGATAGGATAGTTGATACCCTAAATAGAGTGAACCCCAGATTACTGCACTTCTTTTCAAATAATGCATGTACTGTTATACTGCAGGATTTGTTAAGATGCATTTCTGCATACGATTTTTCATTCTTTCATTTGTTCAGAAATTTCTGGCTATGGAATTTTTTGAGGAAATGAAAGGGCACTCAAATATGGCCACTTGGTTCTGAAGAGGACATGAAAACTGAGCACTGATCACATGGATTGGCAGGTCTTTCTGCTTCATTATCTTTACTTAGTGTCTCAGAAGCACAGTCCGCTTAGTCAGCTCTTACTACATCATAACTCCCACTGGAATCTTTATTGTGTATAATCAAACTTTCTTTGAGATGGAGAGTCAGGACTAGTACAAGTATTTCCCTGAAGAGAGTCTAATGTCTCTTATTTAAAATTAATATTATAAGCATTTGTGAAGTTTCCTGGGGGTATTTCTAGCCTCTGTTCATATAATTAGTAATTTTTTCTTTACATTGGATTCTCTTTCAAATTGCTATATCATGTGTCATATTTTCTCTTACCTAATTTAGTTGACTAGTCGATTTAAATATTATACAATATATTAGAGAGATTCTAAACAAGAAGTAGGGAGCTATGAAAAATTTCAGAAAACCCCCAAATTTTAAATGCCATACTCTTAATTTTCATCATTAGAAATTCATTTCCTATTAGTCTTTTCCATCTCTCTCTTTAGACTTGTTATGAAAAAAAGGAATCACTTAATTTTGGTAGCACAAGTGACTGTTTTGTGTGTGGGGAACTATGGTTTTTGAGAGTTTGATGCTTTCCTACTAATAAGAGAAGCCTCTTATATTGTCAACGACAATCTTTCCCCTCTTTCCACTAAATGTAAGCAATTTGTGTATAAATATAGACTTATAAATGTTTATTTTTCACATACAAACACACACATATATAAATTAAAATAAATAAGTTTATATTAAAAAATAAAATAGATCGAACTCCCCAAAGCAATTGCATTGTCTCAGAAAAGTAAACATTCTCTCATTTCCTTTAATATGGTTTTGAGAAGGTTAAATTTTGTACAATAGTTAATTTGTGCAAAAGACTTCATAAATCAAATTGGTCTTTTTATGGCTTCTCATCAAAGATAACTCTGATTCAATTTCTTATTTAGTTTTAACCAATATTTAATCATAATTTTGAGAAGTATATTTTTATTACATTGCTTGAATTTTCAAGTGGGTAATGAAAAATCGTTGAAGATACTTGAACTAGAGAGAGAGAGAGCAATGATTTCAGACTTCGTTGTATATAGCTAAATAAGAGTGAGCTTAATGACAATGCTTATGGCTAAATAAGAGTGTATATGTTGGAAAATGCCAAAATAATCATTAGAAGCCATTGAAGTTCAGTATTATAGTAGTTCAGTTCAAACGTCAAAAGCCAGAAGTTGTGTGGTGGCTAAAGGACATGGGTGGAGGTCATTGTGGTTGTATATGTTGTGATTTGGTGTAAGAGAAATGTTGAATATGTTCTGATGGATCTTAGAGAAAAATAATATGATTTTCAGAAATATTTATTGAGTTTCTTCTATGTACTCTGCATTGTGTTAGATCTGGGAACCATATAGTAAACAAAAGAGAAGAAATGTTTTTCCTTATAGAATTTACAGTTTCTAGATGAACACAGGTATTCAAGTGGCAAAAAGTTCTAATGAGTGTTATGGTGGAGAACCTAGTGGAATTTATGAACATGGATAATGACAGCTGACATTTACTGACTATTTACCATATTTCAGGTACTTTCTTAACCAGTTCACTTAGGCTTTTTCCATTAAATCAACACAGAAGTCCAATGAAACAGAAACTGTCTCTATCACCGCTATTTTACAGGATGGAACAGAAAGAGAAGTCACTTGCCCAAAGAATTATAGTTTGTAAGTAGGAATTTAAGGTTCACAACACTGTCTCTAACTCCATAGCCCCTATTCTTTTCTGTGATGAGAATTTGATAATCTCAGTTATTGAAATATTATAGAAAATGATCCATTGGGAAAATGAGGTAGAAATTTCAAGTAAGTTTTTTAAAGGTATAAACTATAGAAGGAATATATTGTTGAGTTGCTAAGTTGTGTCCGACTCTTTGTGATACCATGGACTATAAACCACCAGGTTCCTCTGTTCATGGGATTTCCAGGTAAGAATACTGGAAGAGGTTGCCATTTCCTTCTCCAGGAGATCTTCCTGATCCAGGGATCAAACCTGTGTCTCTTGCATTGGCAGGCAGTTTCTTTCCCACTGAGCTACTGGGGAAGCCCCATAGAAGGCGTATACAACGTTGCAAATTATTTCAGAGATATTCTAGAGAGATAAGAACTGAAATGAGTTGCTGCAACACTTGAAAATTTTCAGATAAAGATATAAGGAAACCTGGAAATAGGAGCCTTACAGAAAATATGTACATTGGGGAAATGGGAGTAAAGAGAGAATGAAATAATTAAGTTCTTCCTTAGAGGTGAAAGTAATGAGGAGATGAGAATTTACTTCAGATACACTGCTGCTACTGCTAAGTCACTTCAGTCGTGTCCGACTCTGTGTGACCCCACAGACGGCAGCCCACCAGGCTCCCCCATCCCTGGGATTCTCCAGGCAAGAACACTGGACTGGGTTGCCATTTCCTTCTCTAATGCGGGAAGGTGAGAAGTGAAAGTGAAGTTGCTCAGTGGTGTCCGACTCAGCGACCCCATGGACTGCAGCCTACCAGGCTCCTCCGCCCATGGGATTTTCCAGGCAAGAGTACTGGAGTGGAGTGCCATTGCCTTCTCCATCAGATACACTGAGGGATGTACAATACCTAAAATGAAAAGGAGTAAAGTAGTGAGCCCCCAAGAAACAAAAGACAGGTCACAATCCAAGATATATAATTGCCTTATTCCCATGTATACATATAATCTACACCCTGGGGAAAAGACTGAACAAGCTTCTAGCCTATTTTTAACCAAATACATCACATCATTATACACACATTAAATCTTCTGTGTCTAATCAGGTAGCAAGTGTAATAATAAAAAGCCTTTTTTTTCCTCTGCTGCTTGAAAGGACTGAAAATAATTATCAGATATTATATTAGTTAAGAAAAATTTCCAAGGAATATGTCGATTTAAGTCAGGCTGTCTCCCTTAGAATCAAAGGAATTAAGCCTCAAGAATCTGAAAATGCATTTCCAGGATCAACTGGGTAGAGACCACTGGTAAGAGAGCCAGTCCTGAATTTTCTGAACTAAGGAGGGTAAGTTTCTGAATTCAATTTACTACATATAATCCTTGTTTTGAGACAAAAGTCCAGGGACCTAAATATGTCCATTCTTTCCCATTTTGTGTAGTTCTGAGACTCAAGTGAAGCTTGTGGGAAAATCTCTTCAGGGGATTGGTCAGAGAATATTCAGAGTCATTCAGGGGCTCAAAGAGTATATCAATCAAGAAGTCTCCTCTAAGTAGGTGGAACTCTCAGTCTTCTACTTTTGTAGCTTTTACTCTCTGGCAGGGGAAGTAACTTAACCGGATGAGGATTCTGGTGCCTTCATTTTGTATTAGAGTGTTCTTAGTTCCTACCAGTGAAGACTAATCTGCATTAGAAGCTAGCGCCAGCTTGCTAGGAACACTGCCTCCGATTTTCCTGGTGAGGGGAGAGTTCAGGTGAATGAGGAAACATCCTGGTCAACAGTTTTTCTCCCTTAGTTTTTCCAGCGTCATCATTGCCTGTGGTCTTCCCACTATAGGCTAAGTTTGTGATGTCTTTGCTATATTAGCTTATAAAAGCTCTGATAAAGTGAAAGTCCATTTCACTCTGTATCAGGATAATGGTAAAGGTAAATTCCACATGTCTAGGTAAGATCTAAGTTCATGCATTGCCAGTGTATACACTCCATTGTAGGGTGAAATATTATGGCAAGAACTGAGGTGTTTTCTCATGTTACTATTTTCTCCTAAGTCCACAGATTCCCTTAGAGAAGAATGGCTCCTGGAAATGACTCTTTTGTGACTGAATTCATTCTGTTGGGATTAACAGACCAACCAGATCTCCAACTCCCCCTGTTTCTCCTGTTTCTAGTAATGTATCTGGTCACTCTGATGGGGAATTTGGGATTGATAATTCTAATTGGGGTAAACTCACACCTACACACCCCCATGTACTTTTTCCTCTTTAACTTGTCCTTCATAGATCTCTGTTATTCTTCTGTGTTTACACCCAAAATGCTGATTAATTTCACATCAGAGAAGAATATTATTTCTTACTTGGGGTGCATGACTCAGCTTTACTTTTTCTGTTTTTTCTGTATTTCTGAAATCTATGTGCTGACGTCAATGGCCTATGATCGCTATGTGGCCATCTGCAACCCACTTTTGTATAATGTTGTTATGTCTCCTAAAGTGTGTTCCAGCCTTATGCTTGGTTCCTACTTGGTGGCATTTTCTTGTGCCATGGCTCACACTGGATGCATGCTGAGACTGACTTTCTGTGATGCAAACACCATCAACCATTATTTCTGTGACATCCTCCCTCTGTTCCAGCTCTCCTGCACAAATACCTATATCAACGAGCTAGAACTTTTCATTGTGGCAGGTATTAACATCATTGTACCTAATCTCACCATCATTGTCTCTTATGGCCTCATCCTCACCAACATCCTCCGCATACACTCCACACAGGGCAGGTCCAAAGCCTTCAATACCTGCAGTTCCCACATCATTGCTGTTTCTCTGTTCTTTGGATCATGTATATTTATGTATCTCAAACCATCTTCCGCTGGGTCTATGAATGAGAGAAAGATCTCTTCTCTCTTTTACACCAATGTGGTTGCCATGATGAATCCTTTAATCTACAGCTTGAGAAATAAAGATGTGAAAACTGCTCTGAGAAAAACTCTGAGTAGAAGACAAATTTAATTAGAAACTATCGCTCTGTGCAATTAGTCACAGAGCAGAAATTTTCTGTGTTTAAAATAATTTTATTGACAATCTTTTTTCTTTCTCACCATGTTGAAGAAAATTTGAATCTTTTCTTATTTTCAGTTTTTTGGAGAGTAGGTCTTCTATTTCCTCACTGTTTGCACAATTCCCTTTCCTCTTTTCCCACTTATTAATACTAGTAAGAAGAAAAGTATTATCTCTGTTTTTGTTTCTTTATCATTTTGAATGTTTTTCTGTCTGGAAATAGAAGACTGTTCTATAGATGATGGAAGCAGGGAACATTAGACTGACAATGTCATTGGAGATGTCTTATCTGCCTCTTGCCATTGGAAGCATGAATCAGACAATGTTTGATTTTCCTGTCTTTCTAGCCTTCACTTTATTTCTCCTTTAATTCCTGAGGTGGAAGATTCTATAATGATTGTTTAGTATATCCCATTTTGCATCTGTAAACACTTTACATTATGCTTCATTTAGAAGAGGGTTTTCTTACCTTTGCACACCCAGTTCTGTACATAATGGATTGTCAATATATATTTATTGCCTGTTTGGGAGAATAAAGTTTAATGTCATTATTGCCCTATGTGCAGTTATATATCTTTTCAATGAAAAAGTCTAGACCAAATTTAGCTTTCTGATTTTAAGTTCACTAATCTTAGTATGCAAAAGAATGCTCAAACTACCACACAATTGCACTTATCTCACGTGCTAGTAAAGTAATGCTCAAAATTCTCCAAGCCAGGCTTCAACAATTTGTGAACTGTGAACTCTCTGACGTTCAAGCTGGTTATAGAAAAAGCAGAGGAATGAGAGATCAAATTGCCAACATCTGCTGGATCAAGGAAAAAGCAAGTGAGTTCCAGAAAAACATCTATTTCTGCATTATTGACTATGCCAAAGCCTTTGACTGTTTGGATCACAATAAGCTGTGGAAAATTCTGAAAGAGATGGGAATACCAGACCACCTAACCTGCCTCTTGAGAAATCTGTATGCAGGTCAGGAAACAACAGTTAGAACTGGACATGGAACAACAGACTGGTTCCAAATAGGAAAGGGAGTACATCAAGGCTATATATTGTCACCTTGCTTATTTAACTTCTATGCAGAGTACATCATGAGAAACGCTGGACTGGAAGAAACACAAGCTGGAATCAAGATTGCCGGGAGAAATACCAATAACCTCAGATATGCAGATGACACCACCCTTATGGCAGAAAGTGAAGAGGAGCTAAAAAGCCTCTTGATGAAAGTGAAAGAGGAGAGTGAAAAAGTTGGCTTAAAGCTCAACATTCAGAAAACTAAGATCATGGCATCTGGTCCCATCACTTCATGGGAAATAGATGGGGAAACAGTGGAAACAGTGTCAGACTTTATTTTTTTGGGCTCCCAAATCACTGCAGATGGTGACTGCAGCCAGGAAATTAAAAGATGCTTACTCCTTGGAAGAAAAGTTATGACCAACCTAGATAGTATATTCAAAAGCAGAGACATTACTATGCTGACTAAGGTCCATCTAGTCAAGGCTATGGTTTTTCCTGTGGTCATGTATGGATGTGAGAGTTGGACTGTGAAGAAGGCTAAGTGCTGAAGAATTGATGCTTTTGAATTGTGGTGTTGGAGAAGACTCTTGAGAGTCCCTTGGACTGCAAGGAGATCCAACCAATCCATTCTGAAGGAGATCAACCGTGGGATTTCTTTGGAAGGAATGATGCTAAAGCTGAAACTCCAGTACTTTGGCCACCTCATGCAAAGAGTTGACTCATTGGAAAAGACGCTGATGCTGGGAGGGATTGGGGGCAGGAGGAGAAGGGGATGACCGAGGATGAGATGGCTGGATGGCATCATGGACTCGATGGACATGAGTCTGAGTGAACTCCGGGAGATGGTGATGAACAGGAAGGCCTGGCGTGCTGTGATTCATGGGGTCGCAAAGGGACAGGACTGAGTGACTGAACTGAATTGAATCTTAGTGTACTTCTGCCTCTAAATTATATCTAAATAAGCAGATAATAATTACACAATTTGGGAATGTTTGCAGGCATTGCAGAGGCCCATCTATTCCATTATATATTTTATCACTTTTTGAGGTGCCAAAATTGTGTTAAAAGTTGGTCAAAAATCTTTCACATGAGAAGCCTCAAAATAAAGATCGAATATTTCATTTTTAGAAACAATAAGCTTTCTTTAATATTAGGTTTCATTCTTTCAGATTATTTAAGGAAAAAGTAATTTTAAAATTGGCATACCATTGTAAACATTGTGTTTGGCAAAGTTTTAGAAGAAATAACCTAGTTCTCACTTTAATTATCAACTCAAGGTCTATGTGTTTTTTCATGTTAGTCACTTAGTCATGTCTGACTCTTTCTGATCCCATGGACTATACCCAGCCAGGCTCCTCTGTCCATGGGATTCTCCAGGCAAGAATACTGGAGTGGGTTATCATGCCCTCCTCTGGAGATCTTCCCAATTTAAGGATCGAACCTACATCTCCTGCATTGCAGGAGATTCTTTACCATTTGCCACCAAGTGTCTGTTTCAGTTCAGTTCAGTTAAATTGCTCAGTCGTGTCAGATTCTTTGTGACCCCATGAATTGCAGCATGCCAGGCCTCCCTGTCCATCACTAACTCTTGGAGTTCACTCAAACTCATGTCCATTGAGTCAGTGATGCCATCCAGCCATCTCATCCTCTGTCGTCCCCTTCTTCTCCTGCCCCCAATCTCTCCCAGCATCAGAGTCTTTTCCAATGAGTCAACTCTTCACATGAGGTGGCCAAAGTATTGGAGTTTCAGCTTTAGCATCAGTCCTTCCAAAGAACACCCAGGAGTGATCTCCTTCAGAATGGATTGGTTGGATCTCCTTGTAGTCCAAGGAACTCTCAAGAAGCTTCTCCAACACCACAGCTCAAAAGCTTCAGTTCTTCGGTGCTCAGCTTTCTTCACTGTCCAACTCTCACATCCATACATGACCACTGGAAAAACCATAGCCTTGATGAGACGGACATTTGTTGGCAAAATAATGTCTCTGGTTTTTAATATGCTATCTAGGTTGGTCATAACTTTCCTGTCTTTTAATTTCATGGTTGTAGTCACTGTTTGGCCCTTACTAAAAAGGAAGGGAATCAAGTTAGGATGCTTACGTGTATAATATGGAACATATTGTTGTAAAACTTGAAAATTACAACATTTGAAAAATTTCAGATAAAGAAATAAACAGATCTGGAAGTAAGACCTTTACAGAAATATGTTCATTTAGGAAATGGGCATAGAGAGGGAGTGAAGCAGTGTCCTAGATTTCCCTTCAGAGGTGAAGATAATGAAGAGGTGGGAATTCACTTTGGATCTACCTGAGGGAGGCACAGGCCCCAGAGTAAAGCAAAAATTATTAAAACAGTAGGTCCATAAGAATTAAAGACAGATAACACAAAGGGATCTTAAGTTCCTTATTCCATATATATATATATATATATATATATATATATATATATATAAAATCTACACTTCAGGGAAGAGACTTAGAAAGCTTCTACCTAGTTTTTAACCAACAGTATTATGTCATTATACTCACATTAAATCTTTCTGTGTCTAATTACTAGCAAGTGTGATAATTAAAGGCTTTGACTTTTTCTACTGCTTGAAAGGACAATATAATCAGAAATTACACTAGATCATAAACATTTCCTCAGCATATTTCTAGGTTGTCTCCTCTTAGAATCAAGGAAATCAAGCCTCAAGAACCTGAAATTACATTTCCAATATCAACAGAGTGACAATCAATGATAAAGGAACCAGCTCTGTGGTTTTCTGAACTAAGAAGTGTGAGTTTCTGAATTCAACTGACATACCTAATTCAATGTACAATACTCATTCCTTGTTTTGAGATGAAAATTGGGGAACCTAATGTATGCCTAGTCTTTCTCATTTTGTGTAGTTCTGAAACTCAAGTGATCCCAGGGGATCTGTTGGAGAGGGATCAGAGAATGTTCCAAAACATGAGTGGGCTCAAATCATATCAGTCAGGAAGTTTCCTCTAAGAGGATAAAGCTCTCACTCTTTTACATTTATGGCTTTTGCTTTGTGACAAGGGAAGTTACTTAATTCTCATAGACTATTTTCTTGGATTACAAAGAGAATCCTTGGTTCTGACCACATGAAGTCTAATGTGTTGGGAATAGACTGTACGAGGCAATGGATGAATCAAGGATTTTGTCAGGAGGACTTACTTTGTAGTAATAAAAATAGAAATAAAAGTTTCTCAAATTTAAGTGGTTGTATCAGAGCTGTGATATATAGTGTAATTATGCATGTATTATGAATATAAAAATAATCATATTTTATTTTACATGATGTTTAAAAACTTTTGTTTGGAAAGAGATACCTTAAGCAAAGCAGGAGACTAATAGTAGATAAGAAAAATATATAGTTTAATATTGGTGACATACATTAGATTAATACCTATTATTGTCAAATTTATAATATAAAATGTATTGAATATATTTGGTCTCCCACCCCACTTGTGGCAAAGAGCTCCGAAAACCCTTGCAATTCAAGGGATGAAAAGATAAAGGTATACTTGGTAATGTTAATGAGGTGACTTTGGGGCCTTATCTAAGGATGAGGCTGGTTGCCAGAAGAACCAACCTTGTTATTAGGGGTTTAGAGCTTCCAGTCTCTTCCTAGAACTTCTAGAATTCCATGGAGGGGAGAGGGGCTGATGATTGGGTTCAATCACCAATGGCCAATGATTTAATCAATCATGCCTGTGCAATGAACCCTCCATAAAACCTCAAATGGATGGGATCCCAAGAGCTTCTTGGTGAAAGTGTGGAGATGCTGGGAGAGCTGTACCTGAGGAGGGCAGGGAAGCTCCACACTCTTTCTGCTGACCTTGTCCTGTTCAGCTCTTCTATCCAGATATTCATCTGTATCCTGCTGCTACTGCTAAGTCGCTTCAGTTGTGTCTAACTCTGTGCGACCCCATAGACGGCAGCTCATCAGGCTCCCCCGTCCCTGAGATTCTCCAGGCAAGAACACTGGAGTGCCATTTCTTTCTCCAAATCTGTATCCTATATCAGGTCATTTTATAATAAGCTGGTAACTCTGAGTAAACTTTTCCTGTGTTCTGTGAGCCACTCTAGCTGATGAATTGAACTTGAAGAGAGGGTCCATGGGAGATACTCTGGAATTTATCCCATTAAAATAAATGTATTGGAATATCAAGTGTAAGTATAATGTTGAATATTTTAGCATTGCTGTTGGATAGAAATTATGGATCTCTATCAATGGGGAGTGGTTTGATGTATTAGGATATATCCATAACATAGACTTTTGGAAACATTTTAGTAAAATTCTGTTAGATGAAAAAAGCAACAGGTCAAAATATGAAGTTTATAATCAATTGTAAAGTCTTTATAATTGTAATTACTTTTTATATCAGTGAGTAGGAAGATATAGAGGGTGTTCTTGGTTATAAACATGGATAATTAAGGGAGATGGATGGATGGGAGATCATGTAAGAAGGAGAGTACTGAGGAAAAAGAAATGATATGCTTTACAAATATAAAATATGCATTGTATGGTCATGTATGCCATAATGTTAAAAACATGTATGTGTGGAAAGACATACAAGTGCATGTCATATTTTTATAGATTTTAAAAATATCATTAGCTATATGTTAGCAAGTATACCTAAACGTCAAAGAAACACTAGAAGAAAGACAAGGGAAGAGAAAATATTTTTAACTGGGAGAATGTACAATCTTTAATGTGAAATTTTGAGTGAAATATTGAGCTTCCAAAGACACCAGGGTTAAATTATCTTCATACTGTGTAAATGATTTCATAAATCTGTATTTGCTCAAGGATTTGCACTATGCAGAGGCTCCTGAAAAATCTCTTTATCAGGTCCCTGAGACCTTGACTTGAAGCTCAGAATAAAATACATATTATTATGTTGAAAACAAAGAATGCTGTTTGGAGTCCTTTTTTGTGGTTTAATGATTACTTCTTGGGCTTCCCTGGTGGCTCAGATGTTAAAGTGTCTGCCTGCAATGTGGGAGACCTCGGTTCGATCCCTGGGTCAGGAAGATCCCCTGGAGAAGGAAATGGCAACCCACTCCAGTATTCTTGCCCGGAGAATCCCATGGACGGAGGAATCTGGTGGGCTACTGTCCACGGGGTCGCAAAGAGTCGGACATGACTGAGTGACTTCAATTTCACTTTCACTTTCACTTTCTGGGCAAAACCTTAATTAAAAATCATGATCTTCATCTGACTGACTCTCAGAGCAAAAGAAATGTTGAGACTTATAAATGCTCTGAGCCCCTCCACAGGGATGGAGGAGACGGGGTGAGTTCAGTTCTGCGGCCTCCGGCAGCAGATCACTTCCTCTTTGGAGAGCCAAGGTGGAGGGGAAACTACAAAGACAGTTCTGATGCCTGTAGGCAAAGAAAAGTGAGCATTGAATCCTTTTTGTTTTTACGTCTTTCATAACCCATAGCCATTGGAAAGTAACAGATTTTTCTGCTTCCCCCAGTTCTGGCCCTCAGATAGAGTTGACTAACAGGTCTGTAGGGGAGGAAATTAGAAATTAAAGGTAGTGCTGAGATCAGTGGGTTTGCAGTGTTTCTAAGCTTTGTGCCCTTTAGGGAATTCTTATGCAGGAGACCCAGGTTCTAGGCCTGACTTAATGACTTCCTTGTTGTGTATGCTTGAGAAACCAAAGGTTCTCTCTGACTCTCTGTTTTCCCAACTCTGCTGTGGACTTGTGATTATGAGCACTCCCTACACAGTGCCCAGTCTGGACTGGTAGCTGGCACAGGGTAGATGAAGTGTGGTGAGTAAATATTAACAAATACAAACTTAAGCAGGTGAAGGAATAAAAACTTAGTAACAAATTGAGGGGAGAAATGGTGAGAAATGCATGCTCTTCTTACATTCTCTTGCACTCTTAACATTCTCCCAGTATTACTGCGCTGATGCCCCCCAGGCACTTGTCTTTCTCGGTATGAGCAGAGCCAGATCCATTTATTAATTATTTATTTCTGTAAAATAGTTAAGCCTTGGCAGAGTCTTTGGGCTTTTTGGCTCCAGAATGGACTGGGCATGGGATTGCCTGGGGAATCTGGGTTCTGCCTCAAATATAACTCTATTCACCTATCTTTCAGATCTCACTGGAAGAGAATGGATATTGGAAACAAGTCATTGGTCACTGAGTTTATCCTTGCGGGTTTGACTGAACATTCAGAGATCCAGGAGCCCCTGTTCTTCCTCTTCTTGGGAATTTACATCATCACCATGGCAGGAAACCTGGGCTTGGTCACTATAAGTAGACTGACTTCTCACCTCCATACTCTTATGTGCTACTTTCTTTTAAATTTATTCCATATTGGTCTCTGTTACTCTTCTGTCATCACCCTCAAGCTGTTGGTAAACTTTATGGCGAAGAGGAACACCATCTCCTATACAGGATGTATGACTCAGCAGTTTTTATACTGCTTCTTTGTCAATGCAGAGTGCTATGTACTGACAATGATGGCCTATGATTGCTATGTGGCCATCTGCAAGCCCCTGCTGTATAAGGTCACCATGTCCCCTCAGGTCTGCTCTCTAATGGCTGTGATTTTATACAAGGGGGCCTTTATTGCTGCCTGGATCCACACAGGATGCATGTTGAAGTTGACCTTCTGTGATGCCAATGCCGTCAACCACTACATGTGTGACATCCTCCCTCTCCTGGAGCTCTCCTGCACCAACACTCACATCAGTGAACTGGTGGTTCTCATCATTGTTGGCTTTGATGTTGGTGTGCCTAGTCTCATCATCATTGTCTCATATGTTTTTATCCTTTTCAGTATCCTCCACATCAGTTCCACAGAAGGAAGGTCCAAAGCCTTCAGTACTTGTAGCTCACATATAATTGTTGTTTCAGTTTCCTTTGGGTCAGAGGCATTCATGTATCTTCATCCTTCTGTTTTGTCCATGAACCAGAACAAAGTGTCCACCGTATTCTATACCATTGTGGTGCCCATACTTAAGCCTCTGATCCACAGCTTCAGAAACAAGGAGGTTAAAGTTGCCCTGAAGAAAACCTTGAGTAGAAAAATATCTTTCTGAGCTGGAGCAGTATTAATTACTATGATACAATACAGCTTTCTTTCAAAATCATTTTTGTTTCTGTATAGAGTTCTTTCACATAGGAAGAAATGATGTATAATTGAGAGAGGTATAGAAGAAAGACTTTGACATAGAAGGTTTGAGTTGAACACTGCAAAATATGGGCATCCTGTTACTTTATAGGATTATTGGGAAGAAATTGATGCAACTTAATATTTGTAGCAAAGAATCAGGGGTCTCACAGTTGTGAACTGTATTTCTTCCTCCTTTCTCTTCTTTTTATATCTGCATCTTCCCTCCCAGTGTTATCCTCTTAAAAATCAGCAAGAATATTCACACCTTTTGAAAGTAAGTTGACTAGTTCATAGCAGATAAGAATGTTCTGATTATGGAAAATTTCTACACAGAAAACAGATAGAATTCACATTTGAATTTCAAACTTGTTTAACTGCCTAATATCTCTGTTTGAATGCTCTATAAGCATCTGAAGTTATCTTGTAAGAACCACTGTAATCACAGAAAGATCATCAAGCCTACCAAACTCTCTTCTCTTCTTTTGCTGTCATTGTGTCATTGTGTCATTGTGTCATTGCGCCATCCTCTATTTAACTGCTCAAATCCCATAGGTTTCTTTCTTGATCCCCCTCTCTTTACTTGTCCTCCACACCGAATTTATCAAGTGCTAATAATTCTTGTTCTTCTCATGAACATTTCTCATCCTTTCTATCCAGACATCAGCCTTCCAACTGGTTTCTCCCTTTCCTGTTTTCCTCTTTAATAACCATTCTCCACACTGCAACCAGAATGCTTCCAATATGATCACATTTATCCTGGTTTACTCTGTTCACTGGAATTTCTTTCAAGGTAAAACCAAATTTCCACAGTAGACCGAACAAGGATCTTTCTGTCTGAACCCTGTTCACCTCTCTAGTCTGATCTGCTGTCACTACAACCCCTTCCTCCCTGCTTCTTCCCAGCACTCTGCTAAAGTTATACTGAACTTTCCCAAATTAAATAAACCCTTGTTCCTTTGCATACTTTTCTACAAGCTCTTCTCTTAGCCTGGAACACATTCATGTACAGAGAAAGAGTCCTTTGTCTTATGCAACCTGTCTATCCTTCAGGTTCTAGGTTATCCAGAACTCCAGGAGGTCTTTCCTGGACAGAAAGATGGGTAGATGACCTTCAGGTATACGCTTACCCTGTTGTGGCATATATTCCACTGTACTGAAATTTCTTTCCTTTCTAAATGTTCAATATAACTCTATGTATTTAATGATAAGAAAATTATGGGATATTTATTTGTAGGAAAAATTTCAGTTCAATACAAAGGAATATGTTAGGTAAGACATACGTTTATTCAACTTGGATTTTCAAAACTGGGAAGAGAATCACATGATAACTTTTTGAGAACATAAAGGGTTTCTCATTTTCTTTTCCCTACCTTTCCATGAAAACTCATTTTGCTCACTGAACGGTGAGGCTTCCTCCCTGGTTACATTCTATTTGCTTTCCTTTTTCTAGTATGCTCTTATTATCTTTATAACCCACTTTGTTTTCTGTTGATATTTTAGGTATCAGTTGAATGGAAACCTGTCTAACCCACCTTGTAGTTTAGGTGCTCTTTTTTTTTTTTTTTTTTTTTTAATTCCCAGAGTGTAGCAGTCAGGCCTGACATGAAGTAATGAGAGCAATTTTCACATGCTTCACTAATCATCTGATTAACTGTCTTCCCTGTGAGGGAAGGCAGCTTGGGTGTCTTCTCAGAAATATCTCTAGGACTTTCCTGGTTATATCTCTAGGGCTTAATATAGTGTTGGATGTTTAGTAAAGGCTCAGTAATTATGTCTGGAATAAGTGAATCCTATTTGATTTTAAACTTTGAGTCATAAAGAGATATTTGGGGAGAAAGTGAAAGTGAAGTAGTTCAGTTGTGTCCGACTCTTTGCGACCCCACGGGCAGTAGCCCACCAGGTTCCTCCATCCATGGGGTTCTCCAGGCAAGAATACTGGAGTGGGATGCCATTTCCTTCTCTAGGGGATCTTTCCGACCCAGGGATCGAACCCAGGTCTCCCACATTGCAGGCAGACGCTTTAACCTCTGATCCACCAGGGAAGCCCATTTGGGGAGAAGGTGAGTCATTCTAAGAATTATTACCACTTCCTCCTAGAATGAGTTTTGTAACAATTTACTTCCACGGTGCTTTTCTTAATGCACAATGATGGAAAACAAAGATTGATTTATTTTTATGTAGATTGTTGTGTGTATTTAGGAGTCAGGAAATGAAGGTATGAGTTGGACAGACTCCTAGAAGCCCATTAGGGTGAGCAAGCTCACAGTTTCTGGTTTAAATTTTTACTACCTGTGTTTAAATTTCAGTTCTGTCTTTTGCTAAATACGTGACTCTGAAAGAGTTACTTGGCATTTCAGAATATCTGTTCCCTCATTTCCAAAATTAGAAAAATAATAATATCAATTTAAAATGATTTTTGTGAAGGTAGTTATTTATTTGCTTGGGATTCAAGCTACAGTAAATGAGGTATAGTCCTGGATTTGATCCTACATAGTAGTAGCATTTCATTTTTAGAATCTCAGTTTAATAATGTGAAAAATAAGAGGCTTTGCTGGATGATAACATGTTCTATTCATTAAAAATATCTTGCAGTCACTGTCTCTCAATTTCTTGACTCATATGCCAATAGGACTGAACTGGATTAATCATTCTTAACTTGGGTATGTGTTAGAGTCACTCAGAATAATAATTGATATTATTATCTTCTTTCCCATTTCAAGACCTACTGTATCGGAATATATCTGTCATCAGGGCTCAAGATTATGCACTTTTAAAATTCTTTTCAAAAGACTATGTTACTATTTGGTTAACTGGTGATTTAGAGCTTTCTACTTCTAATATTCTGTGACTCTAGAATTGTGTCTGAACAGGTAGATATGTGGGCACGTATAAACTTTAATAATAATCAACTTCACGGTATCAAGAAAGTTAATTAGGTTATTTCAAGAAGGAAAGAAGAGTCAGTATTCAGTGCTGTAGAGTTTAGATGACCTTTGCACTGGGTGTATTCTGGTCACCTATTCTTAATGTCTTCTGCTTCTGTTAGGTCCAAAACATTTCTGTCCTTTTTTGTGCCCATCTTTGCATGAAGAATTCCCCTGGTACCTCTAAGTTTTTTGAAGAGATCTCTAGTCTTTCCCATTCTATTCTTTTCCTCTATTTCTTTTCATTGATCATGGAGGAAAGCTTTTTTATCTCTCCTTGCTATTCTTTGGAACTCTGCATTCAAATGGCTATATCTTTACTTTTCTCCTTTGCCTTTTGCATCTCTTCATTTCTCAGCTATTTGTAAGACCTCTTCAGACAATCGTTTTGCCTTTTTACATTTCTTTTTCTTAGGGATGGTCTTGATCACAGCCTCCTATACAATGCCGCGAATCTCTGTCCATATTTCTTCAGGCACTTTGTCTATCAGATCTAATCCCTTGAATCTATTTGTCACTTCCACTGTGTTATAGTAAGGGCTTTGATTTAGGTCATACCTGAATAGCCTAGTGGTTTTCCCTACTTTCTTTAATTTAAGTCTGAATTTGGCAATAAGGAGTTCATGATCTGAGCCACAGTCAGCTCCCAGTCTTGTTTTTGCTGACTGTATAGAGCTTCTCCATCTTTGGCTGCAGAGAATATGATCAATTTGATTTCAGTATTGACCACCTGGTGATGTCCATGTGTAGAGTCTTCTCTTGTGTTGTTGGAAGAGAGTGTTTGTTATGACCAGTGCATTCTCCTGGCAAAACTCTATTAGCCTTTGCCCTGCTTCATCCCATCTTCCAAGGCCAAATTTGCCTGTTACTCCAGGTGTTTCTTGACTTCCTACTTTTGCATTCCAGTCCTCTATAACGAAAAGGACATCTTCTTTGGGTACTAGTTCTAAAAGGTCTTGTAGGTCTTCAAAGAATAATTCAACTTTAGCTTCTTAGCATTACTGGTTGGGGCATAGACTTGGATTACTGTGATTTTGAATGGTTTGCCTTGGAAACAAACAGAGATCATTCTGTCATTTTTGAGATTGCATCCAAGTACTGCATTTCAGACTCTTTTGTTGACTATAATGGCTACTCTATTTTTTCTAAGGGATTCTTGCCATCAGTGGTAGATACAATGGTCATGTGAGTTAAAGTCACCCATTCCAGTCCATTTTAGTTCATTGAGTCCTCAAATGTTAATGTTCACTCTTGCCATTTCCTCTTTGACCACTTCCAATTTGCCTTGATTCATGGACCTAACATTCCAGATTCCTATGCAATATTCGTCTTTATAGCATCGGACTTTATTTCCGTCACCAGTCCTATCCACAACTGGGTGTTATTTTTGCTTTGGGTCTATCTCTTCATTCTTTTTCTGGAGTTATTTCTCCACTGTTCTCCAGTAGCATTTTGGACACCTATCAACCTGGAGAGTTAAGTATCCTATCATTTTGCCTTTTCATACAGTTCATGGGGTTCTCAAGGCAAGAATACTGAAGTGGTTTGCCATTCCCTTCTCCAGTGGACCACATTCTGTCAGACCTCTCCACAATGACCCATCTGTCTTGGGTGGCCCCACATGGTGTGGCTTAGTTTCACTGAATTAGACAAGGCTGTGGTCCATGTAATCAGATTGGCTAGTTGTCCGTGATTGTGGTTTCAGTCTGTCTGCCCTCTGATGCCCTCTCTCAGTGCCTACTATCTTTCTTGGGTTTCTATTACCTTGAACGTGGGGTATCTTTTCATGGCTGCTCCAGCAAAGTGCAGCCACCGCTCCTTACCTTGGATGTGAGGTATCTACTCATGGCCGCTGCTCCTGACCTTGGAAGTGGGGTAACACCTCTCTGGAGGTTCTACGCTGGGGTTAATGGCGACCTTCTCCAAAAGGACTTATTCCATACCCAGTTCCTCTGTACCCAGAGCTGCTGCTCCTGCAGCAGTCCACTTCTGAACCATACCTCCTCAGGAGACACTCAAACATAGTTCTGTCTCAGTCTCTGTGGTGTCTCTTGGTCCTGATCTTGTTCTATTGGGTGGGGCCATGTCAATAAATCTTTAACCCAATTTTCTGCTGAAGGGTGGGGCTGTTGCAAAATACACAGAAGAACTATACAGAAAAGATCTTCAGGACCCATATAATAATGATGGTGGGATCACTCACCTAGAGCCAGACATCCTGGAATGCAAAGTCAAATGGGCTTTAGGAAGTATTACTAGGAACAAAGCTAGTGGAGGTTATGGAATTCAAGTTGAGCTATTTCAAATCCTAAAAGATGATGCTGTGAAAGTGCTGCACTCAATATGCCAGCAAATTTGGAAAACTCAGCAGTGGCCACAGGACTGGAAAAGGTCAGTTTTCATTCCAATCCCAAAGAAAGGCAATGCCAAGGAATGCTCAAACTACTGCACAATTGCATTCATTTCACACACTAGCAAAGTAATGCTCAAAATTCTCCAAGCCAGGCTTCAACAGGACATGAACTGTGAACTTAAAGTTTTCAGGCTGGATTCAGAAAAGGCAGAGAAACCAGAGATCAAATTGGCAACATCCATTGGATTATTGAAAAAGTAAGAGAGTTCCAGAAAAACATCCACTTTGCTTATTGACTGTGCCAAAGCCTTTGATTGTGTGGATCACAATGATCTCTGGAAAATTCTGAAAGAGATGGGAATACCAGACCACCTGACCTGCCTCCTGAGAAATCTGTATGTAAGTCAGGAAGCAACAGTTAGAACTGGACATAGTACAACAGACTGGTTCCTAATCGGGAAAGGAGCATGTCAAGGCTGTATATTGTCACCTAGCTTATTTAACATATATGCAGAGTACATCATGAGAAATGCTGGACTGGATGAAGCACAAGTGGAATCAAGATTGCCTGGAGAAATATCAGTAACCTCATATGTGCAGATGACACCACCCTTATGGCAGAAAGCAAAGAAGAACTAATGAGCCTCTTGCTGAAAGTGAAAGAGGAGAGTGAAAAAGTTGGCTTAAAGCTCACCATTCAGAAAACTAAGATCATGGCTTCCAGTTCCATCACTTCATGGCAAATAGATGGGGAAATTGTGACAGATTTTATTTTCTTGGGCTCCAAAATCATGCAGACGATGACTGAAGCCATGAAATTAAAAGGCCCTTGCTCCTAGATTATGACCAACTTAGACAGCATATTAAAAAGCAGAGACATTACTTTGCCAACAAAGGTTTGTCTAGTTAAAGCTATGGTTTTTCCAATAGTCATGTATCGGTGTGAAAGTTGGGTTATAAAGAAAGCTAAGTCCCTAAAAATTGATGCTTTTGAAATGTGGTGTTGGAGAAGACTCTTGAGAGTCCCTTGGACTGCAAGGAGATCCAATCAGTCCATACTAAAGTAAATCAGTACTGAATATTCACTGGAAGGATTGATGTTGAAGCTGAAACTCCAATACTCTGGCCACCTGATGGGAAGAGCTGACTCATTTGAAAAGACCCTGATGCTGGGAACGATTGAAGGCAGGAGAAGAAGGCAATGGCAGAGGATGAGATGTTTGGATGGCATCAATGACTTAATGGACATGAGTTTGAGTAAACTCTCGGTGTTAGTGATGGACAGGGAGGCCTGGCATGCTGCAGTCCATGGGATCGAAAAGAGTCAGACATGACTGAGCAACTGAACTGAACTGCACTGGAGATCTATATTTTCTGGAAGTTAATATTATGGAAATGATAGAAGCAGAAGTCTGACTGCAGTTGATTAAGGAGTAGAGGACAGGGAGGGAGTAGAAAATATCCATAGATTAATCATGTGAGTATTCTTCTAATCTCAGGGTGAGTACAGAAGAAAAAAACATTAAGAAAATAATTTTTTTTCAAAAAGTTAACAATGAAAACTTCTATAAATATTAAAATAAAAGATACCAACTTTCACCTTTTTCTGTGTGTTGCATTAGATACTCTGGTGGACCCCATTTGTACAAAATAGCTAGATCTTGTATCAGATATCATATACATTAAATTGTACAATAATATATATGGGAAATTGCCAAGGGGAACAAGAGCCCACATTCCTTGTATGGCGAGACTGAACTTCCATGATCCCAATATTGTCAACCACCATCTGTGTGATATTCTTCTTGTGCTTCAGCTTTCCTCCACCAGTACCTGCAGCAATGGGCTTGCATTCTGTCTTCTAATAGGATGAACATTTTGGTGCTCATCAGCACTACTTTCACCTATACTTTTATCATCAGTCAGCTCCATAGAGAGCAGAGCTAAAGCTTTGATTCAGTGCATGATGTTCCCATATAATGGTTATTTCACTTTTCTCCTGGGCAACAGCATTCATGTACCTTTCAGCTTCTAATGCAGAGTCTATGGACTGGGGAAATATCACTTCAGTCTTTCATACAAATGTTGGGCCCATCTTGAACCCCATTACCTATAGTCTATGCAGTAAGGATGTCAAATTTGCTATGAAGAAAACTCTAAGAAGAAATGTATTTTCTTGGGCAGCAACAATTCGTGTGAGGAATTTTTAGGACTGGATTGTTCTGCTGATTTTACTTGGGTTTCTTCATGGCTGGATCTTGGCCTTAATCACATGGAAGTGGAATACATTTTCTACTTTAATTCAGAGTCTCTTCCTTCCTTCCATCCTTCTTTCCTTCCTTTTTTTTTTTTTTGCATTTTTTTTCTTTCTTCTCTCTCTCTCTTTCTGAGGTTTCTCGACATTTCCTCTCCCCTCATCTCTTAGCTTTTACAATTGTAATTATGTAATTGCAACATTAAGGAAAATAGAGAAATTACTATTACTTAGTCTTTGCTATGTGGAATAATATCTATCTCTTGGGCAAATATTGCAGATTCTGTGATAAATTAATAGAATAGTGCTAAGTATGTCTTTGGTGTCAGTAGTTGAATTCATATGAAAAAGATAGTTTCAAATTTGCTCACAAAAACAAAAGCAGTGAACAAGAGCTTTTGCAATTTACTGCTTTCATTCTTTCCTGGTTTTATTAACATTTGCAAAATTTTTACCAACTTGTTAGTCTATAGAAATTACTAGATGAAAAAATATAACATGGCAGTCAGTGTAGATGTGTGTTGAAAATAAGTACTATGGTGAGTGCTGCCCTTCACAGTCTTGTTTCTATCAACTTCTCTAGCGTCAATCTGTTTTTCATCATTTTAAGTAGTCTTTGTTAACCCTAGTATACTACTTGACACAGTTAATCTTGAAAAATAATATTTCTCTGCTACTCCTAATAGATTATGAAATCCTATAAAACTCAGACTTTTTTAAAATCTTTGTACTCCCTGTGTTGATGCAGTTTTTGTTTGGAAATCATTCAGTGTTTTATAGTGTTAATATTGTAATATAAAATAAATTATGACATTTTTGCTTCTAAAAGATAAAATTTGGTGTTTCAACCATTTAGTATGAAGAAGATATTGCTTAATATAGTTTTAAGAGATAATTAAAATGCTTACATATTCTCCAGTCTCTATCTTTGCATCTAAACTTAGTGATTTTTTTATTTAAAATTTTCAGAAAGTTAATGTAAATGATGCATATATATTTTATTTTTTGTAGTTTTAGAGCATGAATTTATTAAAAATCATTATAAAAGTGGTTGCAGTTTCATATCTTAAGGCATAAAGAAGATATATGAAAGTATTTGTTAACTTATGACAACAAACAATTCTACTTTGATTTGACAATGAATTACGTGAATATTTGTCTTAGAGGTTGTTTGAAATAAGACAATTTTCAAATATTAACATATGGCAAGCATATTGCTTTTTCATTCCCAAGAGAAATTGTTCAGGGAAATAGAAATCAAGGAATTTTATTGAGGGTAAATAAAAAGCAGATAGAAATTAAAAGAGTTTTAGAACAGTTAGAGATGTTTTGTTAACATTGGTAGTAATTTCTAAGAATATATCTCAAGCGCAAATATAGCTGGTGCTTTAGAAATATGCTGCTGATGTATTTCACTGGGTAAAAGAAGATGATTTTGAAACCTATCTCAGAAGTCCCAATGCTTCTACATTTATCATCCAGGATATTTACATTTTATTTATTTTTACCAAATCTGTCTTATATCTGTTCAAAAGCAGATCAACTAATACACCATGTAGAGATTTGTAGGTTGCATTAAATGATCAGAATAAGATAATATGGAAAAATTAAAAATAGCCACCATGTATGTATATTTCAAAGTAAATACCATAATAACATTGCCTTTCATAATTTGGCCTCTATCAAAGCTATAGCATTTTCCATTGGTATACTGCCTCCTTTTAGTCCCTCTGCCCCCAAACCCACTTTTCCCTGTAATATTCCCAATATCTCTTAACTGTGTATATTTGCTTAGTGTCTTTCCCTTCTTTGAATTTAATTTCTCCTTCATCTTAGATGATAATACTGGGGTGCCTGAAAAATATGCAAAACTTCTCTGGGTGGAAATTTCTCTTTTGTCTGTCTGCAGGGGATTTTCTCAGGGGAAATTAAATGCTTAAACAGAAAAGGGAATGATTTAGTGTGAATGGGAAGTAGCACAAACAACAAATAGATACATTAGAACTTCAACAATTTTTATTAGTAGAATATTGATTTATAGAATATATTGCGGGACTACTTGGACTCCAAGAAAAGAGGATAAGGGGATACTTATTCTCTGCTCTCGGAGTTTCCTTCCATATGGAGTAGGAGCATTGGTGAAATCACCTCGCCTTTTGCTAGCCATTACCTGGTTGGGAAGAACATTTACTTTCTCCTTTTTCCTTCACTCAGTCGTGTCCAACTCTTTGCAACCCCATGGATTGCGGCACGCTAGGCTTCCCTGTCCTTCACCATATCCTGGAGCTTGCTCAACCTTGTGTCCATTGAGTCAGTGATACTACCCAGCCTTCTTGTCTTCTGTCATCCTCTTTCTCCTGCCTTTGATTTTTCTTAGCATCAGGATCTTTTCTAATGAGTTAGCTCATCACAACAGGTGGCCTAAGTATTTTGGAGTTTCAGCTTCAGCATCAGTCCTTCTAATGAATATTCAGGATTGATTTCCTTTAGGATTGACTGGTTTGATCTCCTTGCAGTCCAAGGGACTCTCAAGAGTCTTATCCAGCACCACAGTTCAAAAGCATCAATTGTTTGGTGTTCATGTGCTCTATTGTGATCCTCGATCCCAAAGATCAGGCCCTCCCACTGCAGAGAGAAGCATGGTGACCAGAACAGCAACTATACAATCATGCATTAGGAAGTGTTACAAACGTAAAATGTCAGATATGATTTTAAAAAATACTGAGAATATGAATAATTTTACATAAATTTGAAAGCTCAGATGCAACCAGTAACTTTGTATAAAAAGACACCTTATCAAAAACTCATTTCAAAAAATAGTCTGTGCATATGTCCCCTCTTATGGTTAGTTCATGTTAATGAATGGCAGAAATGAAACCAATATTGTAAAGTAATAATCTTTTAATTAAAAATAGCTTGAAAGTAGTCTGAATAAAACTTTAAACAATAATAAAAAATCAGATAAGTATTTTATTTATTTATTTAAAATATAAATTAATTTATTTTAACTGGAGGCTAGTTACTTTACAATATTGTATTGGTTTTGCCATACATCAACATGAATCCACCATGGGTGTACACGTGTTCCCCATCCTGCACCCCCCTCCCACCTCCCTCCCCATACCATCCCTCTGGGTCATCCCAGTGCAACAGCCCCAAGCATCCCGTATCATGCATTGAACCTGGACTGGTCATTCATTTCATATATGATATTATACATGTTTCAATACCATTCTCCCAAATCATCCCACCCTCTCCCTCTCCTACAGAGTCCAAAAGACTGTTCTATACATCTATGTCTCTTTTGCTGTCTAGCATACAGAGTTATTGTTACCATCTTTCTAAATTCCATATATATGCGTTAGTATACTGTATTGGTGTTTTTCTTTCTGGCTTACTTCACTCTGTATAATAGGCTCCAGTTTCAACCACCTCATTAGAACTGATTCACATGTATTTTAAAATGTTAAAATTTTGTCCTCACAAAAATTCTGTGGTGGTTTTACATAGAAATTCTAACATAACTTCAAACATAGATATCTCTAATTTATGTGAACATTTTTATGGAGAAGAACTAGAGGGATAGCTCCCTTAAATTGTTAACAATAACAGTAAGAGCTCACCAAAAGATGCTAATATAAGAAAGAACTATTAATAAGGCAACCTAGCCTGTCAAGTCTATGGTTTTTCCAGTGGTCATGTATGGATGTGAGAGTTGGACTGTGAAGAAAGCTGAGCGCCAAAGAATTGATGCTTTTAAACTGTGATGTTGGAGAAGACTCTTGAGAGTCCCTTGGACTGCAAGGAGATCCAACCAGTCCATTCTGAAGGAGATCAACCCTGGGATTTCTTTGGAAGGAATGATGCTAAAGCTGAAACTCCAGTACTTTGGCCACCTCATGCGAAGAGTTGACTCACTGGGAAAGACTCTGATGCTGGGAGGGATTGGGGGCAGGAGGAGAAGGGGACGACAGAGGATGAGATGGCTGGATGGCATCACCGACTTGATGGATGTGAGTTTGAGTGAACTCCAGGAGTTGGTGATGGACAGGGAGGCCTGGCATGCTGCAATTCATGGGGTCGCAAAGAGTCAGACACAACTGAAGGACTGAACTGAACTGAACTGAACTGAACCTGTTTGGAGGGCTTCCCTGGTGGCTCAGCTGGTAAAGAATCCACCTTCAGTGTGGGAGACTTGGGTTCAATCCCTGGGTTGCGAAGAGGCCCTTGAGAAGAGAATGGTTACCCGCTCCAGTATTCCAGCCTGGAGAATTCCATGGTCTGTATAGAGCCCATGTGTCACAAGAGTCAAACATGACTGAGTGATTTTCACCCTGTTTGGAAGCATCAGAAAATTACTTTTGCTGTTATGCTACAGAAATATGTAAATTATCTAGCATTATTCCACAGCTTAGGAAGCTGAGATTTGACCTGGTGACTCGAAGTATTTAAAATATTGAAATCATATGCTACCCAAAAGAATTAAATTTATTCCAGAAACAACTGTACTTGACACCCTATGTTCCCTTATTAATTTTATGACATAAAACAGATGGACTATTAAGAAGAAAAAATCCAAAAGCTTTCCCAGATAGCACATCTCTTTGGGGCTGTCTGAGAACAGCTAGAGTAGATTCAGACAAAAAATTTTTGCTAAGAGGAATGTTTGGTGAAACAGTTTGTAAATTCTATGGTGTTACAGAAGACAATGTATATATTATTATTGTGTTTTACTAACAGAGACCAGTCCCTTGGGTGATGAAATCTTTTTGAGATGTAATTTCTATTTTTGTTTGTTTGTTTGTTTTCATTGATTGCCTAATGCACATAGGGCCAAATCTTGAGAGATTTGTAGACATTTGGGAATTAGTTGTTGTGTATTTCTAAGCCCCATCTCAATATTTGCAAACAATATCAAGATGCAGTCTTTGAAGGAAAATAAATAAATATCTTAAGGTGAGTGTATATCAACTTAGCAGAGAAAAAGTTTAAAGTGATGTCTGGATTGGTTCTATTTAAACAGCCTAATTAATCATTTTTTCTTCATGATATTAGGCTAATAGTATGAACTAGTTGTTCAGTACTTAATATGTATCTTTTTAAAAATTAACTTCAATTAACTAAAAAAAATCTTAGGAGACAGGTTTTACACATGAAGACATTGAGTCACAAGTGATATGATTGTCCCAAATCACACAAGTCTTAAGTGGTAAAACCAACACATGGTTCTAGGTAGACTGAGGCTAGGGTGTCATTAAAGCTCTAATCAATATGTTACCCTATTCTTTATTTTTTTGAGATTATACTCATTTAATTTTTCAATGACTGAAGAAAAAGTCATACATTTCAAGACAAGCCAACTGTTCTGAAAACTTTGCCTGGAGAAAGGTAATCTTGAACTTTAAATGTACTTACTTTCTTTTAGTCAGTCTGTAAACTGGATGACAATTTTCTTGATTTAATTACCCATTATCTGCAATTCAGTTTCAATATTTCCAATCAGATGCTCCAGTGAACCAAAGGATTTTCACAGAGCCCAATGTTTTAAGTTCCTCTTGTCCTGAAATCTGTTACATTGGCTTAACTGAACACCAGATGATCTTCCTTATGTAGATGGAAATTGCTAGCAAAATGGTGCCCTATCCAAGGCAGAACTGGCAAATGCAGCTCTAAATTATCAGACTTAAGTTACTGGGCTGTTAACTGTCATTGTTAAAGTTTAAGAAATTGGTGAGAATATTTAGATATGAAAAGGTCAGAATGCTCAGCTGTATTGTTATTGTTGTTGTTCAGTCGCTAAATTGTATCAGACTCTTTGTGACCCCATGGACTACAGCACATCAGGGACTGGCGGCATTTAATGACCTCATCCTTTTGTTGCTCCCAGTGCTTTTCTGAGCAGTTTACTGCAATCTGTTCCTACGACAGCAAGAACAGAGTTGATATAGTGGCTAACACAGCTCCTTCTTAAATCTGAATCCTGACTTTCTGTTATTCATAGCCTCGAATGTGCACCAAACTCTTGGGAGTTCTCCCAAAGCCATTGTAGAAACACCTGGAATCTCCTGACTGCTTTGCTTTTTAAATTATAATTAAATTTTTTTTTTTTTTTTTTTTGCTTTTCATGGTTAAAGAGAGTGCCCTTCTTGATGAGACCCTGGAACAAACACCACTTTTCTTGGTAAATACACACCTATACTTTCATTACATGGATAAGGGTGCCTGTTACTTTGTGGAACATTGGCATACACAGTGGAGAAGGCAATGGCACCCCACTACAGTACTCTTGCCTGGAAAATCCCATGGAAGGAGGAGCCTGGTGGGCTAAATCCATGGGGTCGCACAGAGTCAGACATGACTGAGTGACTTCACTTTCCCTTTTCACTTTTATGCACTGGAGAAGGAAATGGCAACCCACTCCAGTGTTCTTGCCTGGAAAATCCCATGGATGGAGGAGCCTGGTGGGCTGCTGTCTATGGGGTCGCACAGAGTTGGACACAACTGAAGCGACTTAGCAGCGGCAGCAGCAGGCATACACAGGTAAAGTAAACTCAGAACGTGTTTTGTAAGTGTAAGAAATCACAAGTGGTATAAAGTTTTCAAATCTCAATACAAGTCTTTATCTTCTTAGCTACTCTTTCTAGTTGAAGTAACAAAGATTCAGAGAGGGTAAGTGATTTGCTTTAGTCACACAGATTCTATACAAAGTGTTCTTAGCCCCCTCTTCAGACTCTGTGTGTTATTATACAATCATAGCATTTAAAATTTGAAATTGATAAAGATTTTGCTCTAAGTCATACAGATGTTTTATAACATTTGCTTTGGATAAAGAAACAAATAGGAATATCTCCTTTCCACAGTATTTGACTTCTATGAAGAACTAAGCTTCATTCTCTACCCAAAAGATTGAATTTTATAAATTCTACCTTCTTGACAAAAATGCCCACTTCATCAGATCCTAAAGGGACAGGCATCTACTTTCCCAATAGTATTTGAGATTTGAGTATCAAGACAATTTTTTTCTTCTCTCTCAAATAAAGTTACATTGTAGAAAGAATAAGAACAGGATTTCTCCCATAACTATAACTCTGTATTCCAGATCCTGCAACAAATTAGTTTAGGAAAATGTTATTAGTGTTATGTTATCTTTCAGTGAGAGAATATAACAAATCAATATCTGCCCTAAATAGTTCTGCATTAAAAAAGTAGGCCTTTGCAAGATGAGTTTTCTTAGATTTGTGTATCTCTGTTAAATTAAAGAAATAAAACTTTAGAATTAAAAAAATTAATTAGGCATACATACACATACACCCAGACATACGCATATGCAAATGTTACGATTAATGGGAGTTTCCAAGCCAGAATACTGGAGTGGGTAGCCTTTCCCTTCTTCAGGGGATCTTCTCAACCCAGGGATGGAACCCACGTCTCCTCCATTGCAGGTTGATAATTTACCAGCTGAACCACAAGGGACACACACTTATACTGTATAGATATTTAAATTTTAATTCTGAATCTTTTATGGGTAACTTGATGAAGGATATAAGGAGCAGTATTCTTACATCCTTGAGTAGTTGATGATGCTACTTCCATTTATGATCTCCAAGGATAGGAGGTGGCATTTTCCTGCCTTCACTATTGGTTGTATTATAAAAGTTTAAAAACAGTAGCATCCTAGACCACTAGCTATGGGGAAGAAAAATTCAGAGAGAAACAATGTATTGTCTTCTCTTCTCTCCCCACAGAGAAGCATATTACCTACATATATAGTAGTTATTCACTTTCATTTCATTTGGCATAATAACATTTCACTTCCAGTAATAATCTCACATATATAAATATCTTATTATTCTTGCTTCATTTACTGAATTACTTTGATAGGAAATTTAAATATTGCATTTCATGCTTCCCTGGCATTTTGAGTTAAAGATATTAAAAATTAACTTTCTTTTGGCGATTCAGGGCAATTACTTTTATGCATATGAGCTATTTTGTGCATGTATTCTGCATTTTGATATATTCAAATGTTCTCGAGTCCTATATACCTATGCAGTTTGAGGATTTTTTCCTTTTTTTTTTTTTTAAGCACTCTTCTGGAAGCCTCCTTTTTTGCTGTTAAGCTGCTCTTCTTGATATCCTGAGCCTTCTTTCTTGTATCTCCCCTCCCCTTTTAAAATTCTGCCTTCATTCTGATCTCCTCCATGTTTGTTAGAAGTATTTCTTAAGGAAAAGAATAACAGGGCACTAAGAGAAACCTAAATGGATTGACAAATGGATAAATTTTGTTACATGATATTGTGACATTTATATTGGTGTCTTCAAGGTATTTGGGGCTTCCCTGATTGCTCAGTTGGTAAAGAATCTGCCTGCAGTGGAGACCCTGTTTGATTCCTGGGTCAGGAAGATCTGCTGGAGAAGGGAAAGGCTACACACTCCCGTATTCTGGCCTGGAGAATTCCATGGACAGTATAGTCCATGGGGTCACAAAGAGTTGGACATAATTGAATGACTTTCACTTTTCAAGGTATTTTTACTTACCTTCAGTTTCTTGGTAAATTGTAAGTTACTAGATAAACATCTCCAAATAAGTGAAGAGTTAATGCATACATATTGCTTTTCTTATTCTACTGGACTCCATCAAAGCATAATCTAATAATGGGCTTTGTTTACTTGACGAATCAGCAACTTGAGTCTCAACATCAGCAGGAATATCTGGACAAGGAAAACAATCTTTTTTGGTTCTGACCTCTGGACAACCCTTCTTACTGGTAATGATTTTAGTATTATTTGGGATTTAAAAAAGAATTTTAGTCAGTTTATGTGTGAGCCTACTAAAAAACTATAGTACTCAACCCAAAGTGAATCTCAACCCAAAATGTCCCACCTCTCTCCCTTTCATGGAATGTTGATTTGGTTTGAATAACAAAAGCCTCCGCCTTCAGTCTTAATTATATTCAGACAAATTTAGAGCATCTACCTGGAGATGTTTGAATTTCATAGTCTTTGTTAATCTGGTTACTTTGAGTTTTATCCTGGCAACTCTGATCCTCTTTTCTTAAGTTTTATCTAATTTTCTCAATTCAGAACCATGTATTTTTTTCTCATATGTTCTTTATTTTTCTTTTCCATTGTTGTTTATTACAAGATATTAAATATAATTCCCTGTGCTAAACAGTATGGCCTTGTTGTTTATCTATTTTATATTTAATAGTGTATGTCTGCTAATGCCAAACTCCTAATTTATCCCTCCCCTACCTCCATTCCCCTTTGGTAACCACAAGTTTGTTTTCTATGTCTGTGAGTGTGTTCATTTGTGTCATACTTTGGATTCCACATATAAGTGATTTCAAAAGATATTTATTCTCATGTGCTCTCAAAGATAATGACTCTGTGTAATTAAGCCTTTTAATCAACACATATATTGAGCACCCTCAGCATGTTGTGGAAGGTAGAGAGAGAAAATAAATTAAAGCAAAGTTTCATACATTTTTGTTTGTGATGAAACTATTTTTATTTTTCATGCAAAATAAAATCAAATTCTATATCACTCTATGTACAGAAAATTTTCTCCATTGATTTTTTTTTCACTCAGTGAAAAGGTATTAAGCTTGATTCCTTTAGGTAAGAAAGAGTGCATACACTGAAAGCAGGAATCTCTTTCCCCTGATTCCACTCTAGGGGAAACTAAGATAGTGAAGGAGAAATCCCCAGTTCTGATATAACAGCTGTGAGAAAGGTCAGTGCAAGTTTGGCCTCTGATTATGGACAGCAGGGAAGAGCCAGGGATAAAACACTGATTTGTTGATGGCTCAGAAAATATACCTGAAAGCTAATCTTCCTTTTTTGCTGTCGTTGAACAAGAAAGTTTTAAAATACAGACTAAGAACAGCCTTTGGCATCTTATTTCTGTTAACCACATCTGCTGACAGAGGATGAAAAGAGTTTCCTGGCTTAACTAAAGTCTTCCATCCAGAGAACAATAGAGAGATAAGTGGGAGTCTGAATTGATTAAAGACACTGATTGAATTTCTTTTTGTATAAACAATCTCTTTAATGAGTCTATTATGTTTCTAGATTCCCAGTTTTAGAAAATATCATGATAACTCATATAGATGGGTTGAGATATTGAAAAGGATGGCTTTCATTTCATTAGAGCTAGATTAGAAGCCATGTTTTAACCAAATTTGAAGGTTCTATTCATATATGTCAGAAAAAGGGATGGGCAACATTCCTTTAAGTATATTAAAGAAAAACTAATTAGGTCTTTAAAGTTTGTGCTTTTTTTCAAAGTGAGGTAGTTGTTGGCTTAAGCCAGGGAGTAAAATGAAAAGGCTATGACTTATGAGGGGGAGGGGTGCTATTTGAGTTTTGGGTGGAACCAAGGCTCTGGGTATACTTCCAGTCTTTGTCTTTGAGTGCTTGTTTGTTTTTGTTTTTTGGTAGATTCTTATTATTTTTAAATTATTATTTATTTTTAATTGGAGGATAATTGCTTTACAATGTTGTGCTGGCTTCTGCCATACAACAAATTGAATCGATGATAGTTGTATGTATATCCCATCCCTCTAGAGATTCCCTCCCACCCCAACCACTTTAGGTCATCACAGAGTGCCAGGATGGGCTATACAATGCTGGCTATACTAACTGAGAAAGTAGCATTGATGTCTATACAGTACCATGTGTGAAATGGATAGCTTCCCACTAGCTATCTATTTTACACATGGAAGTGAAAGTCGTTCAGTCATGTCTGACTCTTTGCAACCCCTTAAACTATATAGCCTATGAAATTCTCCAGGCCAGAATACTGGAGTGGGTAGCTGTTCCCGTCTCCAGGGAATCTTCCCAACACAGGGATCAAAGCCAGGTCTCCCACATTGCAGGCAGATTCTTCACCAAATGAGCCACCAGGGAAGCCCATTTTACACATGGCAGTGTATATATGTCAATGCTACTTTCTCAGTTAGTCTCACCCTCTCCTTCCCCATCTGTGTCCACAAGTCCATTTTTTATGCCTGCATCTCTATTCTTGCCCTGCAAATAGGTTCCTCAGTAGCATGTCCTTGAGCTTTTAAGAGATCACCGGAAAGGATGAAGACAAGGGACAGATGAAAGATGGACCCAATCAAGACAGGACCTGTCATGCTGTTTTGGGAATCAGAAAATAACTTGAATGCACCTATTTTGTCTCACTTCTTTCTGTAGATAATATCTTGTGAGGAATGATGACTTTAAATCATTCTTCAGTGAGTGAATTTATCCTTGAAGGGTTGACAAAATGCCCAGAGCTTCAATTGCCACTCTTCCTCCTGTTCCTTGGAATATATGTGATCACCATGGTGGGGAACCTGGGCATGATCTTCTTAATCGCTATCAGCTCTCAACTTCACTCTCCAATGTATTATTTTCTCAGCCATTTGTCATTCATTGATCTCTGCTACTCCTCTGTCATTACACCAAAGATGCTGGTGAACTTTGTGTTAGAGAAGAATGTTATTTCCTTCCTGGAATGCATGGCTCAGCTTTACTTCTTCCTTATTTTTGTAATAGCAGAAGGTTATCTTCTCACTGCCATGGCGTATGATCATTATGTTGCAATCTGCAGCCCACTGCTTTACAATATTATCATGTCCCCTAGGGTCTGTTCCATAATGATGGGTGCAGTATATTCACTGGGCTTGTTTGGGGCCACAGTTCATACTACCTGCATGTCAATGTTGTCCTTTTGTGGGTCTCATGTTATCAGTCATTATTTTTGTGATATTCTTCCCTTGTTGAGTCTCTCTTGCTCCAGCACCCATGTTAATGAGATACTGTTGTTTATTATTGGAGGAGTTAATACCTTGGCACCGATACTGGCTGTACTCATCTCTTATGCTTTCATGCTCTCTAGTATCCTCCATATCCACTCCATCAAGGGAGGGTCCAAAGCCTTTGGCACTTGTAGCTCCCATCTCATGGCCGTGGTTATCTTTTTCAGGTCTATAACATTCATGTATTTTAAGCCTCCTTCGAGCAATACTATGGAACAGGAGAAAGTGTCCTCCGTGTTCTATACCACTGTGATCCCCATGCTGAACCCTTTGATCTACAGTTTAAGGAACAAGGATGTGAAGAATGCACTGAGCAAGATGCTTAAGGGAAAGTAATCACCCCAGCAAAGGAGATTTCTACAGAGAGGAAGAAGTGAACTGGATGAAAAATTGTCATGAGCTCTGTGTTATTTCTTTTTCTCCTGTAGAGACAAAATGCACTGTTACTTATAAAATATATATTTGTACTTGAGAATGTTTGAGGCATTTTGGTCATTTTTATCAAACAATAAGATTTTCTCATAGCCAATATAATATTTGGAAATTTTACTTGTATTAGGGTTGTGTTTGAAAAGAGATGATGTTAACTGATTCAACATCTTGAAAGGCAGAAAGAGAAGTATTTTTAAACTTCCAAAGGAAGCTTTTTTTTTTCTATCCCCAAGCCATTATAGTGAAATATTGAGAATATTGATATCATGACCGAGCTGTGAGGATGCAGTACTTATATCAAAGAACCACATATAGGTGGATTGCAGTGTGTGTGTTTGAGGGGAGAATAGCTTTAGGGTGGAGAGGTGAGGGTAAGAGATGTCAAAGTTAGCCTAGTCTTATCATATTCAGTTAAGATCAATTATAACTAATCTAAAATCTCACATTGCCTTTCTTTGGAGGCTATCACTTAAGCCATAACTATCCATTAGAAGTCTAATATAGTCTTGTTCCAACTTGGGGAGTTTAACTTACTATTCTGTATTAGAATAATCAGTTTAATGAGGGCAATGCTGTTTCTTTTCTCCTGGAATTGTATATAGCTCTTTCCCACCCACCCTCTGTATGAATCATAGTGTTGTTTGCTTTGTTTGTTTGTTTATCACCTTGTGACTTTGCCTGTATCCACAATTTCTCTCTGGTGCAGGAATCCAGCCCTCTTGGAGATCAGAAACACAACCTTCTTGGTGCTTCTTTGCCCTGAGACATCATTTTGGGCATCAGTGCATAACTTCCATCTTACTCTACTCTTAAGTATGGGAGTCTTAGAGGTATATGCATGAAGTGGCTGGGGGGTCTAGCTAAATGATATTTTTTTGTCTTTCTTCAATGACTTGAATAATAATATAGGAAATGAATCACCAGTCTAGGTTCCATGCAGGATATAGGATGCTTGGGGCTGGTGCACTGGGATGACCCAGAGGGATGGTATGGGAAGGGAGGTGGGAGGGGAGTTCAGGATTGGGAATACGTGTACACCCATGGCAGATTCATGTTGATGTATGGTAAAACAAATACAATATTGTAATGTAAAAAAAAAAAGTTAATGTTACCTTAGCTGAAATAGCTGCATTTTAGCAGAGTAATAAAACTTCAAAAAAATCATGTACATTATAATGATTAGAATACTTCCATTTGAATGTAATTCATTCAGTGGATATCACTTTTCAAAAACCTTTGGCTCCTTTTGCGTTCTGAGGTCTATGGGCATGATGAATAAGGGACTTGAAATCATACATCCATTCCTATATTCATTATCTTGGTTATTCATATAGCAAATACTGCAGTATATACCTAGCCTATTCCTCATACTGGTGATAAAGAGATGAATAAAAGAACAGAAGTCTTTGTCTTCATTTCATTTAGGTTTTGGTATCAAAGAAAATAAACAAGGAGACATATATGTAATGTAACAGGTCACAAAATACTTTTTTAATAAATCAGGTAAGGCAAGACAATATGGATGGGGAGGATGCTTAGATTCAAAAAAGAAAAAAAGAAAAAAGAGCAGAAGTTTGGTTGTGAGACTTGCGGTAGTTTTTGCCACAGGACATAACTAGGCTATGAGGAAGAAAGTTGCAGAGAGTCACATTTTTCTGACAATTTAAGAAAGTCTTTTTCTCAAATTTCTCATTTCCATACCATCACCATTTGTAAGTGTGCCTCCAGCCTCTGTATGCTCATTTCCTGGCCTGAACACAGCTTTCATCTAAGAAGGTGAAATTTGGGGGTTGGGGGCATCTTTCTCTCAAGGAGCTATAGCAAATCTTTGTTTTGGGCCTTCTATTAGTTCTCTGTGGCTACTGTAATAAATTACCATGTGAAAAAGAAAGTGAAAATGTTAGTTGCTCAGTCATGTCCTACTCTTTTGTCAACCCATGGACAGTAGCCCACCAGGCTCTTCTGTCTATGAGATTTCCTAGGCAAGAGTACAGCAGCGGGGTGCCATTTCCTTCTCCCGGGGATCTTCCGGACCCAGGGAATGAACACAGGTTTCTGCGTGAGCCACCAGGGAAGCCCAATCAGTTCAGTTCAGTTGCTCAGTCATGTCCGACTCTTTGCCACCCCATGAATCGCAGCACGCCACGCCTCCCTGGTCATCACCAACTCCTGGAGTTCACTCAGACTCACGTCCATCGAGTCAGTGATGCCATCCAGCCATCTCATCCTCTGTCGTCCCTTTCTCCTTCTGCCCCCAATCCCTCCCAGCATCAGAGTCTTTTCCAATGAGTCAACTCTTCGCATGAGGTGGCCAAAGTACTGGAGTTTCAGCTTTAGGATCATTCCTTCCAAAGAAATTCTAGGGCTGATCTTCTTCAAAATGGATTGGTTGGGTCTCCTTGCAGTCCAAGGGACTCTCAAGAGTCTTCTCCAACACCACAATTCAAAAACATCAATTCTTCGGCACTCAGCCTTCTTCACAGTGCAACTCTCACATCCATACATGACCACAGGAAAAACCATAGCCTTGACTAGACGGACCTTAGTCGGCAAAGTAATGTCTCTGCTTTTGAATATGCTATCTAGGTTGGTCATAACTTTTCTTCCAAGGAGTAAGTGTCTTTTAATTTCATGGCTGCAGTCACCATCTGTGGTTATTTTGGAGCTCAAAAAAATAAAGTCTGACACTGTTTCCACTGTTTCCCTGTCTATTTCCCATGAAGTGATGGGAAGCCCAATAAATTACCATAATGGAACTTTATTCTCTCACAGTTCTGTAGGTCAGACATCCAAAAATCACATTGAGTGGACAAGAGCCTAGTCCCCCTAGAGGCTCTAGGGAGAATTTGATCCTGGCCTCTTCTGGCTTCTGGTGGAAGCCAAAAGCCTCTTTTGGCTTTTGGCTGTATCGCCACAATCTCTGCCTGATTGGTTACATTGCTGCCTCCTGTTCAGTGTGAAATCACCCTCTGCTTCCCTCTTATAAGCATGTGTTTGACTGTATTTAGGACCTTCTGGATAATCCATTGTACTCTCTCCATCTCAAGATCTTAATGTAGTCACATCTGCATAGCCTGTTGTAGCCCTAAAATGTAGCACCCATAGGTTCCAGGGTTTAGGAAGTAGATATCTTTGGGGAGATAGTTTTTCAGCTTATCACAGGTCCATGGGAAAACAAGGACCTATGAGATTAATTTAGAATTGTGTGTAACTTCTAGGCTTCTCAGACAGCTTGTCTTAGACAATAGCATAGAAAAAAAAATGACTCAAACTACAAGACATAAAGCCACAAAATATTACTGTAACTATTTCAGAACATGTATCTAGATACCTGGAGAAAGGATATTCTTTGAGTCCAAGTTATTATCAGGGTATGTGGATATAAAAAAAGCAATTTCTTTGTTTTATATTCTATACCCTGGAGGCTCACTAGAGGCATTCATAGGTTTTTCATATCTGTCTTTTAAAATAAACTCCAGTACTTTAGTCAGCCATAATGATCTCACTTATCTTTTCTGAGGGTTTGGCTCCTTGTATTGATTTGAAGTAGAGTGTCTGTCACATTATCTAATCATCTATATTTTACTCAGACAGGTTCTAAGCTGGCAGAAACAGATCCTATACATTATGCTTAGTCAACAAATCTACCTCCATCATTGCCTACATACAGAATAATTTTGCCCATCCATATAAGTGAGAAAGAAGAACAGATATGAGTGGTAGGAGAAAGTGAGTCTCAGAGAATTCTAGGAACTTCCTGAGTTCAGTTATTTTGACCAAATGGACAGTATATATGTAAAATGCTTAGTTATAAGCATCTATTAACAGTGGTTCTAATTGTAAAACTAGGAAGAGCAGTTGTAGTCAGTGATATTATTATTATTGGAACAGGTTTGGAACCAGAGAATGAAAACACACTACTGAACAAATCCAACTCTGAATCAGCTGTATTGATACATCATTCATGTGTCAAATTTGCTAGGGATCCTTGGATGCTTTAGAAATGAACTTCATTAGAGAAGGGAGTTCAGTGGTAAAACCCTGGTATTTCTGGCAAACCTAGAACAGAAAAGCTGAGGGGGCTCTTAAACACTACCATTGTCTTTGATAGTGGTGAGATGGTTGGATGGCATCATCAACTCAATGGATATGAGTTTGAGCAAACTCCAGGAGAGAGTGGAGGACAGAGAAACCTGGCATTCTGCAGTCCATGTGGTTGCAAAGAGTCAGACATGACTGAGTGATTGAAGAGCAGCAACTAAGTCACTAAGAACACATGCCACAATTATCTTAGAATAGGAAGAGCATGGGAAAGGTTTAATAAACAAAAATGGATTTAGGTTGCTCAAGCCATTTAATGATATTGACTCCTGTCACAGGAAACAGTATTGGAGCAGACACAGAACCATCATTGCATTCTGGTAATTAAAGACGAGTTCAGGGGGGAAGATTCGTGGAATATATGTCTTGGGCTCCCAGGAGATTTCTTACCTGTATAACGCTCTGAGTCCTTAGATAGGAAGGGCAGAAAAGACTTTGGTCTATATTGCCAAACTCTGTGGTTCACAGCATTTGGCCTCTAGAGGGCTGCCACATTTTTAGTTTGACAGAAGTGCTGTGCTTAGTCACTCAGTCGTGTACCACTCTTTGCAACCCATGGACTTTAGTCTGCCAGGCTCCTCTGCCATGGGATTTTTCAGGTAAGAAAACTGGAGTGGGTTGCTATTTCCTCCTTCAGGGGATCTTCCCCAACCACAGATCAAACCTGCATCTCCTGTGTCTCCTGCTTGCAGGTGGATTCTTTACCCTCTGAACCATAGTCATTCAAACAGAATGAGCAAACAAATAAGCAAATAACCAAGAAATATAACTATAATTTACTGTCAGCATCATGCCATATAATTAAACAGTACTTGGAATCCCAACCACAATAAAAATAAGATGGAAATGATAACCCCCTCCCCCCAAAAAAGAGGAATATTTGTACGCCCATGTTCATAGCAGCATTATTCACAACAGTTGAAAGTTGGAAGCAACCCAGATTCTATTATCAAATGAGTAAACAAAATGTGATATGTACATACAGTGAAAAATTATTTGGCCTTAAGAGAGAAATTATGACTCTCACCATAACATGGGTGAACCTTAAGGAGATTATGCTTAATGAAATAAGCTGAACACAGAAGGAGAAAAACATTATGATTTTGCTTATATGTAATATCTAGTGTAGTCAAATTCATAGAGACTGAAAGAAGTGTGGTTGCCAGGACCTGGGAAGAGAGAGAATGGTAAGTTATTGTTTAATGAGTATAGTTTCAGTTTCTGGGGATGATGGTGATGATGATTGAATGACAATGTGAATGTACTTAATGGCACAGAACTGTACACATTAAAATAGTAAATATGTATATTTTATTACAATTTTTAAAGAGAAAAATAAAGACAGTTTTTACATTGAATCATCTAGCTGTAAGGAAAATTATATTTTATTAGTTTCCTCCATTTTTTTCTACTGACTGATGAAATCATAGTCAAGAACCAGCTGAAATCATAGTCAAGAACCAGCAATTGCCTTTCAGCAATCACTGATCTTATTTCACTGTGTTTCAGAATCCTCATAGGTGACATGAAAATATGAAATAAGAAGCTTCTGTTGGGATCTTTACTACTCTTGGGAAATACAGCAATAGGCAGGCACAGGGGATGATAAGATTATTTTTGAAAAGGATTATTAAATACTGAGCACTCAGATAATCTCTAGGCTCAATGGGTATTGGGGGACCTGTGAGTATATTTAATGGTGTCCCTAAGTTTAACAAGCCACAAATAAAAGTGGAATAACATGCCACTCCCTTGCTTTTTAAGACCAGGAAATCAAACATCACGATGTTTTTTTTTTTTTTTTGTAAGAGTTTGTACTATTAGATCAGTTTTGATGTTTTACCTTCAGCCAATCAAATAATTCAACCATTGACATATAAATGTGCACATCAGCCAGTTGAAAGGGATTTGTTCTTTCTTGGTGATTACAAGAACCTGTTTCCTACGCAAAGTAAGCAATTTTTAAGAACTTCAGTCTCTGAGCAGTGTCAGGGTAAGTGTCCAGTTTTATTCATGGCAATTGTACCCAATCTAATAGAGGATGGTTGGTGATTAGCAATGCTGCTAACCATGTGTAATGTTTGTGCTTTATCCAGGAGACTTGACCTACTGTTCTTTCCACTTGGTTATGTCCACTCTTCTCCTCTCTTATTAATCTCATCTTGTCTCTTTCTCCTAATTTGGGTACAACCTCCTGCAGGTGTTTTTCCAAACTGAGTTCACCTACCTCTGGTGCTTAAAGCATCAATGGGATTTCCATATGGCTCTGAGCTTTCACTTCCCTGTAGTGCTTCTAGTTGATGTATTTATTACTTGTCCTTTTTGTACACCAGCCCACATAAGTCTCCACAAGATAAAAAATAAATGTAGATACAAACCCAGGTAACATATTAAATATTGGAAAGAATATTAGACAAAAAAACCCTACTTCTCTTTTGACTTGAAACATTGTTCTCAGGTCAGTGGGAGATAGAGAAGAGTCCTTTCACCTCCTTAGCCCTGCTTTGTTTCCTCTTGGTCTCAGAAGCACTTGCCAAAGGTACACCCTTTGGAATAAAGAGCCTTCAATGCCAATAATATGCAATACTTACAATGCCTCTCAAAATATACAAATCTGTAGATCAAATGTTTAAAAACCTAAGCCCCTGAAACATTTAAAATAATTTTATCACTCACACCAAGATGAAAAATCTAGAATGAATAAGAAACACACATATGCTTTTTCTTCCTATAAAGGTAATGTGTATCCATTTCCCTGTATTGTGTTCCTTTTGAAAAAAAAAAAAATACTGTAATGGGGTATAGTGACTTTGTGACTCCTTTGTCACTCAGTCGGTAAAGAATCTGCTTGCAGTCCAGGAGACCCAGGTTTGATCCCTGGGTTGGGAAGATCCCCTGGAGAAGGAAATGGCAACCCACTCCAGTATCCTTGCCTGGAAAATCTCATGGACATAGGAAACTGGTGGGTTACAGTCCATTGGGTTGCAAAGAGTCAGGCACGACTGAGCGACTAACACTAACACTATAGTGACTTTACAATGTTGTGTTAGTTTCTACTATATTATCCTCTTTCTTTTAGATTTCTTTCCCATTTAGGTCACTACAGAGCACTGAGTAGAGTTCCTTGAGCTACAGAGTAGCTCAAACTATAACACTCCTCTAAGTTTTAGAGTTTCTGGTCTTACATTTAGATCTTTAATCCATTTGAGTTTATTTTGGTGTATGGTGTTAGAAAATGTTCCAGTTTCATTCATTTACAAGTGATTGACCAGTTTTCCCAGCACCACATGTTAAAGAGATTGACTTTTGTCCATTGTATATTCTTGCCTCCTTTGTCAAAGATAAGGTGTCCATCAGTTCAGTTCAGTTGCTCAGTCGTGCCCGACTCCTCATGACCCCATGAATCGCAGCATGCCAGGCCTCCCTGTCCATCACCAACTCTCAGAGTTCACTCAGACTCATGTCCATTGAGTCAGTGGTGCCATCCAGCCATCTCATCTTCTGTAGTCCCTTTCTCCTCCTGCCCCCAATCCCTCCCAACATCAGAGTCTTTTCCAGTGAGTCAACTCTTTGAGTGAGGTAGCCAAAGTATTGGAGTTTAGCTTTAGCATCAGTCCTTCCAAAGAACACCCAGGGCTGATCTCCTTCCGAATGGATTGGTTGGATCTCCTTGCAGTCCAACGGACTCTCAAGAGTCTTCTCCAACACCACAGTTCAAAAGCATCAATTCTTTGGCGCTCAGCCTTCTTCACAGTCCAACTCTCACATCCATACATGACCACTGGAACAACCATAGCCTTGACTAGACCGACCTTTGTTGGCAAAGTAATGTCTCTGCTTTTGAATATGCTATCTAGGTTGGTCATAACTTTTAGGTGCATGGATTTATCTCTGGGCTTTCTATACTGTTCCATTGATCTATATTTCTGTCTTTGTGCCAATACCATACTGTCTTGAGGACTGTGGCTTTGTAGTAGAGCCTGAAGTTAGGTAGGTTGATTCCTCCAGTTCCATTCTTCTTTCTCAATATTGCTTTGGCTATTTGAGGTTTTTGTATTTCCATACAAACTGTGAAATTATTTGTTCTAGCTCTGTGAAAAATACTGTTGGTAGCTTGATAGGGATTGCATTGAATCTATAGATTGCTTTGGGTAGAATACTCATTTTCACTATATTGATTCTTCCAGTCCATGGACATGGTATATTTCTCCATCTATTAGTGTCCTCTTTGATTTCTTTCACAAGTGTTTTATAGTTTTCTATATATAGGTCTTTTGTTTCTTTAGGTAGATATATTTCTAAGTATTTTATTCTTTTCGTTGTAATGGTGAATGGAATTGTTTCCTTAATTTCTCTTTCTATTTTCTCATTCTTAGTGTATAGAAACACAAGGGATTTCTGTGTGTTGATTTTAATATCCTGCAACTTTACTATATTCATTGATGAGCTCTAGTAATTTTCTGGTGGAGTCTTTAGGGTTTTCTGTGTAGAGGATCATGTCATCTGCATACAGTGAGTGTTTTATTTGTTCTTTTCCAATTTGGATTCCTTTTATTTCTTTTTCTGCTCTGATTGCTGTGGCCAAAACTTCCAGAACTATGTTGAATAGGAGTGGTGAAAGTGGGCACCCTTGTCTTTTTCCTGACTTTAGAGAAAATGCTTTCAATTTTTCACCATTGAGGATAATGTTTGCTGTGGGTTTGTTATATATAGCTTTTTAAATGTTGAGATATGTTCCTTCTATTCCTGCTTTCTGGAGAGTTTTTATCATAAATGGATGTTGAATTTTGTCAAAGGCTTTCTCTGTATCTATTGAGATAATCATATGGTGTTTTTGTCTCAATTTGTTAAATTACATTGATTGATTTGTGGATATTGAAGAATCTTTGCATCCCTGGGATAAAGCCCACTTGGTCATGGTGTATGATCTTTTTAATGCATTGTTGGATTCTGATTGCTAGAATTTTGTTAAGGATTTTTGCATCTATGTTCGTCAGTGATATTGGCCTGTAATTTTCTTTTTTTTTTTTTTTTTGTGACATCTTTGTCAGGTTTTGGTATTAGGGTGATGGTGGCCTCATAGAATGAGTTTGGAAGTTTACCTTCGTCTGCAATTTTCTGGAAGAGTTTGAGTAGGATAGGTGTTAGCTCTTCTCTAAATTTTTGATAGAATTCAACTGTGAAACCATCTGGATCTGGGCTTTTGTTTGCAGGAAGATTTCTGATTACTGTTTCAATTTCCATAGTTGTGATGGGTCTGTTAAGATTTTCTATTTCTTCCTGGTTCAGTTTTGGAAACCACCTGTAAAAGAATGAAACTAGAACACTTTCTAACACCATACACAAAAATAAACTCAAAATGGATTAAAAATCTAAATGTAAGACCAGAAACTATAAAACTCCTAGAGGAGAACATAGGCAAAACACTCTCAGACGTAAATCACAGCAGGATCCTTTATGACCCACCTCCCAGAATACTGGAAATAAAAGCAAAAATAAACAAATGGGATCTAATTGAAATTAAAAGCTTCTGCATAACAAAGGAAAATATAAGCAAGGTGAAAAGACAGCCTTCTGAATGGGAGAAAATAATAGCAAATGAAGTAACTGACAAACAACTAATTTCAAAAATATACAAGCAACTCCTACAGCTCAATTCTAGAAAAATAAAGACCCAATCAAAAAATGGGCCTAAGAACTAAATAGACATTTCTCCAAAGAAGACATACGGATGACTAACAAACACATGAAAAGATGCTCAACATCACTCATTATCAGAGAAATGCAAATCAATACCACAATGAGGTACCATTTCACGCCAGTCAGAATGGCTGCTATCCAAGAGTCTACAAGCAATCAATGCTGGAGAGGGTATGGAGAAAACGGAACTATCTTACACTGTTGGTGGGAATGCAAACTAGTACAGCCACTATGGAGAACAGTGTGGAGATTCCTTAAAAACTGGAAATAGACTGCCTTATGACCCAGCAATCCCACTGCTGGGCATACACACTGGGAAACTAGAATTGAAAGAGACACGTGTACCCTGATGTTCATCACAGCACTGTTCATAATAGCCAGGACATGGAAGTAACCTAGATGTCCATCAGCAGATGAATGGATAAGAAAGCAGTGGTACATATACACAGTGGAATATTACTCAGCCATGAAAAATAATACATTTGAACCAGTTCTAACGAGGTGGATGAAACTGGAGCCTATTATACAGAGTGAAGTAAGCCAGAAAGAAAAACACCAATACAGTATACTAACACACATACTACGGAATTTAGAAAGATGGTAATGATACCCTGTATGTGAGATAGCAAAAGAGACACAGATGTATAGAACAGTCTTTGGAGTCTGTGGGAGAGGGAGAGGGTGGGATGATATGGGAGAATGGCATTGAAACATGTATAATATCATATATGAAATGAATCGCCAGTCCAGGTTTGATGCATGATACTGGATGCTTGGGGCTGGTGCATTGGGACGACCCAGAGGGATGGTACAGAGAGGGAGGAAGGAAGGGGGGGTTCAGGATGGGAACGCGTGTATACCTGTGGCAGATTCATGTTGATGTATGGAAAACCAATACAATATTGTAAAGTAATTAACCTCCAATTAAAATAAATAAATTTATATTAAAAATGCTTAAAAGGAAAAAAATCATCCCATATGAAAATGCTTTATTTAAAATAACAGCTTTTTACTATGTATTTGCAAGTGTTATGCTAATTTCTTTTATTTTAAAATTTAAGTCTCAGAAACAACCTTATTAAGTGAAAGAAGACATAAAAAGCTTGGGGAGTTTTTAGTAACCTGATCATGTAGCTAGAAAATAACTGATCTGAGATTAAAACTCAGGCCTGATTGCGGTTAAGCTTCCAACATCTCTGCTGTGAAGGCTCCCAGGAAATTTTACTTAGAGAAGCAGAGACCTGATGATCATATTCAAATAATCGGAGGGCTGCTATGTTGATGTGTTGTGTGCTTATCCATGGTGAATAACGTGTAAAAAACTGGAACTAGTAAAAATTTAGATTTTATTTCAGTATAGGAAAAAATGAATGGCTGAGTTGCCTTGTTAAGTGTTGTGTTCTCATCATGATAAGGGTTTGATTATTTGTAGGATGATATTCTTTCAAATATGAAGAACTTGCATTCCCAGTTTAAATGCAAAGTTTTCCTACCCACACCCTTAATATCCTCTGAAATTCTTTGCCTTTATTACATTGTTCATTTTCTCAAATATATCTGAAGAGGCGCACATTTAACAAATGATTCTCCTGGTGAGCAGGTGGCTTTGATTTAAATATGATATATCTATCTACCTCTATAACAATAAGAATTATGAATATAGGTATAAAAGTTACAATAACAACTTAATACCATTCTTAATGTATCTTAATAAAAGATAGACATGTGCCATGGGGAAGGCCAGAATACCACTGAGTAACAGCCCCTTAAAATGGCAGAAACTCTTTGGGATGCTTTTGTGTTTGATCTGTAGTTTTTTTTTTTTTTTTTTAAAGGAGGTAAGAATCTGTTGTGTGTGTGTGTGTGTGTATATATATATATATATATATATATATATATATATATATAGTTGATTCATGTTGTTATATTGTAGAAACTAACAACATGCTTGTAAAGTAATTATACTCCAATTTTTTTAAAGTATAAAAATTGATTAATTTAAAAAGAGACAAAACTGAAGTTACATTAATAGAAAAATGTCCAGGCACTGCTGAATGCTTCATGTACATTAACACCTTTAGTCCTTACCACAATTCTCTGAGGTAGGTAGGGTTAATTCCTGTTTACATTAGGAAACTGAGGCACAAAGAGTTAAGAAAATTGCCCAAGTTCCTACATCTGTTAGATGGTAGAGTCAGATCTCCCAGAAAGTACAGTAGGAACATCTGCTGAGTTATTGGGCTTCCCTGATAGCTCAGTTGGTAAAGAATCTGCCTGCAATGCAGGAGACCCCAGTTCAATTCCTGGGTTGGGAAGATCCCCTGGAGAAGAGATAGGCTACCCATTCCAGTATTCTGGCCTGGAGAATTCCATGGACCATACAGTCCATGGGGTTGCAGAGAGTCAGACACAACTGAGCAAGCTACTCATGACTGAGCTGAGTTACTAATTCTGCCTTTCTAACATTCATTCAAAATAATGATAATTTTAAATAAAAATATGTTTATATTGCTTATTTTTATAATGTAATTTTATTATCTCTTAATTCTCACAAAATCCTTGTGAAACAGTGATAATGAGTCCCAATTTCTAAAAAAGAACACTGACATTCAGATAGTTAGAAACTTTTCTAAAACTAAAAAGTGAAGAGCAAGTCATACTCAGATCTTCTGATTCCAAGTTTAGTGTTCTTTCCTCAAAAAAAAAAAAAAGACAATACAGATGCCAATTGTCCTTTTATGACTGAAAAACCACTTATAGATTCATTCTTAAGATTTGGAGAAGTCTTCCAGGCATCCCCACAACCATTAACTGTCTATTTATTATTCACTGAAAAATTTATGGTACTAGATTGTAGCTCCAGAGAGGGAGGTGAGTCTCTCAACAACGTATTATATTTCAATAGGTCCCACAGCTACATTACTTCTTCCCTGGTGCCTCAGATGGTAAAGCACCTGCCTACAATGTGAGAGACCTGGGTTCAATCCCTGGGTTGGGGAGAGCTCCTTGAGAAGGAAATGGCAACCCACTCCAGTACTCTTGCCTGGAAAAGCCCATGGACAGAAGAGCCTGGTAGGCTACAGTCCATGGGGTCACAAAGAGTCGGGCACAACTGAGTGACTTCACTTTCACTTTCATAGCTACAGAGAAATTTCACTTCTTGAGGACAATCCCTAAGGGGATATCTCAGATTATGGTGCAACATCAAGGAAAATTTACATCAAGAAATATCAGCCTATCTCTTTATTTCACTTCTATTTATGAGTTTCAATATTCTTCAAGTTTTGCAGATATTTCCCCCATTGAACTGGCCTGAAATAGTCTCACTCATAGAAATAAATTCTACCTCTCTAATTGGGTGTTGATTTTTACTTTTGCAAGTTTGTCCATATACATGAACACAAAAGCATTTATTTAAAGTATGTATTCTCATATTATTTGCTTTGTAAGTGCATGGGTGGGTGGTAGAAATTGGTCAAGAAAATCAGAAGAGGAAAAAGTCAAGTAGGGTTAAAAGACTGATGAACTGAATGTGAAACAGAAGGGAAGGATACTTTTTCATATGATTCATACATGTGAAAGGTTATACATATGAAAGCAATATCCAAGTTTGGAAAAGAAGATCTAGGGTTCACTCTACGTATTGTGAATGATGCTATAGATTTGTATGTTATCCTCTCCAGGGTAAAAGCTGAAACTCTGAGCAATTGCAGAATTAATACCAACTAATGCCATAGTTCTTCTTCCCTTGGTTTATAGACTTCAAGCATTCCTGAAAAGCAAAAAGAAGATAGGCTGATATGGCTAAATCATCATAAGTGATGATAGTTTCTTATGATTCTAACCAACATCATGAGAACAGTTGAGTGTAGTGTCTCTTGCACAATTCAGAAAAGGAAACTTTCACAAATATTTAAGTACAAACCTTTATTAATTATTATAATATTATCTTCCCTAAATCTCTCTCATTTTGTCATTGTAGAAACTCATTTATAATAATAAATGTCTAATTTCATCAACAAAAGAGGCTGCAGGGGCAAACACTTGCATCTGCCTTTTTAGGCCAGTTTTCTGTATTTCAAAACTATAACATCTCAAATGTTATACAACATTTCCAACAATTCCTGAGACATAATAACTTGCCTTAGTGTGCCAATGTAACAGTGTAGCATATATTATAAATCATATTATTTTCACATACCAACTAGGCAACAATCAAGTTATTTTTAAGAGTCTATAGATCTGTCTTCTAGATCTATACAGAGTACATTTTGTATAGATCTTCTTTATATTTTCTTACATGTTTTGAAGATCACAGAAGTTATATTATATAATAAAATATTTAAGGATGGGTATGACTGACCTAAAAAACCCGTCTTAGAATATGAGAAAGCTGAAGGAAAAAGACCTGCTCATCAATGCATTTCAGTCCATGTGTCAGAATATTAACTTTCATCTGGTTCTGATTAAATCTCTGAAGCCACTTTCCAGTAGTTTTGAATACAGGTAACAAAGAAAGTACAGAAATGAATGTGTCTGGTTCTCACATTCTAATAGACTTGATTGAATCCATGATTTGTGAATTATGAATATGAGAATTTATATACCCTAAATCCAGCATCAAGAAATAAATTTTGACAAATAATTTATACAAATTAACTTCCTTCATGTGTTAAAATGACCTTCAAAATCCACTTGTAATTCAGTTCTCTCTCATCGACATAAAAAACTGCTTGTGAAAAAGAAATTGAAGCTATTATTAAGTCAAATAGAATGATAAATTTGATGCTCCTCTTTTGGGATTTCACCAGTGCAGGAGCCACAGGAGATGTGAGTTGGATCTCTAGATCTGGAAGATCCCCTGGAGTAAGAAATGGCACCCCACTTCAGTATTCTTACCTGAAAAATTCCATGGGCACAGGAGCTTGGTAGGCTACCGTCCACGGGGCCTCAAAGAGTTAGACATGACTGAGCAACTGAGCAAGCGTGCGTGCGCACACACACACACACACACAGTGACAGTATCTTCAATTGTAACCCTGAGTTGCCTAGATTAGCAACCCATTGTCTTGGTAATGGTCAGCCTGACATGCCCAGTATATAAAGTAAGTATTCACATATTACTTCTTTTATAAGTGCATGGGTGGGTGGTAGAAATTGGTCAAGAAAACCAAAGAGGAAAAAGTCAAGCATGATTCTTTGAACCCTGATACCTCAAAAATGTTGAATTGAATGTAACTCAGAAGCAAAGAGTACTTTTTTCTTATGATTTGTATATATGAAAGGTTATACATATGGAAGAATTATCCGAGTTTGGAAAGGAAGATGTAGTGTTCATTCTAGGAATTGTGGCTAATGTGGCTTCTGGTATAGTGCCAGAATTATGTAATAGATTCACACTTGTTTTCTAGAGTCCAGTCACACATCAGAAACAAGGTACACTCTAGGATTCTTTAAGTATCATCTAACATTAGCAAAGAAGGATATTGTAAAAAGACTTAAAGAGAATGCGTGATACACTAAACTGGATAATGAATTATAGTAGGTCATGTGATTTTCATTTATCATAAAATAGTGCCACTTAAGAAAGCAAAATATGAAACCTGGAAATTACTGTTTATCCATCTATCTACATATATATTAGATGTAAAAATAAAAGTGTATACACTTATCTAAAACCATCTTTTATTTTCTTAACACTGTCTTTGAAAAGCAAAATATTTTAATTTTGATGAAATCCACACTATTAATTTTTATGAGTTATGATTTTGGGATCATATCTAGAAATTTTTTCCAGGCCCAAGGTTGGCTGTCAATGCAACTTAATGACTTGAGAAATCAGATATTCACAAGTTAGGGTTTGGGAAAGGTGCTTTTCCAGACTAGATGTGCAAAAGTTAGAGATTACAATCATTATACTGATAGCAGTTTTGCTGTTTTCTTTTCTTTTCTATTTTTTTGGACAGAAGAAAGAACATTAGTGATAACTGCTAGAAGATATTTCATTGACAGAAGGTTTTTATCAATTGTAGACAAGAACAGAGGGAGGAACGGTGTTGATGCCTTTAAGTGGGCCCATGTATCCAGATCATCCTATTTCTTTTAATCTGTATCTCAGTGATGTTTATGAGAGAAAAACTCAGAGACAAATGGCATCACAGGCCATACGAATATGAAATAATGTCAATAGAATGCCACTAAATGAATGGATATATATTAATAAATATATATTAACATGTGGGTTAAATTTAAATATTAACTTGCACAATAAAACAGCTAGTTAATTAGACTAAAACGTCATTCTCATATTATTTCTGATCAGAAGAATATTCTTCTCTCTAGCATTTTCTTCAGGGCAACATTGACATCCCTGTTCCGTAGACTATAAATCAGGGGGTTCAGCATGGGTACAACAATAGTGTAAAACACAGAGGACACTTTCCCTTCATCCATGGAACTGACTGATGATGGCTGCAGATACATGAATGCTGCAGACCCATAGAAAATAGCAACAGCTGAGATGTGGGAGCTGCATGTGCTGAAGGCTTTAGATCTGCCCTTCACTGAAGGAATGCGGAGGACGCTGGAAATAATGATGACGTAGGAGCTGACAATGATCAGGCTGGGGGCAAAGATGTTAAGTGCGCTAAAACATAGAACCAGTAATTCGTTGACATAGGTGCTAGAGCAGGAAAGCTTTAGGAGGGACAGGAGATCACAGAAATAATGGTTGATCACATCTAATTTGCAGAAATGAACTCTAAGTGTGCAGCCTGTGTGGGAGAAGGCACATATCAATCCCATCATATACACTCCCGAAATGAGGGAGAAACAGGCCTGATGTGACATGATAATATTATACAGCAAGGGGCTACAGATGGCAACATAGCGATCATATGCCATTGCAGCCAACATGTAACACTCAGAGATAGCAAAAAGAAGGAAGAAGTAAAGCTGAGTTATGCATTCAGGGTAGGAGATGATGCTCTTCTCTGTCATAAAGTTCACCAGCATTTTGGGGGTAATGACAGTGGACTGACAGAGGTCAATGAAAGACAAGCTGCTTAGGAAATAGTACATGGGAGTGTGCAGGCAAGAACTGAGCCCAATCAATATGATCATGCCCAGGTTCCCCACCACCGTGACCACATAGATTCCTAGGAAGAGGAGGAAAAGGGGCAGCTGGAGTCGTGGCTGTTCTGTGAGGCCAGCAAGGATGAATTCAGTCACTGATGAGTGATTTCCAGGGTCCATTTTCTTCTCGGCAGGTTCTAAGTTTGAAAACAGAAAAATGAGTGCAAGTGTGTGTGTGTGTGTATGTGTGTATGACAGAGATAGAGGCTTATGCATATATGTATGTGTGTGTGTGTGTGTTTGTGGGTGTGAGAGGCAGAGAATAATTCTGCAGAGATCATTCTTTATCCATCATCAGAGGACATACATAATAAAGGGAATTCTCTAGTATATCCTTCTACTGTAGGATAAACAATCATTCTGGTTGATTTAGAATAGAAATTATAAACTTCAAGCACTTTATAATTAAGATATTTCATAAAGTTTAAGAGAAACAATTTATAAATTTTTAAAGCCAGTCAAAAGAAATATTTCTAATATTATTTCTGAGTGTTCATCTTTCCTCCAAATTTTTATGTTTATATATTAATGTCATCAATGTCAAATGGCATAGAACTTTTCTTTCATTTATAATAAGTAATATAGTGTATGCTTTCTATAATTAATGAAGAGAGGATTCACAAGTCTTTGAAAAGTAATTATATTAGTTGGGGTTATATTCTTTAGTAACATCTCAACTGGAAATATCTGATGACCAGTATCATTTCACCTGAGATCAATGCTTTAATGGCTCAGCTTCCTTCTCCCTGGACTTTGACTCCAGAGGGCAGAAATGCAACTGCTTGGCAGACATCATGTTTATATCTCAACAGATATTCCCACCCCAGGAACCATTCAGTCTTCTTATTCTAAATAGGATAATCTTAGGGGTGAGAATATAATGGCATAAATACAAGCCATGTACTCTACCACTATGACCAGGGCATCACTGTACTGAGATTGATCTATACAGAAATGCTTAAGTGTTAGGTATGCCAATATTTTAAAAATATAATCATGTATTTTGTACATGTCCTCAAAAGAATTCAAAGATGGTAAAGATGTGGATGAGTAAAGTACATGCAAAATAAAATAAGTAATTTTAGTGTCAATTCAATACTAGTCAACAGTGATATGTTTTTTTAAAGACCAGTGTACCTTTGGTCTAGATTTGCAAAGGAAATGAGTAGGTACTAGAAAATAGAAATTCATATTCTTAACACTCAAGCAATATTTGGACTATTGTGTTCAGTTTGAAGTAAAATACTGTGTGTGATAAAGGAGAAGCTGCACAATTTCATAAATATGATCTAGAAATATGGTATTTTAAGATGGCTAAAACAATCAAAGATATTTTTTTCCAGCAAAGGAAAAATTCTTGTGACACTGGGCAGTTATCTCAACGTTCATTATATGTCAGTGAGAGGTACTGAACTTATTTTATATGTTCAAGAGATTGAGTAAAATTAACTGCTTCAAATTATGGAAAGAAATATTTGGTTTTACAGCAAAGACAAATATCCCTATCATCAGACACACCCCAAGCTGGCAATCATAAAATTTGAGCTCAGACTGAGAAACCATGTGCATAGCACGTATTCTTTAAGGACACACCTAATGAGTAGTTGGATTTAACGTACTTCTATTATCTTCATTCTAATGGAACCTGAATATGGTGGACAGTAGGAGATTGAATCCTCAGCTAAACACCACTCTTGCTGTGTGGTCTTGAGATAACATGTTTACTATCCAACACTCAGAAAAACAGAAACAATAAAATCTACCTTCCGTGTAAATTCTGATTAATGGTTCCTATGGGATGCTTAGTATGGTCCATACCTTTGGAAAGACCTTAATACTGTCAATGTTATTTTAATTTTGATCTATTGAGTTTGTTCCATTATATCTTTTGGTTCAGTGGCATTTTCATTTCTGCTATAATGGCTGGCTGCATATTGTCACTCTGGTTATTTAACTTATATGCATAGTACATCATGAGAATCGCTGGGCTGAATGAAGCACAAGCTGGAATCAATATTTCTGGGAGAAATATCAATAACCTCAGATATGCAGATGACACCACCCTTATGACAGAAAGCGAAGAAGAACTAAAGAGCCTCTTGATGAAAGTGAAAGAGGAGAGTGAAATATCTGGTTTAAAACTCAACATTGAGAAAACTAAGGTCATGGCATCTGATCCCATCACTTAATGGCAAATAGATGGGGAAACAGTGGAAAGAGTGACAGATTCTGTTTTTTTGGGCTCCAAAATCATTGCAGATGGTGACTGCAGCCATGAAATTAAGAGACACTTGCTCCTTGGAAGAAAAGATATGACCAACCTAGATAGCATATTAAAAAGCACAGACATTACTTTGCCAACAAAGGTTGGTCTGGTCAAAGCTATGGTTTTTCCAGCAGTCATGTATGGATGTGAGAGTTGGACTATAAAGAAAGCTGAGTGCTGAAGAATTGATGCTTTTGAACTGTGGTGTTGGAAAAGACTCTTGAGAGTCCCTTGAACCTCAAGGAGATCCAATAAGTCCACCCTAATGGAAACCAGTCCTGATTATTCATTGGAAGGGCTGATGTTGAATCTGAAACTCCAATAGTTGGCCACCTGATATGAAGAACTGACTCATTTGAAAAGACCCTGATGCTGGGAAGGATTGAGGGCAGGAGAAGAAGGGGATGATGGAGGATAAGATGGTTAGATGGCATCAATGATTCAATGGACATGAGTTTAGGTAAACTCTGGGAGTTGGTGATGGACTGGTAGGCCTTGTGTGCTGCAGTCCATGGGGTCACAAGTAGTTGGATACAACTGAGCCACTGAACTGAACTGAACTGATGGATGGCTGGAATTTTTTTTTTTTCTTAAGACATTTTCTTGTTCCTCCTTTCTACCTAAATACATACAATGATCCTGAAATTTGAAGTTTTTACTAAATATAAACTTCCTAAATATTAATATTTTATAAGGTATCCAAATGAAGTTTGAATAAATTTCTGTCATTCAATGATTTATTTCACCCAACAACAAAAATTTTTATTTTTATGTCTCACCAGGTGTCACATGTTTTAAGTATTATACAAAACAGCATTTGATAGAATTTCTTTTATGACCCATTATATTTCTTTATCTTCTCTCACACATTCCCAGTGTATCTGATGAAATATATTCAATAGTTAGAGTCCTTGAGTTAAAGGCTTTAATAATGGAAACCCCAGTTATAAGATCATTTTCTGTGTGCTGAGGATACCTTTCTCATGTTTACATTTAGTACGTGCTTAATTCTGTATCAATTATTATGAGTTACTTATCAGCTTTTCTTCTATCCTAGACTGTTAATACAGTGTTTGGCACAATGCCTTATATACAAGAATCAATAAATATGATTTTTAATAAAATTGTTGAAAGGAGTGTAGTGATAAGCTAACATAGACTCCAACACAAGTGAACAAAGCTCTCACACTACCTGAGTTGAAATGAGTAAACAAAGAAATACTGGCCATACTTTTATCCAGCGGACACAGAGAGATGATAAGGGAACCTTTGCTCCTCAGGGAGTCTGGATATTAGAGTGAGGAGTGATAGAGACAGAAAAATAGCTACTCACATCTTTTCATCTGAGGGCCCTAGAACAGAATATTCAACTTTCTAAAGTCCTGGACTGGGATGCAGATACATCTCTCTTTGTCCCCAAAACACCAGTGCTGTGTATTCTTCTCCTCTATTTCTCTGTAGGGAAAATGGTTCTGGTGATGCAGGTGGATAGTTCTGAGTACTAACCTTGCAGAAATTCTTGTTCTTGTAGGGTCATAACCTAGAAGACTCTGTTGTAATAATTGTGAGTCACTGGTCCTAGCTTCTGTTGAAGTCGATGGCCCCATGCAAATGTTGGTTGATGTGAATGGTGACTTATAATCTGAGTATTGATGCTACGAGTCAGATGAGGAACAGATAATGCTAATGATCTCCCATTAGGATCATATCCCACACATATCAACTCTTGGGAAGAGTTACAATTAGCAATTCCCTCTTCTCCCGTTGACTCTCTAGTGTTTAATAGTGTCATATCATTGTAATTTATCACTTTTGTTAGATTATAGGTTGGAAGAAAGTCTGGGATAGATCTTATTAGAACTCTGGTGAATTTCATGTCAAGCTATATAAGAACTCAAAATTTTAGGAAAATTTTAAGACCTGCATTAAAGGAACACTCTAAAGTGATTTCACAAAAGAGATTAAAAAAATAAAAATAAATTTGTGTGCAATATTTGAACAATTTTTTTCTCGTTGACATATATTAACTGTATACAGATGCCATGATGTATTTATAAAGCAGTAGTACTTGAAATATTTTAACATGTAGGCTGCAGGAAGGTGTCAACTGGTTACTGTCATAATCCCACGAAAAGTTCCTAACAAGTAGAATAAGTTAATGACTTTATCTAACTCTATAAAAAAAGAAATATTGAGGAATAATATAGAAATATGTCACTTAATGTGAAAAAGTTTACTAGTTGTTGTTTGCTTAATGCATAGAATAATTAAAAATCATGTTCTGGTTCAAGGTGACAACCTAGGAAGATCCACAACTCTGATTGCAGCAATATAGCAAAATGTATTGTATTTTCTCTTTATCTTAAAAACAAATTTATTGAACTGTAATTTACATGTGGTAAAATTCTACATATTAAGAATTTTCTCAATATCAATATAGGTGAAGTTCTTCTGCTTGGGTATAGGAAACCATGATAATCTAGACTGGAGTATTTGAGTTCCAGATACCAATGTATCTCCAGATTTGTTATGTTGACCCATCAGATACCAACCATACATACTATTTTTTAACACATGTAGACTGCATGCTTGAAAACCAAGAGTTTTGTTTCAAGGATATTGGCTTTTTAACTTTATTTAATGACTTAAGAAATCAGCTGTTCACAAGTTATCTTACCTGCACTGGGGCTTGATACAGAAGCTACTTACATTCATGCTTCTAAGTTTTTGTATAGAAATAATTTATGATGTCATCAGTTTTATTGCAGGTCTTTGAAGAACTCGTCAAATATAAATTTAATTGATTTTAACTTGGTGGATTCATGTTGATGTATGGCAAAACCAATACAGTATTGTAAAGTAAAATAAAGTAAAAGAAAAAAAAGAAAAATAAATAAATAAATAAATAAATAAAATATTGAGAACTAAAAAAAAATAAAGTCATATGTAGCTAATTAGAGAAAGTAATGGACAAAGACAGTATGAGATATATACAGCTTCACATAAATGTTTTTAAAAAGGAAATAAGGAAGTTATCAAAGTCTTTCTAGTGTCAAGAACTATTTTAGGTCCTGAAGATATGGAAGTAAAATACAAGCATGGGGGTAACCTTTATGAACATTACAGTAGATATATATTTTGGACAGTAAGCATGCAAGTACACACCAAAAACAATAAATGGCATAGTAGGAGGCATACTGGTTTGAGCAATGTAACAAAGCATGAAACTTTGTTCTTAACTTAGATTTTAAGCTCTGGTAAGGATTTTGAAGTAAGAGAATCATATATCCATTCAATGTAATAGGCAATGACTAGATCTAAAATATTACGCTCATGTTATGTCTGGTCACAAAAATATTCTTCTCTCAAGAATTTTCTTCAGGGCAACATTGACATCTTTATTCCTGAGGCTGTAGATTAGGGGGTTCAGCAATGGCACAACAATAGTATAAAACACAGAGGACACTTTCCCTTGGTCCATGGAACTCACAGACGATGGCTGTAGGTACATGAATGCTTCAGATCCATAGAAAATAGTGACAGCTGAGATGTGGGAGCTGCATGTGCTGAAGGCTTTGGACCTGCCCTCCATGGAACGAATGTGGAGGATGCTGGAAATGATGAAGATGTAGGAGCTGAGGATGGTCAGGATGGGGGCAAAGATGTTAAGTGCACCAAAGCATAGAACCAGTATTTCGTTGACATAGGTGCTAGAGCAGGAGAGCTTTAGGAGAGGTAGAAGATCACAGAAATAATGGTTGATCACATCTAATTTGCAGAAATGAACCCTAAGCATACAGCCTGTGTGAGAGAATGCACATACCAATCCCATCATATACACTCCCAAAATGAGGGAGAAACAGGCCTGATGTGACATGATGGAACTATACAGCAAGGGGCTACAGATGGCAACATAGCGGTCATATGCCATTGCAGCCAACAGGTAACGTTCTGCAATTATAAAAACAAGAAAGAAAAAGAGTTGGGTCATGCATTCAGGATAGGAGATGATGTTCTTCTCTGTCACAAAGTTCACCAGCATTTTTGGGGTAACGACAGTGGACTGACAGAGGTCAATGAAGGACAAACTGCTTAGGAAATAGTACATGGGGGTGTGCAGGCGAGAACTGAGCCCAATCAGTATAATCATGCCCACGTTCCCCACCACCGTGACCACATAGATTCCTAAGAAGAGGAGGAAAAGGGGCAGCTGGAGTCGTGGCTGTTCTGTGAGCCCAGCAAGGATGAACTCAGTCACTGAGGAGTGATTTTCTGCTGCCATTTCCATCTGCATAGTCTCTGGAGGGGAAAGAGTAAAACACTGTCATCGGAGGGAATTCATTCCATTCTTTTTAATTTGGAGTAGAGTGCTCCATATAAATGATTCACATTTTTGGCATCCTATCCACCTATATAATCACTTAACTGTGGGTCTATTTATGGAATGAAAGTGCATCTAAAGCCAGAAAGAAGAACACCAATACAGTATACTAACGCATACATATGGAATTTAGAAAGATGGTAACGATAACCCTGTATGTGAGACAGCAAAAGAGACACAGATGTATAGAACAGTCTTTTGGACTCTATGGGATAAGGAGAGGGTGGGATGATTTGGGAGAGTGGCATTGAAACATGTATAATATCATATAAGAAATGAATCACCAGTCCAGGTTCAATGCAGGATACAGGATGCTTGGGGCTAGTGCACTGGGATGACCCAGAGTGATGGTACAGGGAGGAAGGAGGGAGGGGGGTTCAGGATGGGGAACACGGGTACACTCGTGGCTGATTCATGCTGATGTATGGCAAAACCAATACAATGTTGTAATTAGCCTCCAATTAAAATAAATAAATTAAAAAAGAAATCTCAATAAAAAATAAATTCAATATTTATAAAGCCTCATTTTCAAATACAATAAATATATTTTCTTTTTTAAATGTAAATTTATTTATTTTAATTGGAGGTTAATTATATTACCATATTGTATTGATTTTGCTTCTATTAAAGCTTTTAGCCATGTTTATAATAATAAAAACATGCATGGCAGCTTTATGCATAACAATGCAAATTGGAAACAATTCAAATTTATGTCCATCACTGATGAATAGATGAGTGAGTCATAGTATAGTATGTACATACATAATCATATGCATATCCACATATATACATATATGTATGTGCATATATAAACATATACAGCAACATATATTGATGGTATCTATAGATTGGATTAAAAGTGTGACATTCAGAGTCTTTTAATTTATCATCAACCACAAACTGCCTCATCCATCTACCCTTTGATGCCATGTCAGTATTACCATTTTCTATTTGTGCCATAAAAATCAACCCTGAATATTCACTGGACAGGATTGTTGCTGAAGCTGAAGCTCCAATACTTTTGCCACCTGATGTGAAGAGCTGACTCATTGGAAAAGACCCTGATGCTGGAAAAGATTGAAGGCTAAAGGAGAAGCAGGCAGCAGCTGTCTGTCTTTTTTTTTTTTTTTTTTCCACATGAAATAATCCTATCATCTCTCTTTGTCTCTGTTGTGTGGTAAATATGTTCTCTTTTCTTTTCAATCTTACTTAAGTTAGAAATCATCATGAAAACATTCTCCAACACCTTGTAATTGATTTAACTTTCCCACTTTACATTCAGAAAACCGTCATTTCTAAACAGCACATTTTTAGACTTGAGATGTATTGTAAGTCAGTTGATAAACCGAATTATACTTATTCTCCTCTGTATAACAAGTAAATTGCATAGTGTTTAGGACATCGGGGGATATAAATGGGATTTTATAAATAATTCCATACAAGAATGTATGAAGACTATTTGCCTGAATTTTCATGGTATTATTTCCAGACTTAATAGTCTCAAGCCACAAACATGAGATGAATACACTCACCTTTCTTCTTGCTGGAAATCTCAATACCAAATTTTGTTTGCAACATTCTTCCTTTGACTCAGAAGATAGCTCTGTATTGGTGTCAGGAATGATAGGTACCCAGCTTTCTGCTGTCTTTAGTGTTGAGAGGGCTGGCACAGCCCCTTTTGAAGCTGGTCTACATCACAGGTCAGCATCTCTAATTCTAAGTCTTCAGTGTGTGTTTCTTCAGCTTCAAGGTAGCAAACACCTGCACCTTTCTCAGTTCTCCCTTGAGCGGTTGTGATCACTGTGCTATGAAGGTGTGTCACGGATTTCATATAAGCCAGGCAATAAATAACATGGAGTCAAATACTCTCCAAGGATTTCCGTTTCTCAGAAGACAAGCTCTTGAGAAAGAAGCAGCTGCAGTTGACATGTCCCCAGTTGTCTTATCTTTTTCCTTAAGAGGAATTCTCTGTCAATCCTGAACTCAACAATTAGTGACCAAGATTTCTTCACAGGATCACCTGGAGACTTTTTCAAAATAAAATCCTCAACCAGCATCAGATCCTTCTCAAGAGCATTTGAGATTTTGAAATTCTGCATCTCATACAAGCTCCTGGCCAGTTCTAGTTGTTCCTAGTCCACTCTGTGAGTAAAAGGTTTTAGAGGATTGGGCAACATTCTGACAAGTTATCCTAATGTTAAAATGGAAACAATTTTTAATATGATGAGGTAAATCATTTATCCTTTCAAAAATGTATTTAATCCATTTTACATGTAAATACAAAATACACATATTAATTCAAGTCAAATCTATATGTTATTGGATTTAAAGTTATGGGGTAAGAATTCAGAATATTGACAATTTTTGATCTTTTAGGTGCTCACTATTAACGATTCTAGTGCTAAGCTGCACATATAAAACATTTTATTAGGCACTTATGTTTCATGTTTCCTCTGTTCTTGTGTATTGTATTTTCACTGTTTGTTCTAAAACAGGAAAATTGGAAACATACTTAGAAATGACTGAATTAAGGTAAATTGCACACTCAAGTCAGGAGAAATCTTAAATATAAGAAGACTCAGTTTTATTTTTAACCAGTTTATACTTTTGTTACATTGAAAGTAAAAGTCACTCAGTTGTTTCTGATTCTTTGTGACCACATGGACTATGAGTGCACAGAATTCTCCAGGCCAGAATACTGGAGTGGTTAGCCTTTCCCTTCTCCCTGGGATCTTCCCAACCCAGGTCTCCTGCTTTGCAGGTGGATTCTTTACAAGCTGAGCCACAAGGGAAGTTAATGCTTCTCAATTTTAGATATTCATTTAAACTCATTTAAAAAATTATCAGGGAAGTTGTTTTTTTCTTTTAATTTCAATACCGAGGTTGAACCCTATGCCAATTAAGTCAAAATTTCAGGGTGTGAGGTCAGATATCAATATTTTTCAAAAGCTCCTCAACTTTTAATGTGTATGGGAATAAAGCAGATTCTTATAGTAAGTCTTTTTTTTTAAGGCTACTAGTTTAAATTTTATTTTTTAATATAAATTTATTTATTTTAATTGGAGGTTAATTACTTTACAATAGATTTGAGATTATACATTTTAAATAAAATCTTTCAGATTTTGCCACTATTTCTCGTCTATCAACCACTCTGAGAAACAAGGTTCTAGAGGGTCTCTTGTTTTGAATACCTTCCACTGGAGTTCTTTCAGATTCAAGAAAAATCCACCCTACCCATGCACCAAAAATCTTTTAGCTTTGTGTTTGCTATGGCTGCAGGATTCTGATATGTTTGGAGAAGAATACTGTGTGTCTGGAATGCCACTGTATAAGTGAACAGACTATGATTGAAGTTGCTTCAGTGTGCCAAATAAAAGAAGTAAAAAAGAGTTGGAATTTGGTAAAGGTCAGATATAGAAAGAATGTAAACGAGAAGTAAAGAGATCATTCCTATACTTATTCAGAAATTAAAAATATGAAGAGATCCATATAAGCTGTATGTTCATTTCTGACAGGTTATATGTTCTGATTTAGCTGATTTATATATATATATATATATATTTATATATTCTGGACTATATATAACAGACTAGGAATTATGCCTAAGGTAGAAGTTGTAATTGTAGCCATTCTACCTTCTTTTATAGTATTGATGAATAGTAGGTCAAATAATATGAAAATAATAAGACAAATAATATGAAAATTAAGTCAAATAATATGAAATAGATGAAGATGAATGTTTGCCATTGATGGATGAATGGATAATGAAATACACGTGTGGTAAATAAAATTATGTTTTTATATATATATATATAAATTATATATATATATATATATATATAGTCATCTATTTGGACACTATAGTTGAATAAGGCAGCACACTACCCAAAGAATGTTGATCTGTCAGTAATGAGTAAGATGGTTTGAACTGAGAAGAGGCTGAATACAACTGGGTATTCAGAGTTTCATGTGAATTTATAGTTACCAGATGTTAATGCCCAGAAGCTAAAAAGGAACAATATGAGGGGAGATAAGAGATGTTTCCAAGATAAAACTGACAAGAAACGGCAATTGTTTATAATTTATATGGCAAAAGGCGTGAACCTCATGAAAGTAATACAACTTACAGAATTTGGGTTTATTATGAGTAGCTGTTAACATACATTTATTGTTGTAGTTTAGTGGCAAGGTTATGTTGGATGGACGCTTTGCAACCCTGTGGACTGTAGCCTGCAGGCTCCTCTCTCCATGGGATTTCTCAGGCAAGAATACTGGAGTGGGTTACCAGTTCCTTCTCCAGGGGATCTTTCCCACCCAAGGGCTGAACCCACATCTCCTGCATTGGCAGCTGTATTCTTTACCGCTGAGCCACTGGGGAAGCACCTGTTACATAAACAGTATAGCACTAATGGTTTAAAGATAAAAATGTGTTGAGCTACTTGTGTAGAAATTGTTGGTATTGAAAATGATAATTTGAATCTCTTTGATAAGTCTTATCATAAGATTCTGCAATCACTCTGCATTTGGTGTTTTTGCTTGATCAACACAAGTTTGAAATATTTTGATTATTTTCATTAAATCAAATGAAATAAAAGTAAAAATAGCATTGGAGAGATCTAACAAAAAGCAATACAATCTCACACAAAAGGTAGATGCTTAATGTGTAGAAAGAAATTACTGGGAAGGCCTTACACCTACCCATAATTACATGGAGCCAATAGATTACTTTGAGTAAAATTACAGTTCTCGGAGCCAGACATTCTAGCCTCTGTCTTTATTATGTTTGGGACTATGGGGACATTTACTCAAAGTAAACAGGTTTCAGTTGATTCATCTCTCAAATGGAAACAATACTAAGGCTTGCCTTGAGAGAATATCATAAATATTAAAGAAAGTTGTCTAATATAAAGTGCTGGGCACATCGTTTGATATTTTATACTATCTCAGTAATAATATGTCATTACTTTATGATGATCATCATAGTTATTCTTGTTTTTATTTTTTAAATATTACACTGAAACTTTAAATCTCGAGTCTCTGACTTTATTCTTGATATTTCTCCATAGTCATATAACACAAATTCAAAGGTTTTAGCCTGAAGAGAATTTGGGAAATGTATTGTCTGAGAAAATGATCCTGAATTTCCAAAAATTTGAACAATAAAAATAAAACATTACATATCTCAGTAAAGCAAAGGTTTATTTCTGATATGGCACCAACACTGAGTCTATTCATCTACATTTTCAACTGTCCAGAATTTTCTTCAGGGCCAATTTGACATCCTTATTCTGCAGAGTGTAGGTCAGAGGGTTCAGCATGGGCACAGTGCAGGTATAAAACCCTTGTCTTTATATGAGCCCCTTGGTCCATGGGACTCACAGATGATGGCTGCAGGTACATGAATGTTGCAGATCCATAGAAAACAGCAACAGCAAAGATGTGGGAACTGCAGGTGCTAAAGGCTTTGGACCTGCCCTCCGTGGAGTGTATGTGGAAGGTTTTGTAGAGAATGAAATTGTAGGAGATAAGAATAGTTAAGACAGAAATCAGGACGTTGAAAGAACTGTAGACTAGAGCCAAAAAATTGTTGAAATAGATGCTAGAACAGGATAGCTCCAGGAGTGAAAAAAACATGGCAGAAATAATGGTTAACCACATTGGCCTTGCAGAAATAGAGTCTCAAAATAAGGCAAGTATGGAAGGTCAACTGAGTGATTCACAAGACAAAAACTGCTGCTGTGAGCTGGAAGCACCTATAATAACACATGATGGCATTATAAAGCAAGGGGTTACAGATAGCAACGTAGCAGTCATATGCCATTTCAGCCAACATATAACTCTCTGCAATAGTAAAAAGAAGAAAGAAATAGAGCTGAGTCAAGCATTCAGGGTAGGAGATGACATTTTTCTCTGTAACAAAGTTCACCAGCATTTTGGGGGTAATGACAGTGGACTGACAGAGATCAATAAAGGACAAATTGCCAAGGAAATAGTACATGTGGGTGTGCAGGTGAGAACTGACCCCCATCAGTGTGATCATGCCCTGGTTCCCCACTACCGTGACCACATAGATTCCTAGGAAGAGGAGGAAAAGGGGCAGCTGGAGTCGTGGCTGTTCTGTGAGGCAGCGGGGATGAACTCACTGAGGAGTGATTTCCAGGGTCCATGTTGTTCTAGGCAGATTCTAATTAAAAAAAAACAGAAAATGAATGTATTTCTGTGTGTGTGTGTGTGTGAGAGAGAGAGAGAGAGAGAGAGAGACACACACACACACACACACACACACACACACACACACAGACAGAGAGAGAGAGACAGGGGGAGAGAGAGAGAGAGGCAGAGAGTAATTCTGTGGAGATCATTCTTTATCCCTCATCAGAGGACATACATGATGCAGGGAATTCTCCAGTATCTCCTACTACTCGAGGACAAACAATCATTCTGGTTGAACTAGAATAGAAATTATAAACATCAAGAACTTTAAAATTAAGAAATTTCATAAAGTTTAAGAGAAACAACAATTTATAGATTTTTAAAGTCAGTCAACATGAAGATTTCTAGTATCATTTCTGAGTACTCTTCTTTCCTCCAAGTTTCTCTGTTGATATATTCATATCATGCATGTCAAATGACATAGCATTTTCCTTCCATTTATAATAAATAATAGTAGTGTGTGCTTTCTATAATTAATGCAGGAGGATTCACAAGTCTGTGGAAAGTAGTTATATTAGTTGGGGCTGTCTTTAATAACATCTCAACTGAAAATACCTGAAATGTGACCACCATACAGTATCACTTCACCTGAGATCTGATGGACTAATGTCCCAGCCTCCTTCTCCCTGGACTTTGACTCCAGAGGGCAGATATGCAACTGCTTGGCACACATCATGCCTATACCTCAATAAGTTTTTCCACCCCAGGAACCACTCTTATTTTAATTTGGATAATCTTCAGGGTGAGAGTATAATGGCCTAAATACAAGTCATGTACTCCAACACTGTAACCAGGGCATCAGTGTACCAAGGTTGATCTATGCAATTTGGACTTCATGATTTAAATCGTGGAGGTGAGAAAATGATTCTATTCTCCAAATCATAAAGTTCTTTTGAACACAAACACTAGGTGTTTGGTATGCCAACCTTTTTAAAATATAGTCATGTATTTTGCATTGTTCTCAATAGAATTCAAAGATGGACGAGATGTGGATGAGTAAAGAACATGCAAAATAAAATAAGTAATTTTAGTCTCAATTCAATACTAGTCAAAAGTGTGATGTATTTTTTAAAGACCAATGTATCTTTAGATTTGCACAGGAAATGAGTAGGTTCTAAAAAATAGAAATTCATATTCTTAACACTCAAGTGATATTTGGCTATTGTGCTCAGTTTGAAGTAAAATACTGTAGGAAAAGCTACACAGTTTCCTAAATATGATCTAGAAATCAGTTATTTTAAGATGGCCAAAATAACTGAGAATATTTTTTTTCTGGCAAAGCAAAAATTCACGTGGCACAAGACAGTTATTTCAAAATTCATCATATGGCAGTGAGAGGTACTGAACTTACTGTATACTTTCAAGAGACTGGGTAAAATGAACTGCCTCAAACCATGGGAAGAAATATTTAGTTTCACAGCAAAGACAAACATCCCTATCACCAGACACATCCTGAGCTGACAGTCATAAAGTTGGAGCACAGCCTGAATAGCCACGTAGACAGCAGATATTCTTTAAGGACACACCTAATGGGTAGTTGGATTAAATGTACTTCTATTATCTTCATTCTAATGGATCCTGAATATGGTAGATGTTAGAGGTTTGAATCCTCAATTCAACCCCATTCTTGCTGTGCGGTCTTGAGATAATATATCTACTTTCCAACTCTCCAAAAAACAGAAATACTAAAATTTACATTCTGTGTATATTCAGATAAATGATTCCTATGAGATGCTTAGCACAGTCTCATACCCTTGGTAAGAACTAAATTTTGTCTCTGTTATTTTCTTTTTACTCTACTGAGTTTCTTTCCATTATATCTTTTGTTTCAGCAGCATTTTCATTCCTGCAATGATAGCGGGGTTTTTTTTTCTTTAAGACATTTTTTTGTTCCTCCTTTCTACCTAAATATATACAGTGATACTGAAATTTGAAAGTTTTTCTAAATATTAACTCCTAAATATCAATATTTTCCAAGGTTTCCAAATAAAGTTTGAATAAATTTCTGTCATTCAATGATTTATATCACCCAACAAAAAAATCTTTTAATTTCATGTCCCATCAGGTATCACATGATTTAACAATTATGCAAAACAGCATTTGATAGAATCTCTTTCTTTGACTCATTATATTTCTTTATCTTCTCTTAAATATTCCCAGTGTGTCTGATGAAATTTATTAAATAGTTAGGTCACTAAGTTAAGGGCTTTAATAATGAAAATCCCAGTTAATAAGACCATTTTTATGTGCTGACGAATACCCTTCTTATGTTTACGTTTCAGTTCAGTTCAGTTCAGTCGCTTAGTCATGTCCAACTCTTTGCGACCCCATGAATCGCAGCACGCCAGGCCTCCCTGTCCATCACCAACTCCCGGAGTTCACTCAGAGTCGCGTCCATCGAGTCAGTGGTGCCATCCAGCCATCTCATCCTCGGTCGTTCCCTTCTCCTCCTGCACCCAATCCCTCCCAGCATCAAAGTCTTCAGCAATGAGTCAGCTCTTCGCATAAGGTGGCCAAAGTACTGGAGTTTCAGCTTTAGTATCATTCCTTCCAAAGAAATCCCAGACATGAACCCCCCTCCCTTTGGGAACGCATGTACACCCGTGGTGGATTCATGTCAATGTATGGCAAAACGAATACAGTATTGTAAAGTAAAATACAGCGAAAATAAAATTAAAAAATAAAAAATTAACAGTAATGATATTATAAAAGAATCATAAAATATTATTTTAAAAATATTTCCCTTATTGAATTCTAACTGGAGAGAAAAAGAAAACATTTCATTTGGTAAATAAAGATATTTATCTGACTGGAAAAAAAAAAAAAAAAGAAATCCCAGGTTTGATCTCCTTCGGAATGGATTGGTTGGATCTCCTTGCAGTCCAAGGGACTCTCAAGAGTCTTCTCCAACACCACGGTTCAAAATCATCTGTATCAATTATTATGAGTTATTTATTGGCTTTTCTTCTGTACTAGACTGGAAACTCAATACAGTGCTTGGTACAATGCCTTATATACAAGTATCAATAAATATGATTTTTAAATAAAATTATTGAAAGGAGTGCAGTGATAAGTTAACATAGACCCCAAAACAAGTGAGTGAAGCTCTCACACTGTGTGAGTGGAGGTGAGTAAACAAAGAAATACTGGCCATAAGTTTCTCCAGCGGGGACAGAGAGATGATAAGGGAACCTTTGCTCCTCAGGGAGTGTGAATATTAGAGTGAGGGCAGATAGAGACAGAAAAATAGCTACTCACATCTATTAGTGCACTGTGAAGGAGATGGTTGGATGGCATCACTAACTCAATGGACATGAGTTTGGGTAAACTCCAGAAGTTGGTGATGGACAGAGAGGCCTGGTATGCTGCAGTTCATGGGGTCGCAAAGAGTTGGACATGACTGAGCAACTGAACTGAACTGAACTGAACTGAACTGAAGGGAGCTAGAACAGAAGATCAAATTTTTTTAAATCTAGGACTGAGACTCAGATACATCCCTCTTGTTCCCCTTATTCTCTTTTATTTCTCTGAAGGGAAAATGGTCTGGTGATGCTGGTAGATAGTTCTGAGTACTATGCTGGCAGGACTTGTTGTAGGGTCATAAACTAGAAGACTCTGTTGTAATGATTTTGAGTCACTGGTCCTGACTTCTGTTGAAGGGGATTCAGTTCAGCCACTCAGTCGTTATCTGACTTTTGTGAACCCATGAACCACAGCACGCCAGGCCTCCCTGTCCATCACCAATGCCCAGAGTCCACCCAAACCCATGTCCATTGAGTCGGTGATGCCATCCAACCATCTCATCTTCTGCCGTCCCCTTCTACTCCTGCCCTCAATCTTTCCCAGCATCAGGGTCTTTCCCAATGAGTCAACACTTCACATAGGATGGACCAAGTGTTGGAGTTTCAGCTTTAGCATCATTCCTTCCAAAGAAATCCCAGGGCTGATCTCCTTCAGGATGGACTGGTTGGATCTCCTTGCAGTCCAAGGGACTCTCAAGAGTCTTCTCCAACACCACACTTCAAAAGCATCAACTCTTTGGTGCTCAGCTTTCTTCACAGTCCAACTCTCACATCCATACATGACCACTGGAAAAACCATAGCCTTGACTAGACAGACCTTAGTCGGCAAAGTAATGTCTCTGCTTTTAAACATGCTGTCTAGGTTGGTCATAGCTTTCCTTCCAAGGAGTAAGCGTCTTTTAATTTCATGGTTGCAGTCATCATCTGCAGTGATTTTGGAGGCCAGAAAAGTAAAGTCAGCCACTGTTTTCACTGTTTTCCCATCTATTTGCAATTAGGTGATGGAACCAGATGCTATGATCTTGGTTTTCTGAATGTTGAGCTTTAAGCCAACTTTTTCACTCTCCTCTTTCACTTTCTTGAAGAGGCTTTTTAGTTCCTCTTCACTTTCTGCCATAAGGGTGGTGTCATCTGCATATCTGAGGTGACTGATGTTTCTCCCAGCAATCTTGATTCCAGTTTGTACTTCATGCAGCCCAGCATTTCTCATGATGTACTCTGTATATAAGTTAAATAAGCAGGGTGACAATATACAGCCATGACATACTCCTTTTCCTATTTGGAACCAGTCTGTTGTTCCATGTCCAGTTCTAACTGTTGCTTCCTGACCTGTACACAGGTTTCTCAAGAGGCAAGTCAGGTGGTCTGGTATTCCCATCTCTTTCAGAATTTTCCAGTTTGTTGTGATCCACACAGTCAAAGGCTTTGGCAGAGTCAATAAAGCAGAAATAGATGTTTTTCTGGAACTCTCTTGCTTTTTCAATGATCCAGCAGATGTTGGCAATTTGATCTTTGGTTGCTCTGCCTTTTCTAAAACCAGCTTGAACATCGAAAAGTTCACGGTTCACGTATTGTTGAAGCCTGGAGAATGTTAAGCATTACTTTACTATCATGTGAGATGAGTGCTATTGTGTGGTAGTTTGAACATTCTTTTGGATTGCCTTTCTTTGGGACTGGAATGAAAACTGACATTTTCCAGTCCTGTGGCCACTGCAAGGTTTTCCAAATTTGCTGGCATATTGAGTGCAGCACTTTCACAGCATCTTCTTTCAGGATTTGAAATAGCTCAACTGGAATTCCATCACCTCCACTAGCTTTGTTCATAGTGATGCTTCCCAAGGCCCACTTGACTTGACATTCCAGGATGTCTGGCTGTAGGTGAGTGAAGTCAGTGGGCCCCTGCAAATGTTGGTTGATGTGAATGGTGACTTATAATCTGAGTATTGATGCTAAGAGTCAGATGAAGAACAGATAATGCTAATGATCTCCCATTAGGATTATATCCCACAAGTATAAACTCTTGGGAAAAGTTACAATTAGCAATACCCTTTTCTCCCATTGACTCTCACATGTTTACTTCAGTTCAGTTCAGTTGCTCAGTCTAGTATCATATTATTGTAATTTATTGTTTTTGTTAGATTATAGGTTGGAAGCAAGCCTGGGATAGATCTTATTAGAAATCTGGTGAATTTCATGTCAAGCTCTATAAGAATTCAAAATTGTAGGGGATTTTTAAGACCTGCATTAAAGGAACTCTCTAAAGTGATTTTACACAAGAGATAAATAAAAAAATCAGAAAAAATATCTTTGTGTGCAATATTTGATCAATATTTTTTCTCATTGACCTATATAAACTGTATTTAGACCCCATGATGTATTTATAGAACAGTAGTACTTAAAAAATTGTAACATATAGGCTGCAGGAAGGTTTCAACTGGTTATTGGCATAACCCCAGGAAAATTTCCTTCTAGGTACAGTAAGTTAATGACTTTATCTAACTCTATAAATAAAAGAAATATTGAGGAATAACGTAGAAATCTGTTACCTAATGTGAAAAAATTTGCTGATTTTTTTGCTTAATGTATAGAGTAATAAAGAAATCATGTTCTGGTTCAAGGTGGCAATCTAGGAAGACCCACAACTCTGAAACAATATAGGTGATCATAGTTTCTCTTTATCTTGAAATTAAATTTTTTGAACTATAATTTGCATGTGGTAAAATTCTACATACTAAGAATTTTCTCAGTGTCAATATAGGTGAAGTTCTATTTTAGTCTGGTTATGGGAAACCCTGGTAATCGAGGCTGGAGTAATCGAGTTCCAGAACCCACTGTATCTCCAGATTTGCTATGTTGACTCATCAGATAACAAATACACATATTATTTTTTTAACACATGTATGCTGCATGCTTAAAAACCAAGAGTTTTAGTTCAAGGATTTTGGGTTGTTGACTTTATTTAATGACTTTAAAAATCAGGTGTTCACAAGTTATCTTACCTGTATTGGGGCTTGATACTGAAGTTACTCAAGTTTATGCTTCTAAATTTTTGAATAGAAATAATTTAGGATGTTATCAGTTTTTTTGCAGATCTTTGAAGAACTATTCAGACATAAATTTAATTGATTTTAACTTTTGAAAGTCATATGTAGCTATTAGAGAAAGTAATGGATAATGACATTATGAGATATATATGGCTTCCTATAAATATTTTTAAAAAGGAAATGAGAAAATTATCAAGGTCTTTCTAATGCCAGGAACTATCTTAGGTCCTACAGATACAGCAGTGAAATACATGCATGGGGATAACCTTCATGAACATTACAGTACAGTGCATTTTGGACAATAAGTAGGCAAGTACACACCGAAAACAATAAATGGCATAGTAGGAGCATACAGGTTTGATCAATGTTACAAAGCATGAAGGGTTCTTAGCTCAGATATTAAGCACTGGTAAGGATTTTGACGTAAGAGAACCATACATTCATACAGTGTAACAAGCAATGGCTAGACCTAAAATATGATGCTCATGTTATGTCTGGTCGCAAAAATATTCTTCTCTCAAGAATTTTCTTCAGGGCAACATTGACATCTTTATTCCTGAGGCTGTAGATCAGGGGATTAAGCATGGGCACAAGAATAGTATAAAACACAGAGGACACTTTCCCTTGGTCCATGGAACTCACAGATGATGGTTGCAGGTACATAAATGCTGCAGATCCATAGAAAATAGTGACAGCTGAGATGTGGGAGCTGCATGTGCTGAAGGCTTTGGACCTGCCCTCCATGGAACGAATGTGGAGGATGCTGGAAATGATGAAGATGTAGGAGCTGAGGATGGTCAGGATGGGGGCAAAGATATTAAGTGCACCAAAGCATAGAACCAGTAATTCGTTGACATAGGTGCTAGAGCAGGAGAGCTTTAGGAGAGGTAGAAGATCACAGAAATAATGGTTGATCACATCTAATTTGCAGAAATGAACCCTAAGCATGCAGCCTGTGTGAGAGAATGCACATGCCAATCCCATCATATACACTCCCGAAATGAGGGAGAAACAGGCCTGATGTGACATGATGGAATTATACAGCAAGGGGCTACAGATGGCAATGTAGCGGTCATATGCCATTGCAGCCAACATGTAGCACTCAGAGGCAGCAAAAAGGAGGAAGAAGTAAAGCTGAGTTATGCATTCAGGGTAGGAGATGATGTTCTTCTCTATCACAAAGTTCACCAGCATTTTTGGGGTAATGACAGTGGAATGACAGAGGTCAATGAAGGACAAGCTACTGAGGAAATAGTACATGGGGGTGTGCAGGTGAGAACTAAGACCAATCAGTATGATCATGCCCAGGTTCCCCACCACCGTGACCACATAGATTCCTAGGAAGAGGAGGAAAAGGGGCACCTGGAGTTGCGACTGTTCTGTTAGCCCAGCAAGGATAAACTCAGTCACTGAGGAGTGATTTCCTTTTGCCATTTTATCTGGGAAGTTTCTGAAGGAGAGAGAGAGAGAAAGGGACAGCTTTGAAGACGTGTCTTTTTTATGCTTTGTTTATTAAAGTTACCTCACATAGAAGGTTAACTGTTTGAGTATTTCCTTGGTTTCTATGAAAAGTTTAAACTCCAGATAAGTTTTCTAAACAACATTTTCTTAATAAAATCTTTTTACAGTTTGACAGAAAATATATTAAACTATTTCACTTACACATTTTTCAGCCATAATAGTGATCATTTTACCTATTTGAATGGCTATTCCATAATTGAAACATTCACTTATTTTAAGCACTTCTTTTCCCAGTTGAGGACCCAAATCTTAGAGGACCTATTAAAATGACAGAAACTGGTTGAGCATCAACCTGGAGTGAGCAAATCTCATGTAAGCGCAGAACCTTTTATTAACTAGAATTTAATTTCTGTCAGAGAAGAAAAGAGACACATCAAAACAGATTTTGTAATTATTTTTTCTGATAATTATAAAACATGGGTTTCTATGTAAAAATCTTCACTTTTTAATTTTTTTTTTTAAATAAAACAGCACAAACAACATTCACTGTGAACTAGTCCACTGTTGGCATGTTTGTGGACTAAATGCTTTAAGAAAAGATATATGAATTGTGCTTGTGAGTTAAAGTGCAAGTATCTGCATTCATCTACTGACTCATCAATTACTACTTGATAATCTTTGAATAGTAAAATAATCTCATTGTCTAATTAGAAAAGATTAGCAGTCTGAAAATGGTAATAATAACAACAGCTGTTTTTATTGTTGTTATACCATGCTATTATTTGGAAAATAGAAGATAATTACACACTTCAAAATACAGAAAGAGCACGTATAATGGTTAAACTTTTTCTTTTTCATCTTTCATTAACTAAAAAGGTATTAAAACTAGTCATAAAATTAGGGGACATAGAATCAGAAATGCAGTCCCCTATTCTGTTAAGCAGTAAACAGATTATCATTACATATGGGTAGAAATAAAATAGAAAAATTGTTACTTGAATACAAATTAAAGTGAAAACAATCTAAATTGTTCTACTTCACAGCTAAATAAAAATAAAATTGAAGTGAATCCTAAATCTAGGTATGAAGATTAAACTGTTAAACTTTGTGAGAAAACACTAAAGAATATGTAACGTATTGGACTAGTCTAAGAATTTGTTAGAAAGAACACACATACATACTAACCAATATAACCAAATAATATAACCAATCTAACCAAACAATATTGATAAATTCTTTTTATTAAAATTAAAAACTATTCCTCAAAATACATTATTAAAGAACTAAAATAGACATTTCTCCAAAGAAGACATACGGATGGCTAACAAACACATGAAAAGATGCTCAACATCACTCATTATTAGAGAAAATGAGACCTAGAAAATGATAATAACAAGAAAAACCATAATGGGAAACAACTGCAAGTCTAACATGTTAATGTCTGGCCTATCTGCCTTCCTCCTTGTATCTGGGTTCATTTAAAATATACATATACTGTCAGAAAATGACTGTCTTTCTAGATTCCAACCTATCTCAAGTCAGAGGAATTTTACAGTGAGGACAATATTTTAGTTTCTCAATGTGAACATGAAAGAGACTCAACTTACCTTCACTTCACACAGCCAACTGTCGCTGGCTCTCATGATGTTATTGTGGGTAAGATGGAGTTCTGTGGGCTGGTCACTTTTCAGTGAGATACAAAACATATCTGAACACAGAGTGTCTGTTAATTCAAGGACTCCCCAATATGGTTTGATGATCAGAGTCACCTAGAGAGCTTAAAGTATCTGCAAAAATAATGACTGTAAAAATGTAAACATGATTATTATTAAGAATAAAATTTCCTGAATCATTGTCCTTAGACTCTTTTGCTCTGGGATGTTAGTATTTGCAGAAGATCAATGATAAACAATTTTTGCTTCTATTTCTTCTCCTAAAGATTACCTTTACAGCTCAAAATAATTCACAGACTCTTGGTACTTCCAGAGTTAACAACTTTCAACATTTTATTGAAATTCCATTTTCTTGCATAAGCAGTACCACTTTGTAAATTTTACTCTAATATTTGATACTTATATTTAAAAAATATCTTTTCTTCGTTTCTTTTTTATCTTTAAAAATGTTCTCAAAAGTTTTTATTCATCAGCTCTCCAAATTCTCTCAACTCATCTGGAGAAATTTTTATTACACATTTTATAACTTAACATCAGAATTAGGGATTCAGAATCTTTGAGGATTTTAAAAGATCTGAACTTTTAATAAAGTAATTTAAAACAAGCAAGCCAATAAACCTGCCAGTGTAATTCTGATGGTTAGTCAGGTTTGAGAACTACTGAATTAGAAGACACAAAGTCAGTGTAGTGGCATGTTTTAGGTGGAGAATTTGAAACATTCTGTTTTTTTTTCTTTATTTTTTCTTTTGTCTTTTCATTTTTTCCCTTTCTTCTCTTTCCTTCTTTTTATCCTTCTTCTGCTCCTTCTTTCTTCTTTCTCTTCTCAATAATTTAGCAAAAATTCATGAGACAGCATTTACCAAAAAGCAAGGTCTATTCTAGAGTGTGAAAACCACATACATACAATTAAAGATGATATTCATCATAAAGTAACATAGTATGCAAAAACTGGAGTGAAAACTCAGAGGGCCATGCAAATTTGCATAGATCTACTAATGGATTCAGAGCTAGGGAACAGAATATTTTGGAATTTTTATTTCAAAATGTCTTCTGTTATTTATTAGTCCTGACACAATGTCCATAGGATCTACCTATGAGAGTCTAAATATTTCTTTGGAAACAAGTTATTGTACCCTACTTACATAAGAATCAATTAAAGATAGAGATTTCCCTATCATATATAGATAGATTAGATATACAGAAAAATTAAGAATTGGATGTGTATAGCAATGCCAATTAAGTAGCATGGCCACTTAAGCAGGGTTAAGTCTTTTGTCAAAATGTGAGATGAGATCACTAAACATTAAAAACAACAAAATACTTTTTAATGGCCTTTCAATATTTGAATTTTAAGGGGATAGGAAGAAGTAAAGGTAGAAAAGAGCAGTTGGGGCTCAAACTCTCTCTGTGAAATTTTTCTTTTCTCAGTGAAGCTTGAGCTTGAAGATTGCCAGTCCCTTCTGGTGTAGTACACACTCTGTGGTCAACAAAACTGCTGAAGTTCCCACAACCTAGTCCCTGAGGAAGGACAATAACTGGAAACTTGAACAGAGACACTAAAAATACTTAAAGCAAATAAACTGAAATTTAGCAAAGCAAAGAGTTGTTATGTTTAAAATTTAGATTAAAAAAGCCAAATTCTTTGTATACTGGTTATAGCTTTGGGTGCAATTCACCTGAAAAGAATAAGGTGTCAATTCATTATTAACTCAATAAAACCCACAAAGTAAGTGGCTGGTTAATAAATTAGTTTCAGATTACACTTGTAGAAACATAATATCTCCAGTATGATCAGTAGTAACCCCAATAATATAGTTTTCTAACACTAGTTCCATGGAACTGCAAAGCCGCAAATCATCATATGGGTTCGAAGGTCTTGGGTTCTTAACATATCTGGAAGAGAGGATGAACTTACTTCCTTAAGTTTTAAGTTGGTCACCACTGGTCATATGCAGCCTGATCCTTAACCTGTCAATTCACGCAATATTACCACTCTCTATGTGTGCAATTAGGTTGGAAGCACTGTGCTAAACTTATATTATATCTGGAGTTTGGAGTTATAGACATTCTTTTTTTTTTTTTTTTTTTTTAGAAATTCTTTTTAAGGAGAGACATCGACAAGATAAAAAGAAAATAAAAACTGTGAAGAACTTAGAAAATATGTGAGGGTAATGGAATACATAACAGATCTATCTATCTATCTTAGCAGATATATCTCAAGGGAGATATAGCCTAAAGAAAATCAACTCTGAATATTCTTTGGAAGGACTGATGCTGAAGCCAAAACATCAGTAGTTTGACCACCTGTGAAGAAGAGATGACTCACTGGAAAAGACTCTGATACTGGGAAAGGTTGAAAGCAAAAGGAGAAAGGGGTGGAAGAGGATGAGATGGTTAGATAGCAGCACCAACTCAATGGATATGAATTGGAGCAAGCTCCAAGAGATAGTGAAAGACAGGGAAGGCTGGCATACTGCAGTCCATGGGGTCACAAAGAGTTCGACAGGACTTTTCAACTAAGCAATAACTTCTCAAGGGGATCTAAAGGGAAGAAAGACATTTTATGCATGACATTTGAAAGATCAAAGAAAATCAGTTCAGTCGCTCAGTTGTGTCCAACTCTTTGTGACCCCATGAACTGCAGCATGCCAGGCGTCCCTGTCCATCACCAAATCCCGGAGTTCACCCAAACCCATGTCCGTTGAGTTGGTGGTGCCATCCAGCCATCTCATCCTCTATTGTTCCCTTCTCCTCCTGCCCTCAATCTTTCCCAGCATCAGGGTCTTTTCAAATGAGTCAGCTCTTCGCATCAGGTGGCCAAAGTATTGGAGTTTCAGCTTCAGCATCAGTCCTTCCAATGAATATACCCTTCACTATATACAAGGGAAATTTTTCTAAAAATTGGGGTTCTTAGAAATGGCAATTCTTGATCATTGAATACACTTAACCATAAATCAGATAATGAACCACCAGGGACGTTAGGGAAAGGATTTTCTTCATGGCTTTTAAGACAAAGTATGGATATCTACACCACCTCTTGCCACTTTCCAGACTCAGTTTGTATCTGGCTCCTTTCAGTTTTAGGTTACATTCAAATTCACAATATTTTGTTTTTCTAGAATAAGTCAAATTCTCTCAACTTATCTATATTTTTATTTACTCATGCTTTCATTATTTCACATGAAAAAAAAAGTAGTATTACCAACCCCATTATCTCTATTGTCTGCTATTTTTTTTCTTTTCTATCTCATTTACAATTAATGTCATCATGAAAACCTCCAATTCCTTGAAATTGGTTAGACTTTCTTACTACATGCTCAAGAATCTTCCATTTCTAAATAGCATGTTTTCAGACTGAAGTTGGTCTATAAATCAGATGAACAAATCAGACTTATTCTCCTCCGGTCAGTAAGCAGCCTACATCTGGCACATTATAGCAAGTTAAAAATATGCTACGAATAAATTGATAATTATATGAATAACTGTATTGTGGAATATTTGCCTAAATGCCAATGGTTATTACTTTCATAATTAAAGTCTCAAAAGGAGAATGTAAAATCAACACACCTTTTTTCTTCTGGAAACCACAATGCCAAATCTCGTTGGAAACATGCTCTTAGGGAAGAATAGTACTAATGTGAGTGTTGGGAATGATAGGTATCCAGCATTCTGCTGTCTTTAGTACTGAGAGGGCAGGGACAACCCTGGTCTCAGAGCCACTTTTGAAGCTGATCTGCATTACAGGTCAGCATCTCCAATTCTAAGTCTTTAGTGTGTTTTTTCAGCTTCAAGGTAGCAAACATCTGTACCTTTCTCAGTTCTCCCCTGAGTGGTTGTGGTCACTGTGCTACGAAGGTGTGTCCTTGATTAAGCTATGCCAGCCAATAAATAACATGGAGTAAAATACTCTCCAAGGGTTTCCATTTCTCAGGAGACAAGCTCTTGAAAAAGAAGCAATTGCAGTTAACATGTCCCCAGTTGACCTGTCCCCAGATTTTTCCTTCAAGAAGGATTGTTTGCCAATCCTGAACTCATCAGTTAGTGATAAAGATTTCTTCACAGGATCACCTGGGGACTTTTTTTAATGCAGATCCTCATCCAGTGGTTTGGAGGAGTATTTGAGACTTTGAGATTCTGCATCTCTTACAAGCTCCTTGCCAATGCTACTGGTTCCCAGTCCACTTTGTGAATAAAAGGTTTTAGAGGATCATGGCTCATCTTGACAAGTTGCATGCATGAGTGCTAAGTCACTTCAGCCATGTCTGACTCTTTTGAGATTCAATGAACTGTAGCTTGCCAGGCTTCTCTGTGCCTGGGATTCCCCAGGAAATCATACTGGAGTGGGTTGCCATACCCTCCTCCAGGAGATCTTCCTGACCCAGGGATTGAACCTGCGTCACATATGTCTCCTGTATTGGCAGGCTGGTTCTTTACCACTAGCACCACCTGGAAACCCTCCTGACAAGTTATCTTAATGTTAATAAGACAATAGATTTTAAAATAATGAAGTAAACTGATTAAGCTTGTATAAGAATGCATTTAATTCATTTGATTGTAAATAGGAAATATAAATATTGATTCAAAAGTCAAACCTATATAAAATTGGAGTTAAGTTTTCAGGTAAGAATTCAGAATATTTATGTTATATTTGGTTTTTTTTGAGGTCCTCACTATTAAAAATTCTAGTTGCTATATATAAATAAACATTTTATTAGGCACCTTTGTTTCTTATTCCTTCTATTTTCATATTCCTTCTATTTTTTATTTGTTTGTATATTTTCATTTTTTGTTCCAAAATCAGAAAATGGGAAATAATATACGGTTTAACTTAATCAAAGTAAATTGGACACTCAAGTGAGGAGAAATACTATAAAATATAGTTAAATATATCAGTTCAATTATTATTACCAGTTTACGCTTGCATGCATTCGTATTTCTCAATTTCAGATACTCATTTCAAATTAACAAGGGAGTTTATTTTATTATTATTTCAATACCCATGGTACACCCTGTGTCAATAAAGTCAAAATTTTAAGAGTATAACATAAGATATCAGCATTTTTTTAAAAACTTCTAAACCTCTAATGTGCACAGGAATAACCTAAGGATCTTGATCAAGAGTGGTTTGTGATAGCAAGTCTCATAAATGGCTTGATATTATGCATTTTAAATAAAACCTCTCAGATCTTGTTACTGCTCATCTATGGACCTCTTGGAAAAATGAAAGGTAGAAGATCTGTTGTTTTGAATAACTTCCTGGAGTTCTTTCAGATTTAAGCAAGGTGCCCCCAATTAAAAAAGTTTCTTTAGCATTGGATTTGCTGTGGCTGCAGGATTCTGGGATGTTTGAAGGGCAATATGTGTGTCTGGAATGCCACCTTATAGGTGAGCAGACAATGATTTACAGTTACTTCTGTGTGCTGAATAAAAAAAGTGAGAAAGAGATTTTGGAGTTTAGTAAAGGTCAAGGCTGTCTATTATCACCCTGCTTATTTAACTTGTATGCAGAGTACATCATGCAAAATGCCTGCCTGGATGAAGCACAAGGTGGAGCCAAGGTTGCTGGGAGAAATATCAATAATCTCAGATATGCAGATGACACCACCCTTATGACAGAAAGAGAAGAGGAACTAAAGAGCCTCTTGCAAAGGTGAAAGAGGACAGTGAAAAGCTGACTTAAAACACAATGTTCAAAAAACTAAGATCATGGCATCTGGTCCCATCACTTCATGGCAAAAAAATGGGAAGAAACAGAAATAGTAGACTCCAAAATGCAGATGATGCCTTCAGCCACAAATTTAAAAGACATGTACTCCTTGGAAGAAAAGCTGTGACCAACCTAGGCAGCATATTAAAAGCAGATACATTACTTTGCTGACAAAGTCTGTCTGGTCAAAGCTTTGGCTTTTCCAGTAGTTATGTATGGATGTGAGAGCTGGACCATAAAGGATGAGTGCCGAAGAATTGATACTTTTGAACTGTGTTGTTGGAGGAGACTCTTGAGAGTCCTTTGGACTGCAAGGAGATCAAACCAGTTAATCCTAAAGGAAATAAATCCTGAATATTCATTAGAAGGATTGATGCTGAAGCTGAAGCTCCAATACTTTGGCCACCTGATGTGAAGAGCTGACTCACTAGAAAAGACCCTGATGCTGGGAAAGTTTGAAGATAGTAGAAAAGGAGGGCACAACAGAAGATGAGACGGTTGGATGGCATCACTGACTCAGTGGACATGAGTCTGAGTAAGCCCCAGGAGATGGTGAAAGACAGGGAAGTCTGGAGTGCTCCAGTTCCTGAGGTCACAGAGTCAGACATGACTGAGTGAGTGAACAACAACAACAACAAAAGGTCAGACACGGAAAAGATGTGAACAAAAATAAAACCAGATATTTTTCCTATGACTGTACATCCTGAAAAGCGTTAAGAAACCCATAGATGCCATTCTTTCAGTTCTAATAGGGTATATGTTCTGATATGTTGTTGTTGTTCAGTTGCTCAGTCGTGTCTGACTCTGTGATCCCATGGACTGCAGCACACCAGGCTTCCCTGTCCTTCCCCTCCTCTCAGAGCTTGCTCAAACTCATGTGCATTGAATTGGTGATGCCATCCAACCATCTCATCCTCTGTAGTCCCCTTCTCCTTCTGACTTCAATCTTTCCCAGCTTCAGGGTTTTTCTAATAGGTCAGCTCTTTGCATCAGGTGGCCAAAGTACTGGAGCTTCAGTTTCAGCCTCAGTCCTCCCAATGAATGTCTGGGGTTGATTTCCTTTAGGATTGATTGGTTTGATCTCATTGTAGTCCAGAGGATTCTTAGGAATCTTCTCCAACACAGCAATTCAAAAGCATCAGTTCTTAAGTTTGTGCTTCCAGGTTATGGAAACAAGATTGCACAAGCAGAAAGAATATGTGTGTATATATATATATATATATAAATTTTTTTTTTGTGTGTGTGTGTATGTATATGCATATATATTCTAGAATATATATATATATATATATATATATATATATATATATATATATAGCAGAGTAGGAATCATGCCTGAGACAGGAGGTTTTTTTAAAAATCATTTTTCTAAATTAATTTTAATTGGAAGAATAGGAGTTTTAATTGTAGCCATTTATCTTCTTTCAATATACTGATTAAGTCATAATATGAGAGCACTTGGAAAATGAATGTCTGACATCAATGAGTTAATGGATAATGGGATACAAGAGTAGTAAATAATATTATGTTATATGTGTTTCTGTTACATAATTAGACACTACAGGTGAATAAGGTTAAACACTTTCTAAAGAACATTGACCTGTTATTAATGAGTAAATGTTTTGAACTGAGAAGAGACAGAAGACAGCTGAGTATTTAGAATTTCATGAGAATTTATAGTTGTTGCTTAGTCTCTGAGTCATGTCCAGCTCTTTTTTGACACCCGTGGTCTACAGACCACCAGGCTCCTCTGTCCATGGAATTTCCCAGGTTAGAATATTGGAGTGAGTTGACATTTCTTTCTCTAAGGGATCTTCCTTACCCAGGAATTGGACTCACTTGTCCTGCATTACCAGGCAGATTCTTTGCCACTGAGGTACGAGGGAAGACCCAGATTTATAGTAACCAGATGGTAAAATGCCCAGAAGCAAATAAGGAATCATATAAGGGGAAAGAAGAAACGTTTCCGAGATAAAACTGATGTGAATGGCAATTATTTGTAAATTATGGCTTTTTTGGCTACTATGAGTAGTTTTTCCATAAATAATACAGCATTACTCATATAAAGATAAAAATGTATTGAACCACTTTTATAAAAATTGTTGGTGTTGAACATGAAAATTTGAATCTCTTTAGTGAGTTTCCATCATAAGATTCTGCAGTAACTCTCCAACTGATTTCTTTTTCCTTTGATTAAGACAGTTTTGAAATATTTTGATTATTTTCATTATATCAAAAGAAACAGAAGTGATACTAAGATTGGAAAGAGAGAAGAAAATGACACAGTCTTATAAGGAACTGTAGGTTAATGTTCAGAAGAAAATTACTGGGAAGGCCTTAGACTTACCCACAATTACTTGGGGCCAATATATCACTTTGAGTAAAATCACAGATTCTGGAGCCAGACATTCTAGACCCTTGTCATTTATTATGTTTGGGAGCTTAGACATTTACTGAAACTAAATAAGTGTCAGTTTATTCAGATTTCAAAGTAAAATAGCACTAGGGCTTGCTCTGAGAGAAACCTGTAAATATTAAATGAAGTCATCTACTTTAAAGTGCTGGGCTTTGTGCTTGATATTTTATACTATTTCAATCACGTATGTTATTATTTTATGATGATCATCATAGTTGTTGTGGTTTGTATTTTTTTTTAACCAAACTGGAACTTCTTTAATTCTTAAGACTCTCTGACTTTATTCTTGTTATTTCTCCATACATAGTCACTGTAACACAGGTTCAATGGAAGTGGCTCAGAGAGAATTTGGGAAAAGCATTATATGAGAAAATGATTCTGAATTTCCAAAAATTTGAACAATAAAACTAAAGCATTGTATATCTCAGCAAACTAAAGACATATTTCTGATATGACACTATGACATTGAGTCTATTCATCTACATTTTCCGCTGTCCAGAATTTTCTTCAGAGCAAATTTGACATCCTTATTCCGCAGACTGTAGATGAGAGGGTTTAGCATGGGTACAATGCAGGTATAAAACACAGAGGACACTTTCCCTTGGTCCATGGAGCTGACTGATGATGGCTGCAGGTACATAAATGCTACAGATCCATAGAAAACAGCAACAGCTGAGATATGGGAGCTGCAGGTGCTGAAGGCTTTGGACCTGCCTTCAGTGGAGTGGATTTGAAGGATGCTAGAGAGGATGAAGATGTAGGAAGCAAGGATGGTTAAAACAGGAATCAGGATATTAAAAGCACTAAAGACTAGAGCCAATAATTCATTCATGGAGATGCTAGAACAGGATAGCTCCAAGAGTGGCAAGAGATCACAAAAATAATGGTTAATCACATTGGCCTTGCAGAAACAGAGTCTAATCATAAAGCCTGTATGGACTGCAGATTCAATGATGCACAAAATATAAACTGTCACTGTGAGCTGGAAGCACCTATAATAAGACATGATGACATTGTAAAGCAAAGGGTTACAGATGGCAACATAGCGGTCATATGCCATTACAGCCAACATATAACATTCTGCAATAATAAAAACAATAAAGAAATAGAGCTGAGTCATACACTCCAGGTAGGAGATGATATTCTTCTCTGTCACAAAGTTCACCAGCATTTTGGGGGTAACGACAGTGGAATGACAGAAATCAATAAAGGACAAATTGGTGAGGAAATAGTACATGGGGGTGTGCAGGTGAGAACTGAGCCCTATCAGTGTGATCATGCCCAGGTTCCCCACCACTGTGACTGAGTAGATTCCTAGGAAGAAGACCAGAAGGGGAATCTGGAGCTCTGGTTTCTCTGTGAGCCCAGCGAGGATGAACTCAGTCACTGAGGAGTGATTTCCAGGGTCCATTTTCTTCTCAGCAGGTTCTAAGTTTAAAAATAAGGAAATGAGTGTATTTTTGTGTTGAGGTGTGTGTGTGTGTGTGAGAGAGAGAGAGAGAGAGGGAGGGGGAGAGAGAGAGAGAGAGAGAGAGAAATATTTATGAATATAAGCATTTGCATGTGTGTGAGGCAGAGAATAATCCTGCTGAGATCATTCTTTAATGGTCATCAGAGGACATACATAATGTGGGGATTTCTTTAGCTTCTATTGTCATTCTAGGACAAACTATGATTCTGGTTGAACTAGAATAAAAATTATAAACTTCAAGAATCTTATAATTGAGATATTTCATAAAGTTTAAGAGAAACACTGATTTCTGGACTTTTAAAGGCAGTCAAAATGAACGTTTCTACTATTATTTGAGCACTCTTCTTTCCTCCAAATTTCTGGATTCCAACCTATTTCAAGTCAAAAGAATTTTACATCAAGGCCAAGGTTTTAGTTTGTGAACATGAACGTGATATAATAACTTATCATCACTTCACATAGTCAAGTGGCACTGGCTCTCATGATATGCTCGTGGGTAAGATGGAGTTCTGCAGGCTGGTCACTGTACAGTCAGATGTAAAAGAACATATCAACATAAAGATGGCCTGTTAATTCAGGATTCCCCAATATGGTTGATCATCAGATTCACCTAGAGAGATCACAACATTTATAAAAATAATGACTGTAGAAATGTAAACATATAATTGAAAATGAAAATCTTTAATCATCTTCCTTAACTTCTTTACTCCAGGGATAGATTAATCTCTGTAGAATAGCTCTGATAAATCATGTTTTCTTTCTGTCTCTTTGAAAGATTTCCTCTACAATTTTAAATAATTCACAAATTTGGTACTTCCAGAATTCCAGAATTTTATCAAATTTCTCTTTTATTATATATGCTGTTACTTTAGTTAAATCATTACCACTGCCTCCTTTTAGTCTGATATTTGATAGTTTTATTTAAAAAATGCTTTTCCTTTTTGCTCTTTATCTTTAAAAATGTCCTCAAAAGTGTTTAGAATCTTGGAAAATTTTAAAGATCTCAACACCTGATAATCAAAATAATATAAAACAAATAAGCCAACAAAACTGCCAGTGTAATTCTGATGATCAGTGAGGTTTGGGAACTACTGTGTTAGAAGACACAAAGTTCATGTAGCAGCATGTTTTAGGTGGAGAACTTGAGAAATTTTTTTCTCCTTTCTTTTCCTTTTATCTTCTTATTTCTTTCCCCCCTTTCTTCCCTTTCCTCCTTTTCATCCTTCCTCTACCTCCTTCCTTCTTTCTTTCTTCAATAATTTGGCAAAAATTGCTGAAACAGCACTTCATTTCAAAATGAAGTTTAGAGTATCAAAATTACAAAAACACAGTTACCTACCTTATGAAATTCAAAATTTAATATTAAGAAGGCCTAATATTCATTATAAAGAAGCATAGTATGAAAATAAAATTGGAGCAAAAACTCAGAGGGGCATGAACATTTGAACAGCTCTCCTAATGGATTCAGAGCTAGAGAATAGAATATTTTGTAATTTTTGTTTCAAAATGCCTTCTGATATTTATTAGTCCTGATTCAATGCCCATCTTATACACCTAATGTAAGAATTAGGTGTATATGGGAATGAAATAAACCCTGTTTATATGGGTTTGAGTCATTTATTAGAATGTAAGATGGAATCACTGAACATTAAAAATGACAAAGTTACTACCTACTGGCCTTAGCTTATTTGACTTTTAATGGGGATAGGTAGGAATACAATTAGAAAAGAGCAGTTGGTACTCAAACTCTCTGCTGAAATTTTTCTTTTCTCAGTGAAGCTTGGGCTTGAAAATCGCCTGTGCCCCCTGATTAATGCACACTCTGTGATCAACAAAACCTTCCAAGTTTGTACGACTTAGACCCCGAGGGTGACAGCAACTGGAAAAATGAATAGAGACACTGAAAACAATTAAAACAAACAAATTGAAGTTTAGCAAAATAAGGAGTATTTATGTTTAAAATTTAGATTAAAAAAACCTAATCATTTGAATATTGGAAATAGCTTTGTGTGCCATTCACTTGAAAAGAATAAGGGGTCAATATTTATTAACTCAATAAAATTCACAAAGTAAGTGACTGGTTAATAAAGAAATTAGTTTCAGATTACACAATGTCTAGAGTATGATCAGCAGTAATTCCAGTAACATGATTTTCTAATATTAGTTCCATGGAACTACAAAGCCACAGATATGAGGAAGTGAGATAGAACCAATAAGTTAAGCTGGTCACCACCGGCCACATGCAGCCTGATTCACTTAACCTGTCACTTCACACAAATATTACCATTTTCTATGTGTGCGATTAGGTTGGGAAGCACTATACTACTCTTAAATTATAAATGAGTTTGGAGCTTAGTTATGGATATTCTTTTTAAGGAGAGATACTGACAAGATAAAAAGCAAATAAAGACTGTAAAATTTGAAAAATATTTGAGATGTTGGGATAATTAACAGATGTCATTATATATCTCAAGGGACTCTAAAGAGACAAAAGACATTTTATGTGCAGCATTTGAAAGATCTAAGAATACAAGGAAAAATATCCTAAAATTTTGAGTTCTTAGAAATGTCTGTTCTTAATCAACGAATACATTCAATCAGACTCAGTTCACATCTGATTCCTTCCAGTTTCAGAAACTTACACTCAAATTCAGAAAATATTCTTTTTCTGGAATAAGTCAAATTCTCTCAACTTATCTAGATTTTTGCTTACTCATATGAAATAATAGCCTCACCAACCCCATTCGTCTCTGTTCTCTGCTACATAGTTTTTCTTTACTAATCTCATTTAGAATTAATGTCATTATAGTAGTAGTAGTGTTAGCTGCTCAGTCATTTCTGACTCTTTGTGACCTCATGTAGCCCACCAGGCTCCTCTGTCCATGGGATACTCTAGGCAAGATTACTGGAGTGGGTCACCATTCTCTTCTCCAGGGGATCTTCTCAACCCAGATATCAAACCCAGTCTCCTGCATAGCAGGCAGATTCTTTATCACCTGAGCCACCAGGAAAGCAGAATATCATCATGAAAACTTCATATTCCTTCTAATTGATTAGACTTTCTTACTACAAGCTCAATAATCCTCCATTTCTAAACAGCACATTTTCAGACTCCAGCTGTACTATAGATTATATGATGAACAAGTCTGACTTAGTTTCCTCTGTATCCAAGAAAATATCCCACATTTGGCACATCACAGAAAGTTTAAAAACATGGTTTATGAATAAACTGACAATTTTATGAATGAAGATGTTGTGGAATATTTGCCTGAATGCCAACGGTTATTACTTTCATAATTGAAGTCTCAAATACTAAGTATAGAATCAACACACTCACCTTTCTTTGTTCCTGGAAATCTCAATGCCAAATCTATTTCACAATATGCTCTCAAAGAAGAATAGCACTAGTGTTAGTGTGGGGAGTGATAGGTACCCAGCATTCAGCTGTCTTTAGTGCTGGGAGGGCAGGCCTGACAGCCCTTGTCTCAGGAGTCACTTTTGAAGCCGTTGTGCATCACAGATCAGCATCTTCAATTCTAAGTCTTCAGTGTGTGTTTCTTCAGCTTCAAGGTAGCAAACATCTGCACCTTTTTAGTTCTCCGTTGAGCAGTTGTGATCACTGTGCTATGAAGGTACATCCTGGATTTAGCTATATCAGGCAATAAGTAACATGGATTCAAATACTCTCCAAGGATTTGCATTTCTCAGGAGACTGGCTCTTGAGAAAAGAGGCAATTGCAGGTGAAGTGTCCCCAGTTGTCAAACATTTTCCTTCAAAAGGTATTATTTGTCAATCCTGAACTTATCAACTAGCAATAAATATTTGTTCACAGGCTTCTGCTAAGGATTTTGTTAAACTGCAGATCCTGATCCGGCCAGTCTAAGCTGGATCTGAGATTCTGCACTTCTGACAAGCTCCTACCAATGCTGTGGCTTCACCATCTAGACTGTGAATAGCAGATTTAGAGGATCAGGACATATTTTGAAAATTTATCCTACTGTTAATAAAGCCAGACATTTTAAATAATGAATTAAAATCATTTTTCATGTAGTATATATATATTTAATTTTTATAATAATAGATAATATAAATAATTGATTCAAAAATTATATATATATATATAATTGAATTTTAGAGTTTTATGGGCAAGAATACAGAATATTGATGTAATGTTTTTTGAAGTGGTCACTAATAATAATTTTACTTGTTAAATTGCATATTTAATGAAACAGTTTATTTTAAGGCAAATATGTTTCATAATCCTTCTTTTTTATATACTTTGACTTTTTTTATTTCCCAAAGCTGGAACAACTGGAAGCAGTCTTAGATTGTAGCATGACGTAACATACATTGGAAACTCACAGCAGGGAGCACTTATAAGATATGATTAAATGAATCAGGCTCAATTATTTTTAAAAGACTTTACAGTTGACCAACACAGTGCTTCTCAATCAATTTCCACATTAAAATTGTGGAGAAACTCAGTCATTTACTCAAGTGAAATAAGCTTCAATTATACTAGAGCTTGCCTTAAGGGAATACAATAAATAGTTACCCATTTGAAAATAGGGCATAGTATTTATATTTCATAAAATCTTTTATTATTTGTTATATTTATTGGAATATAATTGCTTTACAATGTTGTGTCAGTTTTTCCTTTACAACAAATGATATTTGTTTTTCTCTTTCTGCCTTCAGTTCAGTTCAGTCGCTCAGTTGTTTCTGACTCTTTGTTACCCCAAGAATTGCAGCATGCCAGGCCTCCCTGTCCATCACCATCTTTCGGAGTTCACTCAAACTGCCTCCCATTGCCTCGGTGATGCCATCCAGCCATCTCACCCTCTGTCGTCCCCTTCTCCTCCTGCCCCCAATCCCTCCCAGCATCAGGGTCTTTTCCAATGAGTCAACTCTTCACATGAGGTGGCCAAAGTGCTGGAGTTTGAGCTTTAGCATCATTCCTTCCTAAGAACACCCAGGACTGATCTGTTTCAGGAAGGACTGGTTGGATCTCCTTGCAGTCCAAGGGAATCTGAAGAGTCTTCTCCAACACCAAAGTTCAAAAGCATCAATTCTTCAGTGCCCAGCTTTCTTCACAGTTCAACTTTCACATCCATACATGATTACTGGAAAAATCATAGCCTTGACTAAACTGACCTTTGTTGGCAAAGTAATGTCTCTGCTTTTGAATATGCTATCTAGGTTGGTCATAACTTTCCTTCCAAGAGGTAAGCGTCTTTTAATTTCCTGATTGCAGTCACCATCTGCAGTGACTTTGGAGCTCAAAAAAATAAAGTCTGACACTTTTTCCACTGTTTCCCCATTTATTTCCCATGATGTGATGGGACCGGATGCCATGATCTTCGTTTTTTGAATGTTGAGCTTTAAGCCAATTTTTTCACTCTCCTCTTTTACTTTCATCAAGAGGCTCTTTATTTCCTCCTTACTTTCTGTCAAAAGGGTGGTGTCATCTGCATATCTGAGGTTATTGATATTTCTTCCGACAATCTTGATTCCAGCTTGTGCTTCTTCCAGCCTAGCGTTTCTCATGATGTACTCTGCATATAAGTTCAATAAGTAGGGTGACAATATACAGCCTTGACGTACTCCTTTTCCTATTTGGAACCAGTCTGTTGTTCCATGTCCAGTTCTAACTGTTGCTTCCTGACCTGCATACAGGTTTCTCAAGAGGCAGGTCAGGTGGTCCAGTATTCCCATCTCTTTCAGAATTTTCCACAGTTTATTGTGATCCACACAGTCAAAGACTTTGGCATAGTCAATAAAGCAGAAATAGATGTTTTTCTGGAACTCTTTTGCTTTTTCTGTGATCCAGTGGATGTTGGCAATTTGATCTTTGCTTCCTCTGCCTTTTCTAAAACCAGCTTGAACATCTGGAAGTTCACAGTCCACATATTGCTGAAGCCTGGCTTGTAGAATTTGAGCATTACTTTACTAGGGTGTGAGATGAGTGCAACTGTGTGGTAGATTGAGCATACTTTGGCATTGCCTTTCTTTGTCCCACTTCTCTGAGAGAATGTGGTTCACTGGAGAAGGGAATGGCAAACCACTTCTGTATTCTTGCCTTGAGAACCCCATGAACAGTATGAAAAGGCAAAATGATAGGATACTGAAAGAGGAACTCCCCAGGTCAGTAGGTGCCCAATATGCTACTGGAGATCAGTGGAGAAATAACTCCAGAAAGAATGAAGGGATGGAGCCAAAGCAAAAACAATACCCAGCTGTGGATGTGACTGGTGATAGAAGCGAGGTCTGGTGCTGTAAAGAGCAATATTGCATAGGAACTTGGAAAGTTAGGTCCATGAATCAAGGCAAATTGGAAGTGGTCAAACAGGAGATGGCAAGACTGAATGTCAACATTCTAGGAATCAGCGAACTAAAATGGACTGGAGTGGATGAATTTAACTCAGATGACCATTATATCTACTACTGCTGGCAGGAATCCCTTAGAAGAAATGGAGTAGCCATCATAGTCAACAAAAGAGTCTGAAATGCAGTACTTGGATGCAATCTCAAAAATGACAGAATACACTCTGTTCGTTTCCAAGGCAAACCATTCAATATCATGGTAATCCAAGCTTATGGCCCAACCAGTAATGCTGAAGAATCTGAAGTTGAACGGTTCTATGAAGACCTATAAGACCTTTTAGAACTAACACCCAAAAAAGATGTCCTTTTCATTACAGGGGACTGAAATGCAAAAGTAGGAAGTCAAGAAACACCTAGGGTAACAGGCAAACTTGGGCTTGGAGTACAGAATGAAGCAGGGCAAAGGCTAATAAAGTTTTGCCAAGAGAACGCACTGGTCATAGCAAACACCCTCTTCCAACAACACAAGAGAAGACTCTACACATGGACATCACCAGATGGTCAACATGAAATCAGACTGATTACATTCTTTGCAGCCAAAGATGGAGAAGCTCTATACAGTCAGCCAGAACAAGACCGGGACCTGACTGTGGCTCAGATCATGAAGTCCTTATAGCCAAATTCAGACTTACATTAAAGAAAGTAGGGAAAACCACTAGACCATTCAGGTTAGACCTAAATCAAATCCCTTATGATTATACAGTGGAAGTGAGAAATATATTTAAGGGACTAAATCTGATAGACAGAGTGCCTGATAAACTATGGACAGAGGTTTGTGACACTGTACAGGAGACAGGGATCAAGACCAATCCCATGGAAAAGAAATGCAGAAAAGCAAAATGGCTGTCAGGGGAGGCCTTACAAATAGCTGTGAAAAGAAGAGAAGCAAAAAGCAAAGGAGAAAAGGAAAGATACATCCATTTTTATAGAGTTCAATCAATGCAAAGAAATAGAGGAAAACAACAGAATGGGAAAGACTAGCATCTCTTCAAGAAAATTAGAGATACCAAGGGAACATTTCATGCAAAGATGGTCTTGATAAAGGACAGAAGTGGTATGGACCTAAGAGAAGCAGGAGATATTAAGAAGAGGTGGCAAGAATATACAGAATAACCGTACAAAAAAGGTCTTCACGACCCAGATAATCACAATGGTGTGATTACTCACTTAGAGCCAGACGTCTGGAATACGAGGTCAAGTGGGCCTTAGAAAGCATCACTATGAACAAAGCTAGTGGAGGTGATGGAATTCCAGTTGAGCTATTTCAAATCCTGAAAGATGATGCTGTGAAAGTGCTGCACTCAATATGCCAACAAATTTGGAAAAGTCAGCATGACAACAGGACTGAAAAGTCAGTATTCATTCCAATCCCCCAAAAAGGCAATGCCAAAGAATGCTCAAACTACCACTCAATTGCACACACTGCATTTAGCAGTGCACTAAAAATAGTTTAGGCCATTTGAGCTTCATGGTTGAAGTACTGGCAGTCAGATAATTATCCATATTTCCAAAATATAATAATGGCTTTTGAAGACAAACACTAAGGGTCATTTATGATGTGTTTTTAAAAAATAATCATGTGTTTTGCATATGTTCTGCATAGAATTCAAAGACAGTGGGGTTATGAATTAGTAGAATATATGCAAAATACAAGTAGAAATTTTAGTAAACATTAGTCAACAGTTACATTAAGTAGTGGTGTATTTTTATAAAGACCAATCTGTTACATTAACTAGCAACAGTTACATTAACTAGTTAGTGTATTTTTTTTAAGACCAATGTGTTTTTAGTCTAACTTTATGAAGAAGTTTTAGTTCAGTTCAGTCACTCAGTCTTGTCTGACTTTTTGTGACCCCATAGACTGCATCATGCTGGGATTCCCTGTCCATCACTAGCTCCTGGAGCTTACTCAAACTCAAAATGATATAGAAATATGCACTTTAGAATGACTGAAATAGCTAAAGACATTTTTTAGCAAAGCAAAACTTCACATGGCACATAACAGTCATCTCAATGTTAAATGCATTGACTTATTTTAGAGGTATGTCTTTGTATGTCTTAAGAGATTAAAGTATACACCCGTGGTGGATTCATGTCAATGTATGGCAAAACCAATACAGTACTATAAAGTAAAATAAAGTTTAAAAAAAAAAGAGAGAGAGATTAAAGTAACATTAACTGCTTGAAGCTGTAGGGAGAATATTAGGTTTTACAACAAAGGCTTAACATTCCAATCATCAGACAGACCATGATCTTATAGCCAAAATGTTTCTGGTTGTTCTGAGTGGTCAACGGCATAGCAAATATTGTTTAAAGATAAAAGAACCTGGTTGAATTCAATTACGTTTAGCATTTATTCCAGTCCCCAAATTTCATGATTTCATAATTCTTATTGGTTATGATACTAAGTTACACAATAGTGAATCGAAAATTTAATTCAACATCATACTTGCTGTCTGACCTGGGGATAATCCCTTCTACTCTTCAACTCTCTGAAAAACAAAAACTTAAATATCTGCTTTGTTTGAAAACGTAATTAAATGTTGCTTACTTGTTGCTTTTTTTCTGATGATCCAATGGATGTTGGCAATTTGATCTCTGGTTCCTCTGCCAGTTCTAAATGCAGCTTGAACATCTGGAAGTTCACAGTTCAGGTTCTGTTAAAGCCTGGCTTGGAGAATTTTTTAGCATCACTTTGCTAGCATGAGATTAGTGCAATTGTGTGGTAGTTTGAGCATTGTTTGCATTGCCTTTCTTTGGGATTGGAATGAAAACTGACCATTTCCAGTCCAGTGGCCAGTGCTGAGTTTTCCAAATTTGCTACCGTATTGAGTGCAACACTTTCACAGCATCATCTTTTAGGACTTGAAATAGCTCAACAGGAATTCCATCACATTCACTAGCTTTCACTAGCTTTCTTCGTAGTGATGCTTCCTAAGGCCCACTTGATTTCACATTCCAGGATGTCTGGCTCTATGTGAGTGATAACACCTTTGTGGTTATCTGGGTCATGAAGATCTTTTTTGTATAGTTATTCTGTGTATTCTTGCCACCTCTTTTTAATATCTTCTGCTTCTGTTAGGTTCATACCATTTTTGTCTTTCATTGTGCCCATCTTTGTATGAAATATTCCCTTGGTATCTCTAATTTTCTTGAAGAGATCTCCAGTCTTTCCCATTCTATAGTTTTCCTCTATTTTTTTGCATTGATCACTGAGGAAGGCTTTCTATCTCTCCTTGCTATTCTTTGGAACTCTGCATTCAAATGGGTATGTCTTTCCTTTTTTCCTTTGCCTTTTGCGTCTCTTCTTTCCTCAGCTATTTGTAAGGCCTTCTCAGACAACCATTTTGCCTTTTTCATTTCTTTTTCTTGGGGATGGTCTTGATCACTGCCTCCTGTACAATGTCACGAACCTCTGTCCATAGTTCTTCAGGCACTCTGTCTATCAGTCCTAATCCCTTGGATCTATTTGCTACTTCCATTGTATAATCATAAGGGATTTGATATAGGTCATACCTCAATGGTCTAGCGGTTTTCTCTACTTTCTTTAGGTCAGAATTTGGCAATAAGCAGGTCAAAATCTAAGCCACAGTCAGCTCTGGGTCTTTGTTTTTCTGAGTGTATAGTGCTTCTCTATCTTTGGCTGCAAAGACTACAATCAATCTGATTTCAGCATTGACCATCTGGTGATGTCCACATGTAGAGTCATCTCTTGTGTTGTTGGAAGAGGGTGTTTGCTATGACCAGTGTGTTCTCTTGGCAAAACTCTATTAGCATTTGCCCTGCTTCATTCTGAACTCCAAGGTCACATTTGCCTGCTTTATTGACTATGCCAGAGACTTTGACTGTGTGGATCACAAAAAAACTGTGGAAAATTCTTTTTTTTTTTTAGTGTTTTTTTTTTTAAATTTTAATTTTTACTTTATTTTAGTTTACAACACTGTATTGGTTTTGCCATACATTGACATGAATCCACCACGGGTGTACATGCGATCCCAAACATGAACCCCCCTCCCACCTCCCTCCCCACAACATCCCTCTGGGTCATCCCCGTGCACCAGCCCCAAGCATGCTGTATCCTGCATCGGACATAGACTGGTGATTCGATTCTTACATGATAGTATACATGTTTCAATGCCATTCTCCCAAATCATCCCACCCTCTCCCTCTCTCTCTGAGTCCAAAAGTCTGCTATACACATCTGTGTCTTTTTTGCTGTCTTGCATACAGGGTCGTCATTGCAATCTTTCTAAATTCCATATATATGTGTTAGTATATTGTATTGGTGTTTTTCTTTCTGGCTTACTTCACTCTGTACAATCGGCTCCAGTTTCATCCATCTCATCAGAACTGATTCAAATGTATTCTTTTTAATGGCTAAATAATACTCCATTGTGTATATGAACATAGATGCAAAAATCCTCAATAAAATTCTAGCAATCAGAATCCAACAACACATTAAAAAGATCATACACCATGACCAAGTGGGCTTTATCCCAGGGATGCAAGGATTCTTCAATATCCGCAAATCAATCAATGTAATTCACCACATTAACAAATTGAAAAATAAAAACCATATGATTATCTCAATAGATGCAGAGAAGGCCTTTGACAAAATTCAACATCCATTTATGATAAAAACTCTCCAGAAAGCAGGAATAGAAGGAACATACCTCAACATAATAAAAGCTATCTATGACAAACCCACAGCAAACATTATCCTCAATGGTGAAAAATTGAAAGCATTTCCCCTAAAGTCAGGAACAAGACAAGGGTGTCCACTTTCACCGCTACTATTCAACATAGTTCTGGAAGTTTTGGCCACAGCAATCAGAGCAGAAAAAGAAATAAAAGGAATCCAAATTGGAAAAGAAGAAGTAAACCTCTCACTGTTTGCAGATGACATGATCCTCTACATGGAAAACCCTAAAGACTCCACCAGAAAATTACTAGAGCTCATCAATGAATATAGTAAAGTTGCAGGATATAAAATCAACACACAGAAATCCCTTGCATTCCTATACACGAATAATGAGAAAGTAGAAAAAGAAATTAAGGAAACAATTCCATTCACCATTGCAACGAAAAGAATAAAATACTTAGGAATATATCTACCTAAAGAAACTAAAGACCTATATATAGAAAACTATAAAACACTGATGAAAGAAATCAAAGAGGACACTAATAGATGGAGAAATATACCATGTTCATGGATTGGAAGAATCAATATAGTGAAAATGAGTATACTACCCAAAGCAATTTACAAATTCAATGCAATCCCTATCAAGCTACCAGCCACATTTTTCACAGAACTAGAACAAATAATTTCAAGATTTGTATGGAAATACAAAAACCTCGAATAGCCAAAGCAATCTTGAGAAAGAAGAATGGAACTGGAGGAATCAACTTGCCTGACTTCAGGCTCTACTACAAAGCCACGGTCATCAAGACAGTATGGTACTGGCATAAAGACAGACATATAGATCAATGGAACAAAATAGAAAGCCCAGAGATAAATCCACACACATATGGACACCTTATCTTTGACAAAGGAGGCAAGAATATACAATGGAGTAAAGACAATCTCTTTAACAAGTGGTGCTGGGAAAACTGGTCAACCACTTGTAAAAGAATGAAACTAGATCACTTTCTAACACCGCACACAAAAATAAACTCAAAATGGATTAAAGATCTAAATGTAAGATCAGAAACTATAAAACTCCTAGAGGAGAACATAGGCAAAACACTCTCAGACATAAATCACAGCAGGATCCTCTATGATCCACCTCCCAGAATGCTGGAAATAAAAGCAAAAATAAACAAATGGGATCTAATTAAAATTAAAAGCTTCTGCACAACAAAGGAAAATATAAGCAAGGTGAAAAGACAGCCTTCTGAATGGGAGAAAATAATAGCAAATGAAGCAACTGACAAACAACTAATCTCAAAAATATACAAGCAACTTCTGCAGCTCAACTCCAGAAAAATAAACGACCCAATCAAAAAATGGGCCAAAGAACTAAATAGACATTTCTCCAAAGAAGACATACGGATGGCTAACAAACACATGAAAAGATGCTCAACATCACTCATTATTAGAGAAATGCAAATCAAAACCACAATGAGGTACCACTTCACACCAGTCAGAATGGCTGCGATCCAAAATCTGCAAGCAATAAATGCTGGCGAGGGTGTGGAGAAAGGAACCCTCCTACACTGTTGGTGGGAATGCAAACTAGTACAGCCACTATGGAAAACAGTGTGGAGATTCCTTAAAAATTGCAAATAGAACTACCTTATGACCCAGCAATCCCACTTCTGGGCATACACACCGAGGAAACCAGAATTGAAAGAGACACATGTACCCCAATGTTCATCGCAGCACTGTTTATAATAGCCAGGACATGGAAACAACCTAGAAGTCCATCAGCAGATGAATGGATAAGCAAGCTGTGGTACATATACACAATGGAGTATTACTCAGCCGTTAAAAAGAATTCATTTGAATCAGTTCTGATGAGATGGATGAAACTGGAGCCGATTATACAGAGTGAAGTAAGCCAGAAAGAAAAACACCAATACAGTATACTAACACATATATATGGAATTTAGGAAGATGGCAATGACGACCCTGTATGCAAGACAGGGAAAGAGACACAGATGTGTATAACGGACTTTTGGACTCAGAGGGAGAGGGAGAGGGTGGGATGATTTGAGAGAATGACATTCTAACATGTATACTATCATGTGAATTGAATCGCCAGTCTGTGTCTGATGCAGGATGCAGCATGCTTGGGGCTGGTTCATGGGGATGACCCAGAAAGATGTTATGGGGAGGGAGGTGGGAGGGGGGTTCATGTTTGGGAATGCATGTAAGAATTAAAGATTTTAAAATTTAAAAAATAAAAAACTAAAATAAATAAATAAATTAAAAAAAATAAAAAATAAAAAAAAAAGAAGCAAAAGACCTATATATAGAAAACTATAAAACACTGATGAAAGAAATCAAAGAGGACACTAATAGATGGAGAAATATACCATGTTCATGGATTGGAAGAATCACTATAGTGAAAATGAGTATACTACCCAAAGCAATCTACAAATTCAATGGAAAATTCTTAAAGAAATGGGAATATTAGACCACCTCACCTGCCTCCTGAGAAATCTGTATGCAGGTCAAGAAGCAAAATGATAACTAAACTTGGAACAACGGACTGGTTCCAAATTGGGAAAGGAGTACGTCAAGTCTGTATATTGTCACCCTGCTTATTTAACTTCTATGCAGAGTACATCATGAGAAACGCTGGGCTTAAAGAAGCACAAACTGGAATCAAGATTGTCAGGAGAAATATCAATAACCTCAGATATGCAGATGACACCACCTTTATGGCAGAAAGTGAAGAGAAACTAAAAAGCCTCTTGATGAAAGTGAAAGAGGAGAGTGAAAAGTTGGCTTAAAGCTCAACATTCAGAAAATTAAGATCATGGCATCTGGTCCCATCATTTCATGGGAAATAGGCGGGGAAACAGTGCCATACTTTATTTTTCTGGGTTCCAAGGTCACTGCAGACAGTGACTTCAGCCATGAAATTAAAAGACACTTACTCCTTGGAAGGAAAGTTATGACCAACCTAGACAGCATGTTAAAAAGCAGAGACATTACTTTACCAATAAAGGTCCATCTAGTCAAGGCTATGGCTATTCCAGTAGTCATGTATGGATATGAGAGTTGGACTGTGAAAAAAGCTGAGTGCCGAAGAATTGATGCTTTTGAACTGTGGTGTTGGAGAAGACTCTTGAGGTTCTCTTGGATTGCAAGGAGATCCAACAGTCCATCTTAAATGAGATCAGTCCTGGGTGTTCATTGGAAGGATTGATGCTGAAGCTGAAACTCCAGTACTTTGGCCACCTCATGTGAAGAGTTGACTCATTGGAAAAGACCCTGATGCTGGGAGGGACTGGGGGCGGGAGGAGAAGGGGTGACAGAGGATGAGATGGCTGGATGGCATCACCAACTCGATGGACATGAGTTTGGGTAACCTCAGGGAGTTGGTGATGGACAGGGAGGCCTGGCATGCTGTGATTCATGGGGTCTCAAAGTGTTGGACACGACTGTGCGACTGAACTGAACTGAACTGAGGTCTGTTGTTCTGTCCTCAAGTGGTGTCCTACTCTTTGTTACCCCATGGACTGTAGCACAACAGGCTTCCCTGTCCTGCACTATCTCCTGGAGTTTGCTCAAACAAATGTCCATCGAGTCAGTGATACTATTTAACCATCTCATCCTCTGCTGCTCCCTTCTCCTCCTGCCCTCAGTCTTTCCCCACATCAGGGTCTTTTCCAGTGAGTTAGTTCTTCACATCAGGTGGCCAAAGTATTGAAGTTTGAGCTTTAGCATCAGTCCTTCCAATGAATATTTAGGGTTGATTTCTTTTGGGATTGACTATTTTGATCTTTGTTGTCCAATGGACTCTCAAGAGTATTCTCCAGCATCACAATTTGAGAAAAAATATTTTTCAGCACTCAGCCTTCTTGATGGTCCAATTCTCACATCCATACATGACTAATGGAAAAAACTTTGGCTATGTCGACCTTTGTTGGCAAAGTGATGTCTCTGCTTTTTAATATGCTGTCTAGGTTTCTCATGGCATTTTTTCCTAGGAGATAATGTCTTAATTTTGTGGCTGCAGTCACTGTCCAAAGGGATTGTAGAGCCCAAGCAAATAAAATCTATCACTATTTCCTCTTATTCCCCACCTATTTTCCATGTAGTGGTGGCACCAGATGCCAAGATCTTAGTTTTTTGAATGTTGAGTTTAGAAAGCATTTTACTACCCAATGAGATTTAAACTAGAACATAAGAATTAAAAAAATCACAGTTACTGACGTCATGAAATTTGGAACTTCATATTAAGGAGGTCTAATATCTATCTTAGTGAAACACAATATGAAAATAAAACTGGAGTAAAATCAGAGAGACATACTATGGCCACCTGATGTGAAGAGACAACTCATTGGAAAATACCATGATGCTGGGAGAGATTGAAGGCAGGAAAAGAAGGAGAAAACAGAGGATGAGATGGTAGGATGGCATCACCAATTCAATGGACATGTGTTTGAGCAAAGTCCGGGAGATAGAGAAGGACAGAGAAGCCTCAGATGCTGAGTTCATGTGGTCACAAACAGTTGGACTTGACTGAGTGACTGAACAACAACAGAGAGAAATGGAAATTTGAATGGGTCTCCTAATGGATTCAGAATAGAGAGCAGAATAGAGAATAGTTTCAACATCTTGGAATTTTTATTAATTTCAAATAATCTTCTCTGTTACTTATTAGTTCTGACCTAATCTCCAAAGAATCCACGTCTCAGAGTCTGATTAATATATTCTGTTGGAAAACAAGTTACTGAGATCTATTATGAAAGGATCAATTAAGGTTAGAGGTTTCTCTATTAAATATATTGTAGATAATTAAGAATTGGGGAATTCCTTGGCAGTCCAAATAACTGATATGCCATCATAATATTGACTCTATTCATATATGTTTTTCACAGCTTAAATTTTTTTTTCAGGGCAAATTTGACATCCCTATTCCGTAGGCTATAGATCAGGGGGTTTAGCATGGGCACAATGATGGTATAAAACACAGAGGACACTTTCCCTTGGTCCATGGAGCTGACTGATGATGGCTGTAGGTACATAAATGCGGCAGATCCATAGAAAATAGCAACAGCAGCGATGTGAGAACTGCAGGTGCTGAAGGCTTTGGACCTGCCCTCCATGGAGTGGATTTGGAGGATGCTGGAAATGATGAAGATGTAGGAAGCAAGAATAACCAGAGCAGGAGTCAAAATGTTAAATGCACTCAAGAATATAACCAGTAATTCATTGACATAGATGCTGGAACAGGATACCTCCAAGAGTGGAAAGAGATCACAGAAATAATGGTTAATGATATTGGTCTTGCAGAAAAAGAGTCTCAACATAAATCCTGTATGGATTGTGGATCCAATGATGCCCAAAATATAAACTCCCACTGTGAGGAAGAAGCAGATGTGATAAGACATGGTGATGTTGTAAAGCAAGGGGTTGCAGATGGCAACATAGCGGTCATATGCCATTGCAGCCAACATGTGACTTTCTGCAATAGCAAAAATGATGAAGAAATAAAGTTGAGTCATGCATTCAGGATAGGAGATAATATTCTTCTCTGCCACAAAGTTCACCAGCATTTTGGGGGTAATGACAGTCGACTGACAGAGATCAATAAAGGACAAGTTGATGAGGAAATAGTACATGGGGGTGTGCAGGTGAGAACTGAGCCCAATCAGTGTGATCATGCCCAGGTTCCCCACCACCGTGACCACATAGATTCCTAGGAAGAGGAAGAAAAGGGGCAGCTGGAGTTGTGGCTGTTCTGTGAGCCCAGTGAGGATAAACTCAGTCACTGAGGAGTGATTTCCATGGTCCATTTTCTTCTCAGTTCCTTCTATATTTAAAGAGAAAATGAGAATATTTTATGCCTGTGTGTGCATGTGTGTGAGTGTCTGTGTGCACGTGTGTACATGTGAGTGGGTGTTGGGGAGAGTAATTCTGGGTAAGTCATTGTTCAGTCTCTCATCAAAGAAGGCTCATAACGCAGTGATCTCCTGAGCCTCTCCTGCTTGCTTCTCTGAGATAATGATGTTAGTTGAACCAGAGAAAAAAATAAAATTAAAATTAATTATTTTATAATTAAGATATTTCATAACATTTTAAGAGAAAATACCAATTTCTAGATTTTTAAAATCAGAGTGAATATTACTATTGATACTTCTGAGGACTTTTTCTTTCTTTCCATATTCTTTGTGTATGTGTTAATACTCATGTAAAATGGCATAGTATTTTTTATATAAATTTATTTATTTTAATTGGAGGTTAATAACTTTAAAATATTGTTTTGGTTTTGCCATACATCAACATGAATCTACCACAGGTATACATGTGTTCCCCATCCTGAGCCCCCCTCCCTCCTCTCTCCCCATACCAGTGATCCCTCTGGGTCGTCCCAGTGCACCAGCCCCAAGCATCCAGTATCATGCATCGAACCTGGACTGGCAATTCGTTTCATATATGATATTATACATGTTTCAATGCCATTCTCCCATATCATCCCACCCTCTCCCTCTCCCACATAGTCCAAAAGACTATTCTGTACATCTGTGTCTCTTTTGCTGTCTTGCATACAGGGTTATCATTACCCTCTTTCTAAATTCCATATATATGTGTTAGTATACTGCATTGATGTTTTTCTTTCTGGCTTACTTCACTCTGTATAATCGGCTCCAGTTTCATCCACCTCATTAGAACTGATTCAAATGTATTCTTTTTAATGGCTGAGTAATACTCCATTATGTATATGTAACTCGAAATAGAACTGCCATATGACCCAGGAATCCCACTCTGGGCATACACACAGAGGAAACAAGAATTGAAAGAGACACATGTACCCCAGTGTTCATTGCAGCACTGTTTATAATAGCCAGGACATGGAAGCAACCTAGATGTCCATCAGCAGATGAATGGATAAGAAAGCTGTGGCACATATACACAATGGAGTATTACTCAGCCATTAAAATGGCATAGTATTTTATTTCACTCAAAATATGTGAGTAGTGTGTGCTTTCTCTAATAAATTAACATATAATTCATAAATATGAAAAGTTTATTAATTTCAGATATTTTCTGTACTAGAATCATAACTCAAAATACCTGAAGGACTGGGCAACTATCTGTATCATTTCACCTGAGATCTAGTTCTTTAATGTCCCAACATCCTTCTCCCTGAACTATGACCCCAGAGAGCAGAAACATAACTGCATGGCAGACATCATCCTTATACCTCAATAGGTTTTCCAGACTCAAGAACCTTCTTCCTTTATTCTAATTTTGATAATTTGGAGTCAGAATATAATGACCTCAATATAGGTCATATATTCCATCACTGTGACCAGGGGATCAGGGTACAAAGTTTAGTTCATGGAATTTGCACTTCATGGTTGGTGGAAAAGATGAGAAAACTATAATCACACTCCCCCAACCCCTGCTTAATATGAGAAGCATTTTTGAACACAAATACTAGGTCTTGTTTATTCTGGTCTTTTTTATTAATATAATCCTGTATTTTGCAGATGCTCTCTATGGAATTCAAGGATGATAGAGATGTGGATTAGTAGAGCACATGCAAAATACAATTAGAAATTTTAATTTAAACTCAGTATTTATCAACTGTGGGATGTGTTCTTGGTTTAAAGACCAACTCACTTTTAGTTTACATTTGTATAGATAATGAGTAGATTCTAGAAAATGGAAATTCAAAATCTTACTTAAAACTCAAGCAATAGTTGGATTAATGCGTTCATTCAAGATGCAATACTTTATGTGATAGAGAAAAACTGGAAAACTAGTAAAATGATCTAAACTCTGCCATATTAGAATGGTTAGAATAACTAAGAATGTATTTCTAGCAAAATTAATACCCGTGTGACACCTGACAGCTATAGTTCAACATGTTGGTTTGTTTAAGAGTTATTGGGCTCATTTTATGTGTCACCAATAGAATGAAGTAAAAATCACTGCTTAAAACTATTGGAGAAATATTTGGTTTCACAACAAAACAAACACTCCAACTATCAAAATACCCAGATCTTTCAGGCAAAATGTTGATTTCATCTTAAATAACTACTTAGCAGGAATTATTAATAACAGTAAGCATCTCATGCTTGGATTAAATAATTTTTAACATCTCAGTTTCACTGTTTCATGATTTTATAATTCTTAAAAAATCTGCCTGCAATGCAGGAGACAGAGAAGGAATCAAACCAGGAATCAAACCAGGAATCACGGATTTGATCCCTGTGTCAGGAAGATCCCCCGGAGGAGGAAATGGCAACCCACTCCAGTATTATTGCCTGGAGAATCCCATGGACAGAGGAGTCTGGTGGGCTATAGTCTATGAGGTCACAGAGAGTTGGACATGACTTAGTGACTAAACACTCACACATAAACCCTGGTAGCAAGTTAGAATTAGTGGATTGAAGCGTCGCTGAACTCCATACTTACCATAAGACCTTGAGATAATCAGATCTGCTCTCCAACTCTGAAAAAGCAAAAATCTGTTTCATGTGAAAATTAAGTAAAATGATTCTCACAAGGAGCTTAGCCCAGTCCCTGGCTCTTGGTAAGAAAATGTCAAAGTTATTTTACTGTTAAACTATTCAGCTTCTCCCTATAATATGCTTTATTTAACCAGCATTTTTATTCTTTAATCATGGCCAGAATGTTAAGTTTTCTTATCCTTAGAACATCTTCTTGTTGCTCCTTTCTACATTAATACATATAGTAATATAGAGATTTGAAATATTTTACTGAATATTAACTTCTTAAATTATGAATATTTTCCATGGTCTCCAAATAAGGCCAAGCCAAATTATTTGTCATTCCTAGATTCAGATCATCTGACAAGAAAATTTTTCTTTTTGATGTTCCAACAGGTATCACAAGTTTTAATTATTTCACAAAAGAACATAGTAGGCTTTCATTTTTGACTCATCAAATTCCTTTAGCTTGTCTCACTCTATGCCCTTTATCTTATAAAATGCATTTGATTTTGAAGACCCATTAGTTAAGGATTTTAACAGTGGAAGCCCCAGTTAATAAGAAAATTTTCTATGTGCCCATGAGTATATTTTTATATTATATTTAGTACATAAATAAATCTACATCAATTATTATGGCTTATTTATTGATTTTTCTTCAGCACTAGAGTGTTTTGTTTACTCAGTACAATGTTTGGCATGGTGCCTCACATACAGCAAGCATCAATAAACATGAGCCTTTAATAAAAATCATTTGAAAGATGCTTAGCTACATATTAATATAGACTCCACATAAGTGAACAAAATTCTCACACTATCTCTGTCAAAGTGAGTAAAGAAGGAAGTGTTGGTCACAATTTTACTCAGCCAGGGACAGGAGAGTGTCCTTGCTCGGAAGTAGTCTTTGTTCATTTGCTGTTGTTTAGTCACTCGGTCATGTCTGATTCTTTGCAAGGACTATAGCATGGACTGTACAGTCCATAGACTGTAGCATGCTAGGCTTCCCTGGCCTTCTCCATCTCCCAGAGTTGCACAAACTCATGTCCAGTGATGCCATTCAACCATCTCATCCTCTTCTTACTCGTAATGTAGTATGAATATTAGAGTGAGGACAGACAGATATTTAAAAAAGAAAGAAAGAAAGAAAAACTTTCTGCATTTGTAATTGCACTTGGAGGCAGCCACAGAGGGCTTCCCAGGTGGTGCTAAGTGGTAAAGAACCTGCCTGCCCATGCAGGTAGATGTAAGAGATACAGGTTCTATCCCTGGGTTGGGAAGATCCCCTAGAGGAGGGCATGGCCACCCACTCCAGTATTCTTGTCTGGAGGATCCCATGGGCAGAGGAGCCTGGTGGGCTACAGTCCACGGGGTCACAAAAAGTTGGACACAACTGAAGTGATTTAGCACAGAGCCACAGCTGAATTTCTAAAATCATAAAAGTCAGGGCTGGGATTCAGACACACAGTCCTTGTTCCCTGAAATTTCAGAGTTATGTGTTTCTCCCCAATTTCTCCGAAGAGGGGGTGGATATCTGATGTTGCTGGTGGATAGCTCTGAATACTAACCTTGCAGGGCTGTTAGATGTTGAAGTGTCATAGCCTAATAGCCTCCATGATAACGATATGTCACTGGTCCTGACCTCTGATGAAAGTAACGGCTCTCAGTAAAGACTGGTTGATATCAATGATAATTTTATACTCTGCAATTGATTCTTAGAGTCTAATTAGGAAAAATGAGAGTGAACTCCCATTAGGTTCATATCCCATAAGTATCAACTCTTGGGAAAAGAAGCAATTAGAGTTTTGCTTTTCCCCCTTTGGTTCTCATGTGTTTAATAGTGTCATGTAGCTGTGATTCAGTGCTCTTGTTGGATTCTGTATTGTAAACAAGGATGTGACAGACAGAGTTTGTTAGAGCTCCAGTGAATTTCATGTCCACTTATGGATAAAGTAATTTCCCACTAGGTGAAAATGAGAAAATTGAGGGAAACAAACTTTATAGGTAAGATGTGAAATCTTTTTTTTTTCTTTTTCATGTAAAATACTAATTGTGCTTAAATATTGTGATGTACTCAGGAAACAAAAATACTTATATTATTTTAGTATCCGTGAGGAACTGGAAGTGTACCTGATAATAGAGTGATCAGAAATGCATGGAGAATTGGAAAGGTGTGTAAGACTGAAAAAGGAGAATGGAGTCAAGATGTCATTTCAGGATGGAAAAGCAGCATGCCAAGGTCATAGGGATGAACCCAGCAATGTTGAGATCTTACAGAACTACCTAGAACAACTTAAGAGCTTTGTAGTAGATACTAACAGTTATGAAAATAGTAGTATATTTTATTTATGTCCTACACATTTTATTTTAACCAATTTCATATTGCCATCCTCCTCAGATGCACGGTTAAATTTAAATGTTGACTCTAGATGGAACAACATACAGTTGTTTAGGACTAAATGTAAATATTGAAAGAGTGTAGGAGATTGCTGGTTATTCTTAATTTTCATTTTCCCATTTTTCCTCAATAATAAATGCCCTGAATCTTATTTGGGTGCATGGCTATCTAGACACCTTGGTATTTTCTTAAAAAAAAAATAATTTGTTTATTTTAACTGGAGGCTAATTACTTTACAATATTGTGGTGGTTTTTGCCAAACATCGACATGAACCAGCCATGGGCACACTTGTGTTCTCCATCCTGAACCCTCCCTCCCACCTCTCTCCCCATCCCATCCCTCTGGGTCATCCCAGTGCACCAGCCCTGAGCACCCTGTCTCATGCATTGAACCTGGACTCGTGATCTATTTCACATATGGTAATATACATGTTTCAATGCTATTCTCTCAAAACATCCCACCCTCACTTTCTCCCACAGAGTCCAAAAGACTGTTTTTTATATCTGTGTCTCTTCTGTCTCGCATACAGGGTTATCGTTACCATCTTTCTAAATTCTATATATATGCGTTCGTATACTGTATTGGTATTTTCCTCTCTGACTTGCTTCACTCTGTATAATAATATTTTCTTAGCCTCTCTTCCAGCTAAGTTTGATTGCCTGGCCAAATTTCACCAAAGGGAAATAGGAGGAGGTAAGGTCTGTCGCTTCAAGTGGTGATCTTCAAGTTAAGGGACATTTCCTTTCCTTCCACATCTTTTCTTCTGATGGCTGAGGGATAAAGATGCAAGATCTGTCTGGAGCTATTGTCTGAGACCGAGAGATGGATGGAAGCTAGATGTTGTAGCAGATCACAATTTAAAACAAGTTTATGTTCTGCAGTGAGCCACTGAACCAGTCCTGAAGATCTTTAAGCATCATGGTGCATGTGTGTGTGGGGCTGTGTGCGACGTACAGTTAAACCTAATTGCAGCTAAGTTTAATTGCAATTAATTTTGATAATAAAAATAAATGCAAACTAAAGATCCTGAAGCATGCTAATTGTACATCAGGAACAGTTATTTTTCTTTTTTTTAAGAAATTAATATAGGGTTGAATCCAATTTAATGAGTGTAAATTCTGTATGGAACATTATTCAAGTCCATCAGAATGCCTACTTTAGAATGCATTTACTCAGTCATGCTCTTTTCAATTACTAAAACATTTGAAAACATCTCCTGCCATAATAATGTTTAACAAATCTTATGCATTCATTAAAATTTTTCTCATTTGTAGTAGATCTCCAAGTCCTTGATTTCTGTTTTTTGTGTTTTGGAAATACTCTGATATCTATTCTAATATGTTAATACTACATCTTCCACGAGTTCTCAGATTGAGATCCATAACCCTGCAGATCCATAGAAAATTCCTAAGGAAGCTTTAAATTTTTGCCTTGCTTAGTACTTTTAAAGTTTGTGTGTGTTAGGACTTCCCTGGTGACTCAGACAGCAAAGAATCTCCTGCAAAGCAGGAAACCCAGGTTCAATCCCTGGGTCAGGAACATCCCTTGGAGAAGGAAATGACAACCCACTCCAGTATTCTTGCCTGGAGAATTCCATGGACAGAAGACCTGGTGGGCTACAGTCTATGGGGTCACAAAGAGTTGGACACGACCGAGCGACTAACACACACACATTCACATTTTAAATTTTGTAACACTTTTTTTAAAGTTTTAAATATTTACAAATGCTTGAAAACATAAAAAATTTCATAGTCATTTTCATATATCAAACATCAATGTAAGAAATTCACCAGCTGTTTTTTGATTAATGTGTAGTGTACTAAAATAGAAATACATATGGGTGCTCTGGTTCAAAGAAATAACATACAGAATTCACATTCTCCCATGGATACAATGAATTTAGAGCTACATAGAAAATAATTTCCTGTGGGGTGGTTTTTGAGGAGAGGAGGACTAGTTGATCAATTCTTACACATTGGGCAAACAAGAAAAGGCCACACTGAAGTGGATATGAGAGGCTGAGACACAATCTTGTCGTAAACCACAGCTCGCTGCAACAAACCACAGTCAGCATAACTCAGAACCCTGAGCTGCTTCTTGCGGAGCTAACAGCTTGAACCCCACATCTGGCACCACAACTGTTAAGAAAGACCTGAACCAAACAGAGAAGTACACAAAACATTTAGCAGGAATGTCAGCAGGGTTTGTGATCATGAGACCCACAATGCTATAGGGAGACGAGAAACAGTTCTTAAAGAAAAACTTCTTTTTTTTTTTTTTTTGGTCTCCTGGGCCTTCATTGTTGCCTGCAGGTTCAGTAGTTGTGCTGCACAGGTTTCTCTAGTTACAGCATTTGGGCTTTGTTGCCCTATGGCATGGAGAAGGCAATGGCACCCCACTCCAGTACTCCTGCCTGGAAAATCCCATGGACAGAGGAGCCTGGTAGGCTGCAGTCCATGGGGTTGCTAAGAGTCGGACACAACTGAGCAACTTCACTTTCACTTTTCACTTTCAGGCGTTAGAGAAGGAAATGGCACCCCACTCCAATGTTCATGCCTGGAGAATCCCAGGGACGGGGGAGCCTGGTAAGCTGGCATATATGGGGTCGCACAGGGTCGGACATGACTGAAGCGACTTAGGAGCAGCAGCAGGAGCCCTATGGCATGTGGGAATCTTAGTTCCCTGAGTAGGGATTGAATCCATGTCCCCTGCATTGGAAGGCAGATCCTGAACCACTGGACCACCAGGGACATCCCTGAGAAACCATTCTTAAACCTCACATTCAGGTAGACTGACCCACCCCAGAGGTCACCTCAAGGCAACTCCCTTTTAGAAAAGCACCTGGGCTTTTTGTGAAAGAGGATTTTTTGCTTATTTTTAAGCATAGGCAAGAAGAATAGGCATCTAAGGAGACACACACTGAGAGCTTATTGAAATACTTTCTGGGATACAGGCAAGAGGGCAGCAGGTCTGCACTCTCCCTGTCCCTAACTCCAGCTTCCAGTTATCTCCTGGCAGGGAGATCATAATCTTGTCTGGAACCCTGACTTTTGTGGCTGCGGCTCAGAGGACTGCTCATTGGAAGGACTGATGTTGAAGCTGAAACTCCAATACTCTGGCCGCCTGATGCAAAGAGCCAACTCATTGGAAAAAACCCTGATGCTGGGATTAAGGGCAGGAGGAGAATGGGACAACAGAGGATGAAATGGTTGGATGTCATCAGTGACTCAATGAACATGAGTTTGTGCTGCAGTTAATGGAGTTGCAAAGAGTCAGACATGTCTTAGCAACTGAATAATAACAGCTTAGTGGACACTGCTAGGTCACCTGGCTGGGGTCATCAACCAGGCTTGTACAGTTGAATCTCAGGATTAAACTGATAGAGAAAGAGCTCAGAAATGGGAAGAATTTAACCAAGTCTTTAATAAATAATTTTACAACTATAAAAAATTACTAAGAGATCATAAGAGCCATTGTTTTAATTCTATCAGTGCATCTGTACTTGTTATATCAGATAAGATAGCACACTAGCCAAAGAACATCAGTCTGGCAAATAAGATGATTTGAATTGGGAAAAGATAGAAAACACTGAGTATTTAAGATATCATGCAAATTCATACATACAAGATGTTAAATGAAAGACAATAAAACAACATAAGAGAAAAGATATTTCAAAGATACAACTGACATGAAATGGTGATTATTTATAAGTTATAGGAGGAAAGAGCATGAACCATATGACAGTGATACAGCTTAGCTGGGATGTTGGCTTTCATGAGCATCTGCTTTCATAAATAGCTATTTCTTGTATAAAGATAAGACAATATTGTTGAGGCTGTTTTATAAAATTATTGCTACATATTGCTTTATTATATCAAGTATAACAATTCAATCTCTGCTCAGTTGCTCAGTCATGTCCAACTCTTTGGAGGACTGTAATCTGCCAGACTCCTCTCTCCATGGAATTTTTCAAGCAAGAATACTGGAGTGGGTTGACATTTCCTACTCCAGGGGATCTTCCCTGACCAGGGATCAAAACTTCATATTTTGTGTCTCCTGCATTGGCAGGCATATTCTTTACCAATAGCATCACCTGGAAAGCCCCAAGTCTTTGAGACTCAAATGACTCTTTTTCTTTTGTTTTGATGAAGTCAGGTTTGAATGTTTTTCATTATTTTCATGATATCAGAAGAAATAAATAGGAAAAAAGTATGAAAGAGATCCGGAGGAAAGAAACTCAGTCTTATAGGGAACTGAGGTTGCTTTATGTATAGAAGAAAATTCCTATGGAGGCTTTAGATCTGCCCACAATTACCTGGGGCCAAAATATAACCGAGTAAAATCATGGATTCTGGAGCCAAACTCCCCACATCCTATCATTTGTTACGTTTGGGACCATGACATTTACTCATGGTCCCAAACTAAATGCCTTTCAATTTCTTTTCCCTCCTAAGAGAAATAATACTACGATGTGCTTATATAATACTGTGAATATAAAATAAAGTTGTTCACTTAAATGCCGGACATTGTGTTTTATACAAAATTATATAGATTACTATGATTGATGTCAAAATCTTCATCTTCTTCCTCAATATTTTTCTTCTGGTTTGGATTATCACTAAAAATAAAACTAAGACCACTTTATCTTCTGGAGTTGTTTACTTTATTCATAATCACAGCCTATGACTTTACATATAAATACTACAATATAGGCTCAAGAAGTGGCCTGGATAAAATCTTGGAGATGTGTTATATAGGCAAATATGATTGCTTTTTTCATATACAATAAGCTTAATACATAATATATCTTAGTGAATCAAATGACTGATATGACATCATTATATTGTTTCTATTCATATACACTTTCCACTCTCTACAATTTTTTTCAGGGCGAATTTGACATCCCTATTTCGTAGACTATAGATCAGAGGGTTTAGCATGGGCACGATGATAGTATAAAACACAGAGGACACT